>NC_135232.1:1108448488-1108752142 GCF_051348905.1 Ranitomeya variabilis | reverse complement strand
TGCTGTTGTTGATTATCTGCCCGGGCTGCCTGCACGGGGTCCACTTCATGCAGCACTTCCTCCATCTCTTCCACCCTTTGGTTAGTCGTAGCCCCAATGTCGGGTCAACTTTGCCTTGGTAGCAGTGTACAGCGGCCCGGCTGAAGGTAGCTGTTCCCGCCTTTGGCCACTGGGTATGCTGAGTCCGGTTGGGACATTGTCTTTGCAGGTGGCCCAGCTGACGGCAGGTGTGGCATCGCGCCCCAGGGGAACTGTGGTAGGCCGGGTTTCTAGCTGGTCCCCCTACAATCTTCGGTGGTTTGGGGCCCTCCAGGTCCATGGGCGGACCCCTAGTGACCATCTTTTATCCGGACAACTGAGGCCTGGCATCATGATGTTCATCGGCCAGACGAGCGGCTTCCTCAAGAGTCGTTGGCCGCCTGTCCCAAAGCCATTCCTGTGTCTCGGGTTAGTCCATTAAAGAATCGTTCTAACAAGACTAGCTGGAGGACGTCCTCAGTGGTTGCTTGGCTCCCTTGTACCCACTGTAGCAGTGACCGCCGTAATTTACAGGCCCATTCAGCGTGGGTATTGATTACTCGTTTTATAAGTCTGCGGAACTTTTGGCGGTATGCCTCTGGTGTCAGCGCATACCAGGCCAAGATCACTTCTTTGATCCGCTCATAGTCCATACAGTCCTCATCAGGTACCGTGCGATAGGTGTCCGCTGCCCGGCCTATCAGCTTGCTGGCCAGAATCTGAACCCGTTCCTCCGGCTTCACTTAATGAAGGGCACACTGCTGCTCAAAGTCCTGCAGAAAGCCATCAATGTCTTCCTCTGCCTCCCCCAACTGTCGGAAGGCATTATACTGGATCTTTTTGTGGCTTACTGTTGAAGGTACCTGGGCGGAGGCCAGAGCTCCCCCTGCTCGCTGACTCTCCTCTCTCCGCTCTGCCATCTCCATCTTGGCTAGCTCTATCCTGGCCTGCTCTGCCATCTTTTCCTTCAGATCAGTACGCACATCAGCCATCACCTCTTGTATGATCTCTACTGCAGGGTTTGGGCCATAGAACGCCAGTCTGTTCTTTACCTTCCTCTGGAATTCAGTCTCCTCCACGTTCACATTGGGGGGCGCTGCACTGTCGTGTTCCATGATGGCTGCTATCAAATCCGCTTTTGTTTTGTTGCTGGCGATTAACCCTCGGACTTCCACCAGTTCTTTTAATGTAGTCCTCTTTAACTTCTGGTAGTTGTTTTCCATTCATTCCTTTCCTCCTGTAGAAGGGGTCTCACATCCCGCTGTCTGCCACCAGGGTAACGGGGTCTACTGTGCTGTAGTACCTCTTTAGGTACCAACCCATGTTTCAGGAGGTCCACTCTGCCTTGGCTGGATTCTGAATGAAGGACGCTGGCTGGAATTCCTTGGTTACATGGGTGCATATAAAATCTCACTGCTTCTCCACGTATTTCCAGTCTAGCCACACTTTATTCACAGCACACAGAATATATAACACAGATACAGAGGGCAGGCTAATAGAAAAACAGCAGGCCAGACATACATTACAATAGCCGCAGGTGGCCGGAGCCTGCCGATATTTACTGTGGGAATTACAAAGGTGGGGGAGGTCAGAAGGTGCATATCTTGTCCAGAGGCGCAGCCTGTGGACTGATGCATTTCACATGGAACCTATTATACATACATATACTGCATAATATATTCTTGGTGCTGGGGGGTTCTGTAACACTGGGTTTTTGCTATGTAATCTGAGAGCGACATGATGAAGGGTCACATGAAGGGTCACAGACTCTGATTCCAGGAATGTGTCACTTGCTCATCTGCTTACTGTCATTTTGAGAATTCCCTGCTTTCTTTGCAGTAGATCTAGCAGTGCTTGGAATGCTGAGCTCTGTATAACCCCGCCCCCACCACTGATTGGCAGCTTCCTGGGTTCACTGCACATTGACAGTTGCTAATCAGTGGTGGAGGCGGGGTTACGCATAGCAGGTTGACTAGGTGGCACGTGACACCTAGTCCTGTAGTAATAATCTCCTGCTGATAAAACACTGATCTTCTTGAAACAGCAACACACAACCTAGTAAGTGAAACATCACTGGAATCAGGCTCATAGCCCTTATATCGTGCTGACAGATTCCCTTTATGTACTTCCAGACATCACACCAATTGATGCGATGAGATTTTCATGTGGCATGACAATCTGGTGAGCATCCTTACCCATATATACTTATTCTGGAACACCACATATTAAGAATTAGCTTTTTGCTTTTCCTTTAACTATAATTCACGGAAACATTTTCAGACATCTCTGAGAATGTTATTAACAGTTCTAAGTAAGTAAACATATATATTGGTCCTTAAAGTATCAAACAAACTCACTGGCAGCAATTACCCTGCGGACCTTCAGGATAAAGACCTACAATGTTCCATCCATACAGTACGTACATAAATAACACTTGGAGCGCACTTTTCAGTGGAATCCTATAAAACCGTATGTGGTGTGTGGCTTGGCTCTTTCGGAAATTGAGTTTTCCACAACCTAATCTTGGAGATAGGTTATGGTATCTAAAATCCTTAAATATCAAAGTAAAAAGAGGGAAGGAATTAAGGCATACATATAAACATGGCTGGGATGTTTCTTTGCTGTTTGATGTGTTTTTCAGCTCTTTTACCAATATTATGAATTCAAATATTATCTTATTTTGGGAACATGAATGTTTGTCTCCAGTAATGCTTCTTCTGAAGTTTGCAAGTACTTGTAGTCCCTAATAAAAAGAAAAATTCTCTTCAATAATATATTTTTGGATTTTGCTGGTTACAGTGGCATGTAAAAGTTTCAAAATTACTGTTATTAGGAACAGTTAAACAAGTTGAAGATGAAATGATCTCTAAAAGGCCAAAAGTTAAGGATGACACACTTTTGTATTTTAGCTAAAATATATGTATACTAGATGATGGCCCTATTCTAACGCATCGGGTATTCTAGAATATGTATGCGTAGTGTACAGCACAGCCCACGTAGTATAGTGCGCAGCCCACGCAGTACATTGCGCAGCCCACACAGTACATTGCGCAGCCAAAGCAGTACATTGCGCAGCCCACGTTGTACATTGCGCAACCCGCGTAGTATATTGCGCAGCCCGTGTTGTATATTGCGCAGCCCACATTGTATATTGCGCAGCCCACGTATATTGCACAGCCCATGTAGTATATTGCGCAGCCCATGTAGTATATTGCGCAGCCCACGTAGTATATTACGCAGCCCACGTTGTATATTGCACAGCCCACGTATATTGCGCAGCCCACGTAGTATATTGCGCAGCCCATGTATATTGCGCAGCCCACGTTGTATATTGCGCAGCCCACGTAGTATATTGTGCAGCCCATGTAGTATATTGCGCAGCCCACATAGTATATTTCACAGCCCATGTTGTATATTGCACAGCCCATGTTGTATATTGCGCAGCCCACGTTGTATATTGCGCAGCCCACGTAGAATATTGCGCAGCCCACGTAGCATATTGCGCAGCCCATGTTGTATATTGCGCAGCCCACGTATATTGCGCAGCCCACATATATTGCGCAGCCCACGTAGTATATTGCGCAGCCCACGTAGTATATTGCGCAGCCCACGTTGCATATTGCGCAGCCCATGTTGTATATTGCGCAGCCCCCTTAGTATATTGCGCAGCCCACGTAGTATATTGCGCAGCCCATGTATATTGCGCAGCCCACGTATATTGCGCAGCCCACGTTGTATATTGCGCAGCCCACATTGTACATTGCGCAGCCCACGTTGTATATTGCGCAGCCCATGTAGTATATTGCGCAGTCTATGTAGTATATTGCACAGCCCACGTTCTATAGTCACGTAGTATATTGCCCAGCCACGTAGTATATTGCACAGCCCACGTACTATATTGCTCAGCCCATGTAGTATATTGCCCAGCCATGTAGTATATAGCACAGCCCTTGTCAGCCCACGCAGTACATTGCACAGCCCACGTAGTACATTGCGCTGCCCACGTAGTACATTGCGCAGCCCACGTAGTATATTGCGCAGCCCACATAATATATTGCGCAACCCACGTAGTACATTGCGCAGCCCACATTGTACATTGCGCAGCTCACGTAGTATATTGCGCAGCCCACATTGTATATTGCGCAGCCCACATTGTATATTGCGCAGCCCACGTTGTATATTGTGCATCCCACGTAGTATATTGCGCAGCCCACGTTATATATTGCGCAGCCCACGTTGTATATTGCGCAGCCCACGTAGTATATTGCTCAGCCCACGTAGTATATTGCGCAGTCCACGTAGTATATTGCGCAGCCCACGTTCTATAGTCACGTAGTATATTGCCCAGCCACGTAGTATATTGCCCAGCCCATGTAGTATATTGCCCAGCCACGTAGTATATAGCACAGCACATGTAGTATATTGCGCAGCCCATGTAGTATATTGCCCAGCCACGTTGTATATTGCGCAGCCCACGTTGTATATTGCGCAGCCCACGTAGTATATTGCGCAGCCCACGTTGTATATTGCACAGCCCACGTTGTATATTGCGCAGCCCACGTAGTATATTGCGCAGCCCATGTAGTATATTGCGCAGTCCACGTAGTATATTGTGCAGCCCACGTTCTATAGTCACGTAGTATATTGACCTGCCACATAGTATATTGCCCAGCCCATGTAGTATATTGCCCAGCCACGTAGTATATAGCACAGCACATGTAGTATATTGACCAGCCCATGTAGTATATTGCCCAGCCATGTAGTATATTGCCCAGCCCATGTAGTATATTGCCAAGCCCATGGAGTATATAGCAATGTGGGCATCATATCCCTGTTAAAAAAAAGAAATAAAATAAAAAATAGTTATATACTCACCTTCCGTAGCCCCCGGATCCAAGCGAAGCTGTTACCGACGCTGCTCGTGCGGTCCGGTCTCAAGAGTGCATTGCGGTCTCGTGAGATGATGACGTAGCGGTCTTGCGAGACCACTACGTCATCATCTCGCGAGATCGCTGCATGGAACGGTTACCGGAACGTCACGAGCGGAAAAGGCCTGTTGTCGATCCGGGGGCCGATGGACAGTGAGTATATAACGATTTTTTATTATTTTTAACATTAGATCGTTTTACTATTCATGCTGCATAGGCAGCATGAATAGTAAAAAGTTGGTCACACAGGGTTAATAGCAGCTGTAACGGAGTGCATTACACTGCTGCATAACGTGGTCCGTTATCGCTGCCATTAACCCTGTGTTAGGGCAGACTGGAGGGGAGTACGGAGCGGGCACTGACTGCGGGGAGGAAGGAGCGGCCATTTTTCCACCGGACTATGCCCGTCGCTGATTGGTCGTGGCTGTTTTGCCACGACCAATCAGCGACTTGGATTCCATGAAAGACAGAGGCCGTGACCAATGAATATCTGTGACAGACAGACAGAAAGACAGACAGACGGAAGTGACCCTTAGACAATTATATAGTAGATTATATTTTAAAAACGGCAAAAAGCAAAATGGGCTGATGCAAAATTTTGGGCACCCTTGGAGATTTGTGTGCTTAAATAAGTTTGACCAAAGTTTATGATGAATTAATCTCCAATACGTAGGTTGAAGGCAAATATGATTAAGGGACTGTAGTCTAAACTAATAATGCCACCATGTAGGTATAGAGTTCATAACCCCTTTACAACCTTGGACATATAGGTACGTCCTAGGTCACCTCCCCCTGTTTGCTATGGGCTCTGGTGCTGAGCTTGAATGTTTTGTGGCACATGTCAGCTGACTTCATCCGCTGACATGTGCCCCTAACAACCCTGGCATTTAACATGATCGCGCGGGAAGCAGGTCACAAAATGATGGGTTGGCATGACAACCCGGTGTTAGGGCTGGCGGAATGCACCAAATAAATAAAAAGATAGTTATAAGGTGCGTTCGCAGCCCGGGGTCCACCGTGCAGAGATTTTAACTGCTGCTCGGTAATGGCGGACACACTATGATGGTATAGTAACAAACACACGCAGGTTAACTGTCACCCGGTGTGAACCGCAGCGGAGTCGGTTACTTCACAGAACCGCAGGATATATTTAGCCACTAACAAACATAAAATAAGGAATTTAGCGCACAGAGTGCACGCGGCACCGCCGCACGCCTCTAACAAACGCTAACCTAGCGAATTTAGCACACTGAGTGCGCTCTGTTGTGAATTCTGTTCTTGGGTTCCCTCTGGTGGTTGTTGGTGGTATTGCAGCTGTTCCTGGCTGGCAATCCTGGTCAGGTGTCCCTGTTGATTGCAGGCCTGACTGGGGTATTTATGACTGCTGGATTCATTAGTCAGTGCCAGTTGTCCATTGTTCTTGGAGGGATTGCTGCTCTCTCTGGTTCCTCATGCTCTGCTGCCAATTCAGCTAAGTGTCTGGTTTTTTGTCTCTGTGCACACATGCAGTGTGCTTGTAATTCAGTGCAATCCATTTGTGTTTTTGTCCAGCTTAGACTTTGTTTGGATTTTTCAGTCATGCTGGATTCTCAGGAGTTGCAGATATACTTGCTATGTCTTTAGTTAGATGTAGTATATTTGTATTTTCTGCTGTGGATATTTTTAGGATTTTAATACTGACCGCTTAGAATTCTGTCCTATCCTTTTCTATTTAGCTAGAAGTGCCTCTTTTGCTACAGTCTGTTTTTCTGCCTGCGTGTGTCTTTCCTCTTATACTCACAGTCAATATTTGTGGGGGGCTGCCTATCCTTTGGGGCTCTGCTCTGAGGCAAGATAGAATTCCCATTTCCACCTATAGGGGTATTTGTGTCGAGGTGTCTAGGACGGGTCAGGCACACCCCACGGCTACTTCTAGTTGCGGTGTCAGTTTAGGGTTTGCGGTCAGTACAGATACCACTACTCCTGAGAAAGTCTCTCATGCGGCTCCTAGGTCACCGGATCATAACAGTACAACTGGCCCACAATGAGTTAAATGCATCTCAGAAGAAGGGAAGAAAGGTGCTGAGCCATATTTTTTTCTGTAGCCTGTTTTTTCTTTCCTTCCCTCATTGCCTCTGGGTGACTGAGGAGACTTGTGCTAGCATGCATGTTCAGGGATTAGTTTCTCGTGTAGACCAGCTTGCTGCTAGGGTACAGAGTATTTCGGATTATATTGTTCAGACTCCGCTTTTAGAGCCTAGGATTCCTACTCCTGATTTGTTTTTTGGGGACAGGTCCAAATTTTTGAGTTTTAAAAACAATTGCAAACTATTTTTTGCTCTGAAACCTCATTCCTCTGGTGATCCCATTCAGCAGGTTAAAATTGTCATCTCCCTGTTGCGTGGCGACCCTCAGAATTGGGCATTTTCACTGGAATCTGGGAATCCGGCCTTGCTTAATGTAGACGCCTTTTTTCAGGCTCTAGGATTATTATATGATGAACCAAATTCTGTGGATCAAGCGGAAAAGACCTTGTTGGCCTTGTCTCAGGGTCAAGAAGCGGCAGAATTGTTTTGTCAGAAATTTAGAAAATGGTCTGTGCTGACTAAATGGAATGATGAAGCTTTGGCCGCAATTTTCAGAAAGGGTCTTTCTGAATCTGTTAAAGATGTTATGGTGGGGTTTCCCACGCCTGTTGGTCTGAGTGATTCTATGTCTCTGGCCATTCAGATTGATCGGCGCTTGCGGGAGCGCAGAACTGTGCGCGCTGTGGCGTTGTCCTCAGAGCAGATGCCTGAGCCTATGCAGTGTGATAGGATTCTGTCTAGAACGGAACAACAGGGATTCAGACGTCAGAATAGGTTGTGTTTTTATTGTGGCGATGCCTCTCATGTCATTTCAGTCTGCCCTAGGTGTACAAAGAGAATCGCTAGTTCAGTTACCATCAGTACTGTACAACCTAAATTTCTGTTATCTGTGACCTTGATCTGCTCATTGTCGTCATTTTCTGTCATGGCGTTTGTGGATTCAGGCGCCGCTTTGAACTTAATGGACTTTGAATTTGCCAGGCGTTGTAGTTTCCCCTTGCAGTCTTTACAGATTCCTATTCCTTTAACGGGCATTGATGCTACACTGTTGGCTAAAAATAAACCCCAGTTTTGGACACAGGTGACCATGTGTATGGCGCCAGCCCATCAGGAAGATTGTCGTTTTCTGGTGTTGCATAATTTGCATGATGCTATTGTGCTGGGCTTTCCATGGTTACAGATACATAATCCTGTGTTGGATTGGAAATCTATGTCTGTGACTAGTTGGGGTTGTCAGGGGGTTCATGATGACGTTCCTCTGATGTCAATTTCCTCCTCCCCCTCTTCTGAAATTCCTGAGTTTCTGTCAGATTTCCAGGATGTTTTCGATGAGCCCAAGAGTCCAGTTCCCTTCCACCGCATAGGGACTGTGATTGTGCTATTGACTTGATTCCAGGCTGTAAGTTTCCCAAGGGCCGACTTTTCAACCTGTCTGTGCCTGAACATACCGCCATGCGGAGTTATGTTAAGGAGTCTTTGGAGAAAGGGCATATTCGGCCATCTTCTTCACCGTTGGGAGCAGGATTTTTTTTTGTTGCTAAGAAGGATGGCTCCCTGAGACCCTGTATTGATTATCGCCTCTTGAATAAGATCACGGTCAAGTTTCAATACCCTTTACCCTTGCTTTCTGATTTGTTTGCCAGGATTAAGGGGGCTAGTTGGTTTACTAAGATTGACCTTCGGGGGGCATATAATCTGGTTCGTATTAAGCAAGGTGATGAATGGAAAGCTGCGTTTAATACGCCCGAAGGCCATTTTGAATACCTTGTGATGCCATTCGGACTCTTTAGTGCTCCGTCTGTTTTTCAGTCCTTCATGCATGATATCTTCCGGAATTACCTTGATAAATTCATGATTGTATATTTGGATGACATCTTGATTTTTTCCGATGATTGGGAGTCTCATGTGAAACAGGTCAGGATGGTTTTTCAGATCATTCGTGATAATGCTTTGTTTGTGAAGGGGTCTAAGTGTCTCTTTGGAGTGCAGAAGGTTTCTTTTTTGGGCTTCATTTTTTCTCCCTCATCTATAGAGATGGATCCGGTTAAGGTTCAGGCCATTCATGATTGGATTCAGCCCACATCCGTGAAGAGCCTTCAGAAATTTTTGGGCTTTGCTAATTTTTATCGCCGTTTCATTGCTAACTTCTCCAGTGTGGTTAAACCCCTGACCGATTTGATGAAGAAAGGCGCTGATGTAACGAATTGGTCCTCTGTGGCTGTCTCTGCCTTTCAGGAGCTTAAACGCCGATTTACTTCTGCCCCTGTGTTGCGTCAGCCGGATGTTTCTCTTCCGTTTCAGGTTGAGGTTGACGCTTCTGAGATTGGCGCAGGGGCCGTTTTGTCCCAGAGGGATCCTGTTGGTTCCTTGATTAAACCGTGTGCCTTCTTTTCCCTTAAGTTTTCGCCTACTGAACGCAATTATGATGTCCGCAATCGGGAGTTGTTGGCTATGAAGTGGGCGTTTGAGGAATGGCGACATTGGCTTGAGGGAGCCAAGCACCGTATTGTGGTCTTGACCGATCATAAAAATCTGATTTACCTCGAGTCTGCCAAACGGCTGAATCCTAGACAGGTTCGATGGTCCTTGTTTTTCTCCCGTTTTGATTTTGTGGTCTCGTATCTTCCGGGTTCTAAAAATATTAAGGCTGATGCCCTCTCTAGGAGTTTTTTGCCTGATTCTCCTGAGGTACTGGAACCGGTCGGCATTTTGAAGGAAGGGGTGGTCCTTTCTGCCATTTCTCCTGATCTATGATGAGTTCTGCAGGAATTTCAGGCTGACAAACCTGACCGCTGTCCAGTGGGCAAACTGTTTGTTCCTGACAGATGGACTAGTAGAGTGATTTCTGAGGTCCATTGTTCTGTGTTGGCTGGCCATCCTGGTATTTTTGGTACCAGAGATTTGGTTGGTAGGTCCTTTTGGTGGCCTTCTTTGTCGCGTGATGTGCGTTCTTTTGTGCAGTCCTGTGGGACTTGTGCGCGGGCCAAGCCTTGTTGTTCCCATGCTAGTGGGTTGCTTTTGCCTTTGCCAGTCCCTGAGAGACCCTGGACGCATATTTCTATGGACTTTATTTCAGATCTTCCGGTTTCCCAGAGGATGTCGGTTATCTGGGTGGTTTGTGACCGGTTCTCTAAGATGGTTCATTTGGGGCCTTTGCCTAAATTGCCTTCCTCTTCTGATTTGGTTCCGTTGTTTTTCCAGCATGTGGTTCGTTTGCATGGTATTCCGGAGAATATTGTGTCCGACAGAGGTTCCCAGTTTGTTTCTAGGTTTTGGCGGGCCTTTTGTGCCAGGCTGGGCATTGATTTGTCTTTTTCTTCCGCATTTCATCCGCAGACAAATGGCCAGGCCGAGCGAACTAATCAGACTTTGGAAACTTATTTGAGATGCTTTGTGTCTGCTGATCAGGATGATTGGGTGGCTTTCTTGCCATTGGCCGAGTTCGCCCTTAATAATCGGGCTAGTTCTGCTACCTTGGTTTCGCACTTCTTTTGTAATTTTGTTTTTCATCCTCGTTTTTCTTCGGGGCAGGTTGAGCCTTCTGATTGTCCTGGTGTGGATTCTGTGGTCGACAGGTTGCAGCAGATTTGGGCTCATGTGGTGGACAATTTGGTGTTGTCTCAGGAGGATGCTCAGCGTTTTGCTAACCGTCGTTGGTGTGTTGGTTCCCGGTTTCGGGTTGGGGATTTGGTCTGGTTGTCTTCTCGTCATGTTCCTATGAAGGTTTCTTCCCCTAAGTTTAAGCCTCGGTTTATTGGTCCTTATAGGATTTCTGAGATCATCAATCCGGTGTCTTTTCGTTTGGCCCTTCCGGCCTCTTTTGCTATCCATAATGTTTTCCATAGATCTTTATTGCGGAAATATGTGGTGCCTGTTGTTCCCTCTGTTGATCCTCCTGCTCCTGTGTTGGTTGTTGGGGAGTTGGAGTATGTGATTGAGAATATTTTGGATTCTCGCCTTTCGAGACTGAGGCTTCAGTACCTTGTGAAATGGAAGGGTTATGGCCAGGAGGATAATTCTTGGGTTTTTGCCTCTGATGTCCATGCTGCTGATTTGGTCCGTGCCTTTCATCTGGCTCGTCCTGATCGGCCTGGGGGCTCTGGTGAGGGTTCGGTGCCCCCTCCTCGAGGGGGGGGGTACTGTTGTGAATTCTGTTCTTGGGTTCCCTCCGGTGGTTGTTGGTGGTATTGCAGCTGTTACTGGCTGGCAATCCTGGTCAGGTGTCCCTGTTGATTGCAGGCCTGACTGGGGTATTTAGGACTGCTGGATTCATTATTCAGTGCCAGTTGTCCATTGTTCTTGGAGGAATTGCTGCTCTCTGGTTCCTCATGCTCTGCTGCCAATTCAGCTAAGATAAGTGTCTGGTTTTTTGTCTCTGTGCACACATGCAGTGTGCTTGTAATTCAGTGCAATCCATTTGTGTTTTTGTCCAGCTTAGACTTTGTTTGGATTTTTCAGTCATGCTGGATTCTCAGGAGTTGCAGATATACTTGCTATGTCTTTAGTTAGATGTAGTATATTTGTATTTTCTGCTGTGGATATTTTTAGGATTTTAATACTGACCGCTTAGAATTCTGTCCTATCCTTTTCTATTTAGCTAGAAGTGCCTCTTTTGCTAAAGTCTGTTTTTCTGCCTGCGTGTGTCTTTCCTCTTATACTCACAGTCAACATTTGTGGGGGGCTGCCTATCCTTTGGGGCTCTGCTCTGAGGCAAGATAGAATTCCCATTTCCACCTATAGGGGTATTTAGTCCTCCGGCTGTGTCGAGGTGTCTAGGACGGGTCAGGCACACCCCACGGCTACTTCTAGTTGCGGTGTCAGTTTAGGGTTTGCGGTCAGTACAGATACCACTACTCCTGAGAAAGTCTCTCATGCGGCTCCTAGGTCACCGGATCATAACAGCGCGCAGCGTCGCGCAGGCATACGCCACTAACTGATGCTGTACACTATGTGTTGGTTCTTCACTCCAAACACCCAGAACTCACTCAACACGAGGGTAGGTGAAGATTAGAAGTTTTCACCTGAGACAGACACGCTTGCACACACGCCATAATTAGGACCCAATCCGAGCTGCTTGAGGACCTGAGCATGTGACCTCCAACCACCAATGAGCGGTCATCTCATGGGCATGCTCACATGGAAAAAAGCAGGACTTAGTCCCAGGAGCGTCTGCTCACCGCTGAATAATGCTGGTTGCTATAGCTGGACCTGAAATGGCAGCAACAACCAGATGTACAGCATTAGTCTGAGCAAGACTCTGGGACCGACGTCTCTGCTGAGCAGGATCCTCTGCGGCTGAGGAATTGGAGACCGCAGATGACATGGCTCAAGATTCCCCCTGTGTGGTAGCAGGAACTGGATGCCTAACACCCAGGGTCTGCTCAGTGGCCAGCGCTCATAGCTAGCGTCGGACTGGAGCACCTTGGACCCACCTAAGAAAATTATCCATTGGGCCCACTATGTAGCTACATAGAAATAAATGTAAGACCAGCAATTTTGCGGTAAAACGTGCTAATATCAGGGTATAATACAAGAAAGTGCACGTCTTAACGAGATAGCAGGGTGTTGTGAATTCTGTTGTGGGTTTCTGCTCTTGGGCTCCCTCCGGTGGTTATAAGTGGTTTTGCTGCTGTTTGTCCTTCACAGCAGTCATCAGGTGCTTCCACTTTGGACGGGGCTATTTAGTCTGGCTTCACCCTTTAGTGAGTGCCAGTTGTCCATTGTTTTCTGGAGGATTTACATCTCTGCTTGGTTTCTCCTGCTGGATTGTCCAAATCATCAAAGATAAGTCCTGGCTTTGTTTTTGCAGTCCACATGCGGTGGACTTTATATTTCAGTGAATTGCTATGTTTTTTCTTGTCCAGCTTTGTCTGTGTAAGGATTTATTCAGCCAAGCTGGAAGCTCTGGAGTCGCAGAGTTACCCTCCATGCCTTTAGTTAGGTGTGGAGATTTTTGTATTCTCTGTGGTGGATTTTTGTAGTATTTTAATACTGACCGCACAGTACTCTGTCCTGTCTTTTCTTTCTAGGTAGCGTGGCCTCCTTTGCTAAATTCTGTTTTCAGTCTGCGTTTGTAATTTCCCTCTCCTCTCACAGTCAATATTTGTGGGGGGCTGTCTTTCCTTTGGGGATTTTCTCTGAGGCAAGATAGTTTTCCTGTTTCTTTCTTTAGGGGTAATTAGTCCTCCGGCTGTGACGAGGTGTCGAGGGAGTGACAGGAATATCCCATGGCTACTTATAGTTGCGGTGTTAAGTTCAGGGTCTGCGGTCAGTATAGAGGCCACCTACTCCAGAGCTCGTCCATGCTGCTCCTAGGCCACCAGATCATAACAGTACAACTGGCCAACAATGAGTTAACCGCATCTCAAATAAGGGAAAGAAAGTGCTGAGCCATTTTTTTTTCTGTACTCTGTTGTGTTTTTTTTTCCCTCTTCACCTCTGGGTGGCTCAAGAGTTAGGCGCTGACATGGATGCTCAGGGACTTTCTTCTCGGGTGGATCAACTTGCTGCTAGAGTACAGGGTATTTCTGATTATATCGTGCAGACTCCTGTTTTAGAGCCTAGAATTCCTACCCCGATCTGTTTTTTGGGGACAGGTCCAAATTTTTGAGCTTTAAAAATAACTGTAAACTGTTTTTTGCTCTGAAGCCCCGTTCCTCTGGTGATCCCATCCAGCAGGTAAAAATTGTCATTTCTCTGTTGCGTTGGGACCCGCAGGATTGGGCATTTTCCCTGGAATCTGGGAATCCGGCCTTGCTTAATATAGACACCTTTTTTCAGGCACTTGGGTTATTGTATGATGAACCTAATTCTGTGGATCATGCTGAGAAAACCTTGTTGGCCCTGTGTCAGGGTCAAGAAGCGGCAGAATCATATTGCCAGAAATTTAGAAAATGGTCTGTGCTTACTAAGTGGAATGAGGATGCTTTGGCGGCAATTTTCAGAAAGGGTCTTTCTGAATCTGTTAAAGATGTTATGGTGGGCTTCCCCACGCCTGCAGGTCTGAGTGATTCTAAGTCTCTGGCCATTCAAATTGATCGGCGCTTGCGTGAGCACAGAGTTGTGCACACTATGGCATTGTCTTCCGAGCGGAGTCCTGAGCCAATGCAGTGTGATAGGATTGTGTCTAGAGCTGAACGCCAAGGATTCAGACATCAGAATAGGTTGTGCTTTTACTGCGGCAATTCTGCTCATGCTATTTCTGATTGCCCTAAGCGTGCCAAGAGAATCACTAATTCCGTTACCATCAGTACTGTACAACCTAAATTTCTGTTATCTGTGACCCTGATCTGCTCATTATCGTCATTTTCTGTCATGGCATTTGTGGATTCAGGCGCCGCTTTAAATTTGATGGACTTAGAATTTGCCAGACGTTGTGGTTTTCCCTTACAGCCTTTGCGGAGTCCTATCCCTTCGAGGGGTATTGATGCTACACCATTGGCTAAAAATAAACCTCAGTTTTGGACACAGTTAACCATGTGCATGGCGCCAGCCCATCAGGAAGATTGTCGTTTCCTGGTGTTACATAATTTGCATGATGCTATTGTGCTGGGGTTTCCATGGTTACAGGTACATAATCCGGTGTTGGATTGGAAATCTATGTCTGTGACTAGTTGGGGTTGTCAGGGGGTTCATGATGACGTTCCTCTGATGTCAATTTCCTCCTCCCCCTCTTCTGAAATTCCTGAGTTTCTGTCAGATTTCCAGGATGTTTTCGATGAGCCCAAGTCCAGTTCCCTTCCACCGCATAGGGACTGTGATTGTGCTATTGACTTGATTCCAGGCTGTAAGTTTCCTAAGGGCCGACTTTTCAACCTGTCTGTGCCTGAACATGCCGCCATGCAGAGCTATGTAAAGGAGTCTTTGGAGAAAGGGCATATTCGGCCATCTTCTTCTCCATTGGGAGCAAGTTTTTTTTTGTTGCCAAGAAGGATGGCTCCTTGAGACCCTGTATTGATTATCGCCTCTTGAATAAGATCACGGTCAAATTCCAATACCCTTTGCCTTTGCTTTCTGATTTGTTTGCCAGGATTAAGGGGGCTAGTTGGTTTACTAAGATTGACCTTCGAGGGGCATATAATCTTGTTCGTATTAAGCAGGGTGACGAATGGAAAACTGCGTTTAATACGCCCGAGGGCCATTTTGAATATCTTGTGATGCCATTCGGACTCTCTAATGCCCCATCTGTGTTTCAGTCCTTCATGCATGGTATTTTTCGGAATTATCTTGATAAATTCATGATTGTATATTTGGATGATATTTTGATTTTTTCAGATGATTGGGAGTCTCATGTGAAACAAGTCAGGATGGTATTTCAGGTCCTTCGTGATAATGCCTTGTTTGTGAAGGGGTCTAAGTGCCTCTTTGGAGTACAGAAGGTTTCTTTTTTGGGCTTCATTTTTTCTCCATCATCTATAGAAATGGATCCGGTTAAGGTTCAGGCCATTCATGATTGGATCCAGCCCACATCCGTGAAGAGCCTTCAGAAATTTTTGGGCTTTGCTAATTTTTATCGCCGTTTCATTGCCAACTTCTCCAGTGTGGTTAAACCCCTGACCGATTTGACGAGGAAGGGCGCTGATGTAGCTAATTGGTCCTCTGAGGCTGTTTCTGCCTTTCAGGAGCTTAAGCGCCGATTTACTTCTGCCCCTGTGTTGCGTCAGCCGGATGTTTCTCTTCCTTTTCAGGTTGAGGTTGGTGCTTCTGAGATTGGGGCAGGGGCCGTTTTGTCTCAGAGGAATTCTGATGGTTCCTTGATGAAACCGTGTGCCTTCTTTTCTCAAAAGTTTTCGCCTGCGGAATGCAATTATGATGTCGGCAATCGTGAGTTGTTGGCTATGAAGTGGGCATTTGAGGAGTGGCGACATTGGCTTGAGGGGGCCAAGCACCATATTGTGGTCTTGACCGATGATAAGAATCTGATTTACCTCGAGTCTGCCAAACGGCTGAATCCTAGACAGGCCCGATGGTCCCTGTTTTTCTCCCATTTTGATTTTGTTGTCTCGTATCTTCCGGGTTCTAAGAATGTTAAGGCTGATGCCCTCTCTAGGAGTTTTTTGCCTGATTCCCCTGGGATTCTTGAGCCGGTTGGTATTCTGAAGGAGGGGGTGATTCTTTCTGCCATCTCCCCTGATTTGCGACGGGTTCTTCAGGAGTTTCAGGCTGATAGGCCTGATCGCTGTCCAGCGGGGAAACTGTTTGTTCCTGACAGATGGACTAGTAAAGTGATTTCTGAGGTTCACTGTTCTGTGTTGGCTGGCCATCCTGGGATTTTTGGTACCAGAGATTTGGTTGGTAGGTCCTTTTGGTGGCCTTCTTTGTCACGGGATGTGCGTTCTTTTGTGCAGTCCTGTGGGACTTGTGCGCGGGCCAAACCTTGCTGCTCCCGCGCCAGTGGGTTGCTTTTGCCTTTGCCGGTCCCTGAGAGGCCTTGGACGCATATTTCTATGGATTTTATTTCGGATCTTCCTGTTTCCCAGAGGATGTCTGTTATCTGGGTGGTCTGTGACCGGTTTTCTAAGATGGTTCATTTGGTACCTTTGCCTAAATTGCCTTCCTCTTCTGAGTTGGTTCCGTTGTTTTTTCAGCATGTGGTTCGTTTGCATGGCATTCCGGAGAATATTGTGTCCGATAGAGGTTCCCTGTTTGTTTCTAGGTTTTGGCGGTCCTTTTGTGATAAGCTGGGCATTGATTTGTCTTTTTCTTCCGCATTTCATCCTCAGACAAACGGCCAAACCGAGCGAACTAACCAGACTTTGGAAACTTATTTGAGATGCTTTGTGTCTGCCGATCGGGATGATTGGGTGGCTTTCTTGCAATTGGCCGAGTTTGCACTTAATAATCGGGCTAGTTCTGCTACCTTGGTTTCACCATTCTTTTGTAATTCTGGGTTTCATCCTTGATTTTCTTCAGGGCAGGTTGAGTCTTCTGATTGTCCTGGGGTGGACTCTGTGGTTGACAGGTTGCAGCAGATTTGGGCTCATGTTGTGGACAATTTGGTGTTGTCTCAGGAGGAGGCTCAGCGTTTTGCCAACCGTCGTCGGCGTGTGGGTTCCCGGCTTCGGGTTGGGGATTTGGTCTGGTTGTCTTCTCGTCATGTTCCTATGAAGGTTTCTTCCCCGAAGTTCAAGCCTCGGTTTATTGGTCCTTATAGGATTTCTGAGATTATCAATCCAGTGTCTTTTCGTTTGGCCCTTCCAGCCTCTTTTTCCATCCATAATGTTTTTCATAGATCTTTGTTGCGGAAATATGTGGTGCCCGTGGTTCCCTCTGTTGATCCTCCTGCCCCGGTGTTGATTAATGGGGAGTTGAAGTATGTTGTGGAGAAGATCTTGGATTCTCGTTTTTCAAGACGGAGGCTTCAGTATCTTGTCAAGTGGAAGGGTTATGGCCAGGAGGATAATTCTTGGGTTGTTGCCTCCGATGTTCATGCTGACGAATGGTTCGTGCCTTCCATTTGGCTCGTCCGGATCGGCCTGGGGGTTCTGGTGAGGGTTCGGTGACCCCTCCTCAAGGGGGGGTACTGTTGTGAATTCTGTTGTGGGTTCTGCTCTTGGGCTCCCTCCGGTGGTTATAAGTGGTAGTGCTGCTGTTTGTCCTTCACAGCAGTCATCAGGTGCTTCCACTTTGGACGGGGCTATTTAGTCTGGCTTCACCCTTTAGTGAGTGCCAGTTGTCCATTGTTTTCTGGAGGATTTACATCTCTGCTTAGTTTCTCCTGCTGGATTGTCCAAATCATCAAAGACAAGTCCTGGCTTTGTTTTTGCAGTCCACATGCGGTGGACTTTATACTTCAGTGAATTGCTATGTTTTTTCTTGTCCAGCTTTGTCTGTGTAAGGATTTATTCAGCCAAGCTGGAAGCTCTGGAGTCGCAGAGTTACCCTCCATGCCTTTAGTTAGGTGTGGAGATTTTTGTATTCTCTGTGGTGGATTTTTGTAGTATTTTAATACTGACCACACAGTACTCTGTCCTGTCTTTTCTTTCTAGGTAGCGTGGCCTCCTTTGCTAAATTCTGTTTTCAGTCTGCATTTGTAATTTCCCTCTCCTCTCACAGTCAATATTTGTGGGGGGCTGTCTTTCCTTTGGGGATTTTCTCTGAGGCAAGATAGTTTTCCTGTTTCTTTCTTTAGGGGTAATTAGTCCTCCGGCTGTGACGACGTGTCGAGGGAGTGACAGGAACATCCCACGGCTACTTATAGTTGCGGTGTTAAGTTCAGGGTCTGCGGTCAGTATAGAGGCCACCTACTCCAGAGCTTGTCCATGCTGCTCCTAGGCCACCAGATCATAACAGCAGGGGTTGGGGTAGCCCCACTCATAGAATATAATTCAGCCCCCGCATAGAATATAATGCAGTCCTATAGTATTATGGCCACCACGTACTCACTGTTATATACAGTATTTTTCAGACCATAAGATGCACCTAGGCTTTAGAGGAGGAAAATAGAAAAAAATTTGAAGTAAAAAATTTGGTCAATTCTGCACTAATATCCTCCATCCTGATATATATATATATATATATATATATATATATATATATATATATATATATATATACTAGATGGCGGCCCGATTCTAACTCATCGTGTATTCTAGAATGCACACCACATAGTATATAACACAGCCCACGTAGTATATAGCATAGCCGCGTAGTATATAGCACAGCCCACACAGTATATAACACAGCCCACGCAGTATATAGCACAGCCACGTAGTATGTAGCACAGGCCACATAGTATATAACACAGCCCACGCAGTATATAACACAGCCCACGCAGTATGTAGCACAGCCACATAGTATATAGCACAGGCATGTAGTATATTGCACAGCCACGTAGTATATAGCACAGCCACGTAGTATATTGCACAGCCCATGTAGTATATAGCACAGCCACATAGTATATAGCACAGCCACGTAGTATATAACACCGCCCACGTAGTATATAGCACAGGCACATACTATATTGCACAGGCATATAGTATATATCACAGCCCACGTAGTAGATTGCACAGCCCGCGTAGTATATAGCACAGCCCACGTAGTATATAACACAGGCCACGCAGTATATAGCACAGCCCACGTAGTATATAGCAATGTGGGCACCATATCCCTGTTAAAAAAACAAAATAAAAAATAGTTATATACTCACCTTCCATCGGCTCTCGGATCCAGCCGAGGACTTTACTGATGCTCCTCGCGACGCTCCATTCCCAGTAATGCCTTTTGGCAATAATCCGTGATCATGTAGTGGTCTCGCGAGACCGCTACGCCATCATCTCGCGAGACCGCTATGTGATCTCGAGTCATTGCCGCAATGCATTCTTGGGACCGGAGCGCGAGGAGCGGGAAAGGCTGCGGCAGACTTCGGAAGGTGAGAATATAATGTGTTCTTTTTTTTATTATTATTATTTTTAACATTCTATGTTTTTACTATTGATGCTGCATAGGCAGCATCAATAGTAAAAAGTGAAGAGGTGTTTAACTCCCGCCCCAATCTCGCTGATTGGTCGCAGCGACCCAGGATTTCCGTTACGGAAGTTACAGACAGACAGACGGAAGTACCCCTTAGGCAATTATATATATAGATATGTACACTCACCGGCCACTTTATTAGGTACACCATGCTAGTAACGGGTTGGACCCCCTTTTGCCTTCAGAACTGCCTCAATTCTTCGTGGCATAGATTCAACAAGGTGCTGGAAGCATTCCTCAGAGATTTTGGTTCATATTGACATGATGGCATCACACAGTTGCCGCAGATTTGTCGGCTGCACATCCCAAAGATGCTCCATACAAGGCAGGATGGATCCATGCTTTCATGTTGTTTACGCCAAATTCTGACCCTACCATCCGAATGTCGCAGCAGAAATCGAGACTCATCAGACCAAGCAACGTTTTTCCAATCTTCTACTGTCCAATTTCGATGAGCTTGTACAAATTGTAGCCTCAGTTTCCTGTTCTTAGCTGAAAGGAGTGGTACCCGGTGTGGTCTTCTGCTGCTGTAGCCCATCTGCCTCAAAGTTCGACGCACTGTGCGTTCAGAGATGCTCTTAGGCCTACCTTGGTTGTAACGGGTGGCGATTTGAGTCACTGTTGCCTTTCTATCAGCTCGAACCAGTCTGCCCATTCTCCTCTGACCTCTGGCATCAACAAGGCATTTCCGCCCACAGAACTGCCGCTCACTGGATTTTTTTTCTTTTTCGGACCATTCTCAGTAAACCCTAGAGATGGTTGTGCGTGAAAATCCCAGTAGATCAGCAGTTTCTGAAATACTCAGACCAGCCCTTCTGGCACCAACAACCATGCCACGTTCAAAGGCACTCAAATCACCTTTCTTCCCCATACTGATGCTCGGTTTGAACTGCAGGAGATTGTCTTGACCATGTCTACATGCCTAAATGCACTGAGTTGCCGCCATGTGATTGGCTGATTAGAAATTAAGTGTTAACAAGAAGTTGGACAGGTGTACCTAATAAAGTGGCCAGTGAGTGTATATACAGTATATATGTGCCAAATCCAGGTATACGTAACCGCCTCGTTCCTATCATAGAAATATAGGTACAGCTCTGGCAAAAATTAAGAGACCACAGCAAAATATTCAGTTTGCCTGATTTTTCTCTTTATAGGTATAATTTTGAGTAAAATGTGAATTGTTCATTTATTCTATAAACTTCTGACAACATGTCTATGAATTTCCAAGCAATAAATTTTGTATTTTTTTTCTGAAAAGGAGAAATGGTCAAATAAAAACAAAACAAAACAGTGCTTTCAGACCTCAAATAATGCAAAGAAAACAAGTTCATAATCATTTAGAAAAAACAATACTAATGTTTTAACTCCGGAAGAGTTCAGAAATCAATATTTTGTGGAATAACCATGATTGTTAATCACAGCTTTCATGCGTCTTGGCATGCTTTCCACCCATCTTTCATACTGCTTCTGGAGCAAAAATTTAAGCAGGTCTTCTTTGTTTGATGGCTTGTGACTATCCATCATCCTCTTGATTACATTCCAGAGGTTTTCAATGGGGTTCAGGTCTGGAGATTGGGCTGCCATGACAGGGTTTTGATGTGGTGGTCTCTTAATTTTTGCCAGATCTGCATAGTGCAATGCCAAAGATTTCACTTCTTACATTACATGAGTGATCTCTATTGTATATTCCACAATAGCTCAGAAACTCAGTGTGTGATGGGCCCATTTATGATGCTCCAGTGTATGATGGACCCATATATAATGCTCCAAGCATAAAAAATGAACTACTCACCTTTCGTCACTGGCTGCTGCTCTGCTCCCTACTCCTCAGCGTTGCCGTCTTGCAGCTCTCTGCACTATGACTATTCAGGCAAAGGGTGCACAAAAGTAACGTCATCGCGCCCTCTAACCTGATAATCACAGTAAGAAGACACGGAAGACTCCGCAGCGGTGGAGCGGAGACAGGAAAGTATCGAAGTATCGCAAGTGACGTGGTCTTGATCAAGCTGTGGGGCCCCCTCGCAGGCACTGGCACGGGCACTGGACCCAGATAGCATGCTGGGTCCCCAACGACGAGTGGGCCCCCCACTCTGCTCAGGGCCCAGCCGCTTGCCCAGGGGGTAATGTCTTTATGGAGACTATTGAAGCCAATAAGAAAAAGTTAAAAAAAAATAAATATATATATATATATATATATGTAAAATATATACATATATATATATATATATATATATATAAAAGTTTAAATCACCCCCCATGTGCCCTATTCAAAATAAAACAACATATTTGGTATCACTGCATTCAGAAATGCTCGATCTATCAATAAATAAAAATAATTAATCCAATTGGTAAACGGCGCAACAAGAAAAAAAATATAAACTCCACAATTACATTTTTTTGCAGCCGCAACATTGCATTAAAATGTAAAACAGGCGATCAAAAGATCGTATCTACAGCAAAATGTCATTAGTAGGGTTGAGCGAAACGGGTCGTGCATTTTCATAAGTCGCCGGCTTTTGGCAAAGTCGGCGTCTCATGAAACCCGACCCGATCCCTGTGCGGGGTCGGCCATGCGGTACGCGATCTTGGCGGCAAAGTCGCGTTTCGTATGACGCGTTTAGCGCCATTTTTTCAGCCAATGAATGAGCGTGGGCAGAGTGATGACATAGGTCTTAGGGGAGTGAACGCCTATCGTCATGTTATCGCTTGTGCGCAGTAGGGATTTGGAATGTGCAATACGAAATTTTCTGTGGAGAGAGAGAGAGAGAGAAAAAAAAAAAAAAAAAAAATTCCTGCATTGGGTTTCGTGCTTCGGCCGAAACCCGACTTTTCACAGTGGTCAGCCGATTTCACTCGACTCGACTTTTAAGACAGTCGGGTTTCACAAAACCCGACTCGACCCTAAAAAACTAAAGGTCGCTCAACCCTAGTCATTAGTAAAACTGTCAGCTTGATGTGCAAAAAACAAGCCCTCACCCAGCTCCACAACATGAAAAGTGGAGATGCTACGGGTCTCGGAAAATGGCGACTTTTTTTTTTTTTTACAGACTTTGGATTTTTTTTCACCACTCGTAATCCTGGAGAATCATAATGGCAGGTCCGTTTTACCATTTGGAGAACATGGTAAAGAAAAACAAAACAAGAAACAATTGTGGACTTTCACTTTTTGTGCAGTTTCAAACGCACTTTGAATTTTTTTCCCATTTTTAAGTCTAGGCCATATTGATGGAAAAATAAAAAAGTTATGACTCTGGGAAGAAGGGGAGCAAAAAACAAAATCTCAAAAAAAATACAAAGTTTTGAAGTGGTTAAAGGGAATCTGTTTCCAGGTTTTTGTTCCTTCTCCTGAGACCCTGATTCCAGCGATGTCACTTACTGTCCTCAGACTGGACTGTGGCTCTGCTGACCTGAGCATAACTGTATGTATTTACAGTATATAGAACTGTAGAAACAAATGAGTTATTTTGCGCTGTGCTGGAGAAAATATGATGGATGCCAATCCAATTTCAGATGGTTTTATTTGTCAACGTGCTTGGAAGTATATAACTTCTTTATCGGGACAAACCGCGATGAAGAAGTTATGAAGAAGTGATGTACTGATGAAGACGTTATATACTTTGAAATGCGTTGACAAATAAAACCATCTGAAATTGGATTGGCATCCTTTCTTTCTTCTCCACTGCAGCTCAGAATAACTCATTTGTTTCTCCAGTTCTATGTATTTATCTCCTTGTGGGTCTGAGGCCTTAAGCCTTATAAGTTGTAGTGTGAACACAACCCATCCAGGTGAGGGCAACCTTGCATATCCTTCTATATTGCTACCCAGATAAGACCCTATTTGTGTTTTGTCTCCTCTCCAGTTTCTCTTTCTTGTATGTATTTCTATACATCTGTCATGCTCAGGTCAGGAGAGCAGACGGCCAGTCCGAGGATTACAATGTGATCCTCCCGCGAGTAATACGGTGGTCTGACTGCCCCCTAACTATCACTGATCTCGGCTAAGGGGTGGGTGGGATTATGGACAGGGGTAGGGGGTGAATATTTACTTTTGATTTGACTCTGAATTGTCCCGAGCTTACAGCGAGAAAACGGGTCAGGAAATGGGCCCCGTTACCTCTTGAGTCTCTGTGTGGCTGCACAGGTTGCACCAATTGTATGTAGAACTCTGGCTGGACATATTATTACTACTAGGACAACCCCTTCTTAAAGTAAATGTTTGGCCCTGATAAAATAATAAAGCATGTACTCTCCTCCCGTGCAGTTCCCGCGGTGTCGGTACTTGCTCTACCTGGGGCTGTGATGTGGTGTTGTGACCCGTGAAGCCGGTGCCCAATCAGCGCTGCCGTCACTGTCTCCACCTTCAGACAAACTGAACATGAAGAGGAAGTCAGGGATCAGCTTGTCTGAAGACGGAGACAGTGACAGCAGCGCTGATTGGTTGCTGGGCATCACGTGTCATACAAGCGCATCACATCCCCAGCACCACGAGCGCCGACACTGCTGGAAAAGAGATGGCACGGGAGGGGAGTATAGGCTTTATTATTTTACCGGGGCTAAACATTTACTTTAAGAAGGGACTGTCCTAGTAGTGAAGAACCCATTTAAGGCTCAAGTCACAAGTCCATTTTTCTCTCATCTGAGAAATTATGCTTTTCAGACTCTGGTTAGCGTGTGATCTGATTTTCTCAGATGACGAGAAAGAAAGTTCTCCATCTTCTCCATTCAGTCCTTTCGGACTGCGCTCAGATGTCATATGAGTGTGGTCCAACATTTTACACAGACCCATAGCCATGAATGGCTGAGTGCAACCCTCTAATAGGTGCCAACTCGTGCATGCTGCAGACATGTGCATGGCCCCATCAAATAATATGGAGAGCTGTCCATCAAATGACAGATACTGTACACGAGCCCTAAGTTTGTTGTATTTCAGGGGGTTATATTCATCCTTCCTCCTGGACTCCCTCAAAACCAGCCATTAATCTCCTCCCTAAGAGCTGGAAAGGTGCTTGCACCATGATGCCAGACTAATAAATGATGTGTGCGGGGAACACTGACCGATCACTCCTATACTATTCGTCAAAGGGCACAATATTTGTGAAAAAAAGAGCACCTTCCCAATACTGAGATACATTTCCATAGGGCCATGCAGTCTAATGACAGATCTGCTTTAATAAATGATGGTCAATTAATAGAGGTAAATTAATTGCCTTCCATGGAAGGGCTCATTGGCATCGATCAGTTGAGGTTGATCGTGATGGACGAGTTTGTGTTCTCTTGGCAAAACAAGTAAATTGGCAAAAAATAAATAAATAAATCTTCTATTTTTCGAGCGCAAATAAACAAAAAGTCTTGTTAACTGTGATGTTTCAGACCTAGAAGATTAGACATAATTTCCATAGCAAACTCTGAACAATGTAACAAACCTGTAAAATAACTATTAAATGAATGAATGCTCAGACCAGGTGTTATAATTATATTATGTGTTTTCCATCATATTTCTTACATTAGAGGCTCCGGGGAATATTTTATTAGAGACATTGGAGGATTTGATAAATGGATGCACTGGGGCTATATCACAAATAGTTAATCCAGGATGGTTAATAGATTCAGTTTAGGAAAAGTCCTAAACAACAATTATAATAAATCTGGAGGAAATATCAAAAACATAAAATATCAAAACAGCAAATGTCACCATAAAAAGGTAAATATCATCTGATAATATTAATAAATAATAATCTTTTCACCGGGCTGATTGGATGGGCTGGAATAATGTACAATTACAAGCCCAGCTTTTATGGGTAGCAAAGACCACCTGCCTATTAATGTAATATAAATTCTTTAACACTCCTATAAATTTCATGGGTCAGTACAGGTGTTCTTAATCGTTCCCTTTACGTTATAAAATAAAAGATTGGGGAAAAATTAACATTTCCTTATTTGCACAAGTCTTCTGGCTTTAGGCCAGTGTATACTGTACTGTAAAAAGATCTCTGCGATGAGAATGGCTTCTACTCTCTGTAGGACTTCTATGGAAATGTCGTCAGTATCTTTAATTTCCCCCCCATGTCAATCAACCCCAGGACATGAAAAGATGTCTGGATATTACAGTCGCTCTTAGAATAGACCAGTTATGTGGACACAATATGCCATATTATTATGATCTCCCTTTTGAAGGATCTGTCAAAGACATTTGATATTCTATTATACCTCGCCATTCTCTTTCTTAAGGCGTTCAGTTGAGTTTTTGCTTTCAATGGTATTTATTTCCGAAAGGTAAAACAATGAAATCTGGAGTGTAATTAAAATGGAATGTATGCTGTAAAGATAATAGTGGGATAGTAACCGAAGAAGGGGAGCTCGTATAAGGTGGAACAATTAGAATTTTTTGCCATTTTTATAATGTTATAGAATTTAATGACTTTTGAGGGTTTTGTAAATCTTGGAATGCCTCACAAAAGCTGGAGTTTCCCACGTTTAGGAGATACTGTAACGACAGTTCATTATAGTTTTCAGATGAGTCTTAGTGCAAGAGGTTCAAATAGGTACAAAATTGCTTGTTACAGGCAGCATGGTCACTTTTTTCCTTCAGACTACTATATTTCTATGATTCCCTAGGCTTACAGTTATAGCCTTTATGCTTCGGAAGTTATAGCCCCCCATGCTTAGGAAGTTATAGCCCCTAAGCTTAGGAACTTATGGCCCCCTATGCTGAGGAAGTTATAGCCCCCCATGCTTAGTAAGTTATAGCCCCTATGCTTACGAAGTTATAGCCCTCTATTATTATTATTATTATTATTTATTTATATAGCACCATTAATTCCATGGTGCTGTACATGAGAAAAGGGTTACATACAGGGTTATAGATGTCGTTTACAGTAAACAAATTTACAATGACAGACTGGTACAGAGGGGAGAGGACCCTGTCCTTGCGGACTTACATTCTATGGAATAATCCGGAAGAGATAAGTCGGGGGTGCAGCAGCTTTGGTGGTTGGTGAGGTGGCGGCTCGGGTGGTGGGGAGGCGGCAGCTCAGGTGGTTTTGAGCTGGCAGAATGGTTATTGCAGGCTGTAGGCTTTCTTGAAGAGATGGGTTTTCAGGTTTCATCTGAAGGATCTGAGGGTGGTGGATAATCGAACGTGTTGAGGCATGGAATTCCAGAGGATGGGGGATAATGGGGAGAAATCTTGGAGGCGGTTCTGTGAGGAGCGAATAAGTGTGGAGCAGAGTAGGAGGTCTTGGGAGGATCGGAGATTACGCGAGGGAAGGTATTGGGAGATTAGTTCATGCTTAGGAAGTTATAGCCCCTATGCTTAGGAAGTTATAGCACCCTATTCTTAGGAATTTATAGGCCCCTATGCTTTGGAAGTTATAGCACCCTATGCTTTGGAAGTTACAGCCCCTCTGCTTAGGACGTTATAACCCCCTATGATTAGACGGTAATAGCCCCCTATGATTAGACGGTAATAGCCCCCTATGCTTAAGAACTTATAAGCCCTATGCTCAGGGCATTATAGCCCCTATGCTTAGGAAGTTATATTCCTTATGCTTTGGAAGTTATAGCCTCTATACTTCAGAAGTCATAGACCCCTATTCTTTGGAAGATCCAGTTATAGAAAGATCTGTGAATAAGAGTCAACCTTTTACAGCAAATGGCATGCTGCCTTACTGTACTTTATTTTAAAGGATATTGATGCCTTTGGGGATAAAATCTATTTTTGTCTAAAAATGATATTTACGATTGGGTTTAATTAGAAATTGTCACCATTTGGCTTTTCTAGACCGTTTATTTCCCTGCAAATTGCTGGCTGTGGAATGAGGCAACTGAAAATCCTGTCAGTTATCTCACTTTGATAAGAGCATTTGTAACTCCCTTATCTGTCTTTTTCAGGGCGCCGCTCAACTGATTAATGACCACATCAAAGTTCAGCTCAACTTTCATGTGGTCTGTGGTCAGAACTCAGCATAGAGGAGTTCAGAAAAAGACAAAGTTACAATCCCCATCAGAAAAAGTTAGTCAAAGTCGTAGTTAATCTCATTTTGCAGCCAATAATATGCAGGGAGAAAACAGTGTGTAAAAGCCAAACGGTGAAAAATTAAATCCAAATATAAAATTAGTTTTAGCCTAAAATATATATTTAAATGACAAATGCCTCAAAGGTGTCCATATCATTTAACATGGCCATACACCTTAACTGATACTATTTCAGTGGCTCTGCATTTTGCATAAGTACTGTAGATACTAAAAACAATCCTGACAAAGCAATGAAAGGCCATTTAAGAGGTAAAAGAACAGTTGGAAAATGACGAGTGAATGGGATATACCATCAAAGCAGATGCAACTACATTGTGTAGTAGGATGCATGTGGGAAGAAACTTGGAAGTGTAGTTTGTAGTGCCAGTTCTTGGAAGTTAATAATTCTCTTTGGGACCCATTCAAGACCTATGAAGTATATATACTTCATGGGTCGTGTCCCTGCATTCCATGCAGGCTCCGGCGCTGAGCCCGAGTGTTTTCCAGCATGTGCCCCTAACAGCCACGGGTGGAATAGCAATCCATCCGTGGCTGTTAACATGTTAAATCCTGTCAATCTCCGACAGCGGCATATAACATGGCCGCACTGGAAGCGCGTCGCTAATGGCGATCCCGCCATATGGTCGCAGGGGAACCGATGGGTTAGCATGACAACTCGGGGTCTGCAGGAGATCCCTGTGGTTGTCAGTGCCGAACTGCTATGAGCGCCGTCCTGTGGCTCATAGCAGATGATCAATTCTGCTACATATAGCTGCAGCCCTGCTCGGTAAAATACAGGTGATCGGAGTATCGCAGCTTCAAGTCTCCCATGGAGACTATTGAAGCAAGTGAAAAGTAAAAATAAAAAGGTTTTTCAAAATATGAAATTAAAAAAAAAAAATGCAAGTTCAAATCACCCCCTTTTGCCTTATTAAATTGAAAAAATACACATATTTAGTATCGCCGAGTTCAGAAATGCCCGATCTATCAAAATATAAAAATAATTAATCCAATCGTTACACAGCGTAACAAGAAAAAAAAATTACATTTTTTGGTGTCCAAAACATTGTATCTATACCAAAATAGTATCAATAAAGGCATCAGCTCAGTGAGCATCAAATAAGCCCTCACCGGCCCCAGAATTGCAAAAACGGAAAAAACAATGTCGTGAAGGGGCTGGAATCAGTTAGTAAGATCAGCCCTCCTAAGTCGTCTATATGGGGATACAGGTCATAGGAAGCTGATTATAATAATACCTTGATGATATCTGTGACCCGATGTCATCTTCCAGAGTAAACCACATTTTTCTTAATATGTACAGTAAATGAGCTGTTAACATCTATGGACCAGACATAGATCTCCCTGAGACTCTGCCTCCAGAACTTATTATAAATGAAAAGGGGCGTTACCAGTGTGAGACATGTAGATCAGGAGAGCAGACTGTCAGTCATTACATGTCTTACACTAATAACGCCCCTTTCATCAAAAATAAGCTCTGGAGGCAGATCCTCAGGGGGAGATCTACTGTATGTCCGGCCCATAGATCTTAACAGCTCATTTAAGTATCAAGAAAAATGTGGATTTTTCTCTAATAAGACATCGAATCACAGATATCAAGATATCTTGTTATTCAGCTTCCTATCACCTGCATGCCCATATAGATGGCTTGGGAGGGTTGACCTACTGATAGATTACCTATAAGGAGTGTTTTAGGTTGTGGTACCATTAGATGATATAGGAGCCTAAGGTGAAATATTTTCCTAAGGATTTCCATTGAAACCAACACTTCAATAATTTATCTTTACCCTAAGATGACGACTTGGTCACCACTACACCACTCCACTCTTCATTCCCATATTCTTATGTGGAAGTAAAAACCACAGTCATATTTTAGCAGCACTATTGAAATTGCGGTTTGGTTATTTCTTCTGACTTCACCATAAAAAATATAGGTAAGAAGAAAGGAAGTCCGACACAACCATCTGTCAGTAAAAAAAAAAATCCATTTTATTAGTAATCCATGAAAATTAGAAGAAGAAAAAAGTTGAAGAAGATTTTAAAAACTCTTAGGCGGTTCTGATTGAGGGCGTTTGTTCCGCTCTAAACGCATAAAAGTTTTTAAAATTTTCTTCATTAACTTTTTTCTTCTTCTAATTTTAATAGATTAGTAATAAAATGGAATCCTTTTTTGCCGATGGATGGTTATGCTGGACTTCCTTTCTTCTTACCTGTTTGTGCTGACTGGATATGGCACCCTCCAGGTGATACAAACAGAATGATTGGCAAACTATTGGCCGCCCCGGTGAGCTTTTTACTTTTCCATAAAAAATATATTTGACTTGATAAAGGATGCAAGTTTATTTCAATGGTGAAAGAGAAATAAAACGTTTCTAGACTCCTCCCGTACTGGAACAAATATTGACCATGTTGAAGTCAACAGGACCAATCCCACTTTCCTCCTACATTTGTCCATTATACACAAGCCCGTTGGTCAATCCTGTTGAAATTAACAGGCTTGGCTGGATTTTATTTGAAGTGTTAGATACTGGACTTCTTTAGCGTTTGCATGTGACCACATAAGATTTATGATATGTTTTGACGTTGTGTATATCTAACATCCACACTGGAATTTCCCAACATTCCGAAGCCAATGGCTAAAGAACCACCATAGTTATGATCATACCATGTGCTGCACCTTTAAAGCATACGAAGACAATGTGATTACCTCCTTGAGATCTGGTATGTACCACCGGGTCGACACAGGTTTAAAACCTCGGCTTTGTGCCATGTTGTTCTTACTACCGTCTGGTTATATGACTCTTCTCAATTTTCACTGAAGGAGCTGCACAATCCAGGCAGTGTGTACTTTAGTCCCGCCACGCTGTAGCTTATATCAAACCTAAGATCTGCTTCACATTCTAAATTGTAGACCTGCTTGGCAAGGACAATGTCAAGAGTGCCAGTTACCACCCAACAAGAGACGCCCTTCTGGGGGCGTAAATTGGTTGCACCGCTGAGCTAGAATAGTTAACGGAATGTGTAAAATCTTGGCTGACAACATGATTAATGATTTATGACATTGTAAATTGTATGGATGCAGCGAGATTTTTTTTTTTTTTTCGTGCACTTAACACTAAAAGTTTGTTTTCTTTCTGGGCTCGCTTGTCAGTCGTAAGTGTTTTTGGGTGTTGCCGATACTAGACAGTCAATCATATTTCTTTATCAAGGCTCGGATCACCATATGTTTATACATTATTAAAGAGACCCAGTATACATGTGCATTGTTCTGGTCCTTAAGTGACTTAAGTTCTTTCTAACCAAAACACCAATCACGGGACATTTTCAGAGTAAATGTGCAGCGCTTGAAAAAGACCATATGGCGACTATTCAGAGAAGTGATTTCTGTTTATGTCTTGATACTGTACTTGCCTTTCCTTTCCTTTATTACTTATGACAGTGGTGTCTTGCACATAAAGCTTTCATTGATCTATGTGGCCGCCTTACACCAGAACACAGCTCAGATTGTTCCATTTTTTCAGTTTATTTTCCTGTGAATGGACATTATTATACAGGGAAGCTCTGCCCTGTGCCGTCTCCCCCGTGTTTGTTTGTTCATGTAGTTTGAGATTACACTTATCTTCCAATGTAGTCATAATATTTCTCCTGTAGACATTTGGACATTTTTCATCAGCAGATTGATGTGAGATACATGCAACCTACCAGGATCAAATTATATTTTTTCCAGTAGTGTACATTATATTTTTGCCGTACTTTTGTAGGCAATGAATTCAAATGGTTTTATATGGTATGACAGCAGGGTCAAATTCATAAGGGGCCAGGAATCTGAGATATGATGAGCTGAAAAACTTCTCACTGCCTTCGAAGGTGTTGTCTGGGACTTTAACATTGATGGTTTTCCCTTAGGATAGGTCATCAATGTCTGATCGGTGGGGTGCAATGTCCCGAACCCCCTCTGATCAGCTGTTTCTAGCGTCAACGGTGGATGGAACTGCTCAGTTACGGAGCTGCACAGCTATTTAGTGGCCCCAGCTGGGTACTGCACATCTGCCCCTATTCAAATCAATAGGGGGTGGGTGTACGGTATCTAGCCACGACCACTATTCAGTCAACGAAACTGCATTGTACAGCTCAGTAATTGAGGTGCCATCCCTCCAATGATCAGATATTGATGACCCATCCTAAGGATAGGCCGTCAATGGCAAAGTCCCAGACAACACCTTTAACATGTACTAATAGTGGATAAATTTCTTAGAGAATTTTTTTTTTCTAAGTAAAAACAGCTGGAAACTATTTTCCTTTTTTTTTTGCTAATTATATGGTTTTTTTTTTATTTCTGTTTATGATTGCAGGATCTGCCATCTTGCCTGAGCTGTTTTTTAATAGCATTCAGAAATATGATTTACAGTGGCCTAATGAACCATATACAATAATAGACAGGATTTGACTCATGGAAGAGTTTCCCAGGCATGCTCTATGATCTGTGCAGAGGTCACTTTGCAGGGAGGAGGAGGAGGAGATGACCACCTATTGTGAATGATGGATCCTATGTTACTTATATATAAATGTCACCTTCAGTATAATTGTGCTGGATGATAGAGTTGACTACTGAAAATTGATCTCAATAGAATAGAATAGCGCTCAACTGAGACAGCCCTGACCAAAATCACTAGCGACCTACTTACCGCCAAAGCTAATGGACAATACTCTGTACTCCTTCTAAACCTGTCCTCTGCTTTTGACACAGTTGACCACTGCCTCCTACTACAGATCCTCTCCTCCTTTGGCATCAAAGACCTCGCCCAATCCTGGATCTCCTCGTACCTTTCCAACCGCACATTCAGCATCTCCCACTCCTACACTACCTCCTCATCCCACCCTCTCTCTGTTGGAGTCCCCCAAGGCTCTGTTCTAGGACCCCTACTCTTCTCAATCTATACACTTGGCTTGGGACAACTCATAAAGTCCCATGGATTCCAGTACCACCTCTATGCTCTTGACACTCAGATCTACCTTTCTGGCCCAGACGTCACTGCTCTGCTGTCCAGAATCCCTGAGTGTCTATCAGCCATATCCTCCTTCTTCTCCTCTTGCTTCCTCAAACTCAATGTGGACAAATCTTAACTCATCATCTTTCCTCCATCTCATAGATCTTCCTTACCTGACCTATCACAATTAACGACACGCTTTTCCCCGTACCGAAAGTCCGCTGCCTCGGAGTAAGCCTTGACTCTGCCCTGTCCTTCAAACCGCACATCCAACCTCCTGTTACCTCCAGCTCAAAAATATCTCCAGAATCCGTCCTTTCCTCAACTGTCAATCTACTAAAATACTTGTGCATGCCCTCATCATCTCCCTCCTCGCTACTCCTCCGCTTCCCCCTATGCAAATCTCTTCACTGGCTCCCATTCTCTCAGCGTATCCAGTTCAAATTACTAATACTGACCTACAAAGCCATCCATAACCTGTCTCCTCCATATATCTCTGAACTAATCTCTGGATATCTTCCCTCACGTAATCTCCGGTCCTCCCAAGACCTCCTTCTCTCCTCCACACTTATTCACTCCTCACCTAATCGCCTCCAAGACTTCTCCCGAATATCCCCCATCCTCTGGAATTCAATGCCCCAACACGTCTATCAACCACATTCGGATTCTTCAGATGGAACCTGAAAACCCACCTCTTCAAGAAAGCCTACAGCCTGCACTGACCCTGCTGCCTCCTCACCACTACCGAAGCTACTGCCTCACCAACACCGGAGCTGCTGCAACCCTCAACCTATTGTCTCCTTCCCCACCATCCTGTAGAATGTAAGCCTGCAAGGGCAGGGTCCTCGCCCCTCTGTATCAATTCTGTAATTGTTAGTTTGCCTACTGTAAGTTATATCTTTAATTTGTATGTAACTCCTTCTCATGTACAGCACCATGGAATCAATGTTGCTATATATATATATATATATATATATATATATATATATATATATATATATATATATATATAAATAATAATAATCTACCACTTGCCTTACATTTTTAATATTTACAGCACTAATAGATTTCGGGTATTCATTAATAGCGGTGTGTTGACATCAACACAGTGTTTGTATATGTTTGTGATGAGAATTATGTTGATCTGTAAAGATCAGAAAGTGTTTAACCTAGAGGACAATATGAAAATTGTAAGATTTTTTTTTATTTTTTTTTTTAGAATAAACATAGTGATAAGGAAAATTGAAAAGCAAAAAATCAACATTTTAAAAAAAATGAAAAAATAAAAATGTGAATTAAACAATTCATCATTTTCTGAATAAATATTCCCACAAAGTGCAAAACTGCTGCTGGTACAGAGTAGGCAAGAAGCTCAAGAGCGCTACTGCTGACAGACTAAGCTCCCTGGGATCCAGGTTACTGCAGTTGTCGCTACATCGATGATCTCCTCTCAGCATCAAAGCCATTTATCCATTTTATTTACTTACCGTATATGTTGCCACTAATTCCCCAGCACTTTGCAGACACCATTGGGGTTCACAATCTAGATTCCCTATCAGGATGTCTTTGGAGTGGGTGGAAACCGGAGAACCCCGGGAAAACCCTATGCAAACACGGGAGAACATACAAACTCCTAGCAGATCTCAAAATAACAATAGCTCACCGATATTTTTTGACAAACCTCCTTAGCAGCCATATGTATGCTTTTTCCCCTCCTTTTTAAAAGTGTAGGCAACTTTTTGATTTTGAATTGACTTTTTATTATTTTTCTGTAAGCCATAGAAGAAAGTGATGTGGATTATAGGTGACCTATTCATATGTGCAGGCTGAGATACAGACAGTATGAGGTAGCAGAAAACAAAGGCCAAATTATCAAAAAAACTAAGCAAAGTGGAACAAAACTAGAGTTATGGAGGTGTTTGACTCTGCATGTCTTCAACTCCAAACCATATGTGACATCACTCCCAGTATGAGGGCATGAATCATGGATGACTCACACACAGCACAGCAGTAAAGTAAGTCTGGGCCGTCCTCCAACTAATAACTTAGCATAAAATAGTAGCAAGAAGTGCTTGTATTCATTCTTTAATTACATGTATTTACATTCTCCTCCGGTTTCCATATGAGTCTAAGGGTATGTGCACACGTTCAGGATTTCTTGCAGAAATTTCCTGAAGAAAACCGGAAATTTTCTGCAAGAAATCCGCATTTTTTTTTTTGCGTTTTTTTTCCGTTTTTTTTGCGTTTTTTTAACATTCTGCAAGCGTAATTAGCTTGCAGAATGCTAAAGTTTTCCAAGCGATCTGTAGCATCGCTTGGAAAACTGACTGACAAGTTGGTCACACTTGTCAAACATACTGTTTGACAAGTGTGACCAACTTGTTACTATAGATGCTGCTTTTGCAGCATCTATAGTAAAAGATAGAACGTTTAAAAATAATAAAAAAAATAAAAAAAATGCTTATACTCACCCGCAGACATCAGATCTCCTCACCGGCATCCATTCCTATAGCTGATGTGTGCGCGCAGGGCCTTCCATGACGTCACGGTCACGTGAGCGGTCTCGACCAATCACAGGACAGTGACGTCATTCGGCAAGGTCCTTCTCCGCACACCAGCTACAGGAACCAGCCAGCGTGCAGCACAGAGGCGGGAACACTGCGCTGGACATCGAGGGTGAGTATAGGACTGTTTTTTATTTTATTTCTTATTTTTTGACCACTTATATGGTGCCCAGTGCGTGGAGGAGAGTTTCCTCTCCTCCACCCTGGGTACCAACCGCACATAATCTGCTTACTTCCCGCATGGTGTGCACAGCCCTGTGCGGGAAGTAAGCAGATCAATGGACCCCTAGGTGTGCGGAATCCCCGCAATTCCGCATTTTTAATGAACATGTTGCTTTTTTTTCCGCTATGCGATTTTTTCGCGGAAAAAATCGCAACATTTGCACAAAAAATGCGGAATACCTTGTAAATAATAGGAGGCATATGTTAGCGTTTTTTTCGCGTTTTTATCACGTTTTTATAGCGAAAAAACGCGAAAAAAACGCTAAAAATCCTGAACGTGTGCACATGGCCTTATAGTAGACAATGCAATGTTCTCCTCTGAGCGGCATTGTGTACCTGCAGAAATGCACCAACCAAGAAACCGTTCCGATTTATGGCAGGGAATATAGACAGCTTCCGTGTTCAAACTGTACTAGATCGCAGCTGTTCAGTTTTAGGACTAAAAAAGTACTGAAAGCATAAGGAAGTATTTAACCCCTTAATGCCTGCTTGTCAGTATGGTATTGGTACCTAAGCATTAACTACATACCGTAGGTGGAGCTTGGATGTAATTCCTAGTGCAGAATTCCTTACCATCAAGTTGTTATCTGGCTTAGAAAACCTAATTAAATTTTTGGTACCCTATTACTGAGTTCTAAATTAGGGTGGCCACTTGTTCAGAATCTCTTGGCTAGAGAGCAGAGTGGATGTAAAGACTACATCTTGCTCTGGAGGACCTCCACTGTTCTGCATTACAGAGATAAAGTGTAATTCTTTTTCTGCCCTATGGTGGCACTGCAGGGATTAAAGCAGATTTGATAAAAACTGTTAATTTTCTGCTGCAGAGCTATCAGTTATCTAAATGCTGGGCTATGTATAACTCCGCCCACACCAGTGATTGGCAGCTTTCTGTGTGTAACCCCACCCCCACCTGTGATTGGCAGCTTTCTGTGTATATCCCCACCCCCACCTGTGATTGGCAGCTTTCTGTGTATATCCCCACCCACGCCAGTGATTGGCAGCTTTCTTTGTATAACTCCGCCCACACCACTGATTGGCAGCTTTCTTTGTATAAACTCCGCCCTCACCACTGATTGGCAGCTTTCTGTGTATAACCCCACCCCCACCAGTGATTGGCTGCTTTCTGTGTTCACTGTGCATAGACAGAAAACTGCCAATCAGTGGTGGGGGTGGGATTACAGGGGTCACCTTAGGGCACAAAAAAAGCCCTCACCAAGTCCCAGATCCCAAAAATATAAAGCGTTACGGGTCTGGAAATATGGTATTTTTTTTTGTTTACTAATTTCCATTTTTTTCCCCCACTTATATAAAAAAAACCTATATCTTTGGAATCTGTGTAATCATACTGACCTGGAAAATCATAATGGCAGGTCAGTTTTACCATATAGAGAACATGGTAAATGAAAAAAAATTTCAACACACTTGTGATTTTTTGTACCACTTTCCAGTATATCACATGATAAAATGATTTATGTCATTCAAAAGTACAACTTGTCACGTAAAAAACAAGCCCTCATATGGCTATGTGCCTGGAACAATAAAAAAGTTATGGATCTTGTAAGAAGGGGAAGAAAGAACAAAAATGGAAAATCGCTCGAGGGTGAAACAGTTAAAGGGAGGGTGCCGTGATTTTAGTTTTTGTATTAATAATTATTGATTATACAATCAATTATTTTTAATACAAAAGTAAATGTACCTCTTTCATACTTTTTTATTTATTCACTTTTACTTTCACCACTGGAGGCCGCCATTTTCATTAGTGTGGGTGTAAGTGTCTGGGCACGACACTTGCACACCTCACTTACGGCAGCCATGGACATAGGAGCCAACGGTCGGGCTCCGACCGCATCTCCTGCCTCTCAGCTGTGACTTGGCCATGCCCACTGAGCTGCCACGTCACAGCTGTGAGAGGAGATCGCGGCCATTTTGTTTATTTCCCTCTGCCATCGCACACACAGCTCAGTGCGTGCGATGGCAGAAGCTGCTGCTGGGAGAAGCTGCTGCCGAGGGTTCAGGGTAAATATCTGCAGCGAGGAGCTGTGATTGCAGCCTGTACTTAGTATTACATTACAGGCTGCAATCACTGCTCACTGCCGACCTGTTCAGAGCACAGCAGGGAGATCGTCACACTGCTCTGCCCTGAACATGACTCGGCACTTCCTGGTAGAGGAAAGAAGGTAAGTACAGCGTTTTTATTTTCTTATGCATCTACCACTGCTACCAGCCCCTATATACCACCTAGCACTGCCTGCCTGCCTCTGTATACCACTGCCTGCCTGCCTCTGTATACCACTGCCTGCCTGCCTCTGTATACCACTGCTACCTGCCTGCCTGCCTGCCTCTGTATACCACTGCCTGCCTCTGTATACCACTGTCTGCCTGCCTCTGTATACCACTGCTACCTGCCTGCCTCTGTATACCATTGTCTGCCTGCCTCTGTATACCACTGTCTGCCTGCCTCTGTATACCACTGTCTGCCTGCCTCTGTATACCACTGCCTGCCTGCCTCTGTATACCACTGGTACCTGCCTGCCTCTGTATACCACTGCCTGCCTCTGTATACCACTGCCTGCCTGCCTCTGTTTACCACTGCTTGCCTCTGTTTACCACTGCCTGCCTCTGTATACCACTGCCTGCCTCTGTATACCACTGTCTGCCTGCCTCTGTATACCACTGCCTGCCTCTGTATACCACTGCCTGCCTGCCTCTGTATACCACTGCCTGCCTGCCTCTGTATACCACTGCCTGCCTGCCTCTGTATACCCCTGCCTGCCTCTGTATACCACTGCCTGCCTCTGTATACCACTGCCTGCCTGCCTCTGTGTACCACTGCCTGCCTGCCTCTGTATACCACTGCCTGCCTGCCTCTGTATACCACTATCTGCCTCTATATACCACTGCTACCTGCCTCAATATACACCTACCACTGCTACCTCTGTCCTGGGTAGCTAATCCTGTCCCGTGTACTGTGTCCTCAGCAGTCAGTATCACACAGGACAGGATTAGATACACGGCTCAGCAGTCGGTATCACACATGACAGGATTAGATACACGGCTCAGCAGTCGGTATCACACAGGACAGGATTAGATACACGGCTCAGCAGTCGGTATCACACAGGACAGGATTAGATACACGGCTCAGTAGTCGGTATCACACAGGACAGGATTAGATACACGGCTCAGTAGTCGGTATCACACAGGACAGGATTAGATACACGGCTCAGCAGTCGGTATCACAGGACAGGATTAGATACACGGCTCAGTAGTCGGTATCACACAGGACAGGATTAGATACACGGCTCAGTAGTCGGTATCACACAGGACAGGATTAGATACACGGCTCAGTAGTCGGTATCACACAGGACAGGATTAGATACACGGCTCAGCAGTCGGTATCACAGGACAGGATTAGATACACGGCTCAGTAGTCGGTATCACACAGGACAGGATTAGATACACGGCTCAGTAGTCGGTATCACACAGGACAGGATTAGATACACGGCTCAGTAGTCGGTATCACACAGGACAGGATTAGATACACGGCTCAGCAGTCGGTATCACAGGACAGGATTAGATACACGGCTCAGCTGTCGGTATCACACAGGACAGGATTAGATACACGGCTCAGCTGTCGGTATCACACAGGCCAGGATTAGATACACGGCTCAGCAGTCAGTATCTAATCCTCTCCTATGCACTCCTCTCCCCCCCGCGTGTCTTTCCTCAATGTGGTTTATTATTTTTGTTGTGGGAGATGAGGGAGTCGAGGATTATGCGTTCGGTATGGTTTAAAAAAGATTAATAAAGGACTTTATTCTGGCCGAGTTTTTATTTACAATACAACTATAGGATTAGTAATGGATGGGTGCCTTATAGACGCCTCTCCATTACTAAGCCGTGGGCTTGATGTCACCGGACAATATGGAGGTGACATTAACCCCACAAATATGAACCCCACTTGCTACCGCTACAGGGTAAGTGGAAATTGCCAGGCAAAGCGCCAGAAAAGGCGCATGTAAAAGGCGGCTGAGAGCTGATGTTTTTAGCCTGGGGGGGGGGGCAGTATCCATGGCCCCTTCCTAGGCTATTAATGTCAGCCCGCAGCTGTCTGCATAATATTTGATGGTTATTAATTATAAGGGGGCCCCGCATCTTTTTTTGGGGGGTATCCCCCATTTTAATAGCCAGTAAAGGCTATAAGTATACAGTTGCGAGCGTGTGAGTGTGAGCACACCCTCCCACCCACAGACCAGTACACTGCTGTCCTGAAATACTGTGCTCCTGTCACCCTGCTCCTTCCACCATACGTCTCTCACCTCCCTAGAGCAGCACAATACCATATGGATCACGTATAATGCCGATATATATATATATATATATATATATATATATATATATATATATATATATCACATATACTCCCATAAAGACCACACATTATGCCGGGATATTATAATATATATATAATATCACACATTATGCCGCCAAGTATTGTGTGATCTATGTGACGGTATTATATGTGATCTATATGGCAATATTATGTTTGCTCAGTGTTGTGGAATGATGTAAAAACTATATGACGGTGGTATATGAGAACTATATTGTGGGATTATGTGTGATCTATGTGGAAGTACTAGGTGAGAATTATATGGCGGTATTATGTGTGATCTATATGGTGGTATTATGTGAGAACTGTATGACAGTATTGTGTGATCTATTTGATAGTATTGTGTGTGATGTATATGGCGGTATTATGTGTGATCTATATGGTGGCATTATGTGAGAACACTATGGCAGTATTATCTTCAGAAAGTGGACCCATTCTATGGTGGTTCTGGCTGAGCACCTGCACGTGGGTCTGGGGTAATAGAGGGGGCAGCATGACCTTCAGTTAGGTGCAGTCAGGGCTGGTGAGGCAGCTGAAGAGAGGGGTCTCATTTTTATCGTTACTATAAGGCTACATTTCCTTCCCAGTGTCACCCCGTACTTCGCCTGACATCTCACTTTCACACATCGCCAGGACAGGATGGAGAAGACAGGATCTGAGGAGGGGAATGGGGTCTGCATGCAAAGTCTGGATCAGAACAGGCCATCAATCCGCAGAAATGTTTCCTGGATTTCTGTGGAGCAGACGGTTCATCCATGTGTATAAAAGACAGCGTTCTATGAACAATCCCTGGCTGCTCTGCGCACTGAACATGGTGCCCCCCCCATAGACCAGCACACTGCTCTCCTGAAATACTCTGTGCTGCTGTCACCCTGCTCCCTCCACCACATATCTCCCAGAATCCTTGCTGCCTGCCATCCTCGGTGACTGTCTACTTGTCAGTATAAGGCTGCGGTCACACATTCAGTATTTGGTCAGTATTTTACCTCAGTATTTGTAAGCCAAAACCAGGAGTGGGTGATAACTGCAGAAGTGGTGCATATGTTTCTGTTATACTTCTCTAATTGTTCCACTCCTGGTTTTGGCTTACAAATACTGAGGTAAAATACTGACCAAATACTGCTAGTGTGACGGCAGCCTTACTCTGCAGTCACCAACAAAATGGCTGCTCACTGGGTTCCTGAATATCATCCTCTCTTATCCCTTAGCAAACACCTAGAAGGGAAGGAGAGGAGACATCACACACGTCAGCAGACTCCGCCCATAATTACTGCAGTGCAGTAATGTGAGATAGTTGTACACTAGGTTTTTCTGAAATTTCAGCAGCTGCTCCCCCTAGTGTTTAAAAGTGCAAATTCCAAAACTTTTCAAATTATTTTTCATATTTTACTAAATTATAAACAAATGAAAATATTTTTTAAGAAAATTTAAACATTAATTCTTTACATTTTTACAATTGCTGTAAAAAAATTTTTTTTTATGGCACCTTCCCTTTAAAGATTTTTCTTGTGCTGCACCAGTTTTCTGGAATGCACTACCCCAGGCAATCAGGTAAATTCTCAGTTTCCACAGTTTTTAGTATGCACTAAGAATGCTGGCTCCTGCAGCTTTTTGTGTGTAATCTTTTCAAGGATGCCTGGATTATTGTACAAAAAATACGTTTTTACCCCTTGTGTCACGACTTTGTCCTCACTTTGTGAGCTGAGCAATCATTGCTTATTTTGTTATTCTGTAATGTCTGAATTTCCTTATAAATGCACCATCTGAAATATACTGTACAAATAACTATCACTGTTGTTAAAGATGTATGAAATTAGAGAAAAGGGCTCTGATTATATACTAGAAGCAGCGCCACTCTTAGGTTGGGCTTGGTACTGCAGCTAGTCTCCAGGTGAATAAGGCTGAGTTGCAAACCTTGATACAGCCCATGGACACAAGAATGGTGCTTTCTGTAGAAGAAAAGCAGACCTTTGTTTCTAATCTAATACAACCCTTTAAGTATGAAACATAAGTCAATCAACCATAGTAGTGTCCAGATGTTTGCAGATCACACACATTCTGTTCTGGTATATTATCTCTTATAATACATTCACATCAGGGCTATGCTATAGCCAGGGCTAAATACAAAGCACTGGAGCAGGCATTTCCAAAGAATTCCCTTGGGAGTTGGAAATCCAGTTGCTGAAGTTATTGAAAAAGACGCTAAGAGATGGAAAAGTACTTAAGTGAGCCCCAGTGGTTGGAACATAATAAGCTCGATTTGTTTTTCTTTTAAATGTAGGACACTTAAGGAGATCAGTAGGAACTCGAAAAAAGTGCTCTGTTTTATATTTAATTAAAATGTACACGTCGTGTATGGTTCCTTTGTTTCCGCAGACCCAGACTATTCGAGTCACCAGCACAGAATTTCACCACTAGGCTCCGGCACGTTTTCCTGTTACTCGAGAAACAAATATACATTCCTTCTTATAGACCAAAGCCCTAACCTGGTGTTCTTATTAAAGTGCCTCGACAGGGAGAAAAGTGGACAACGGATAATGAGGCAAGGGTTTCCAACCATCCAGAAATTCCTGGACAGTCTATAAAAATAAGGCACCTTTATCCCCCTTTGTGAAAAAAAAACAAAAAAACAAATTTGCATCTGTGTCCGCAATTTTTTGCAGCTGCAAAAACTTATACAGATTATTATTTCACAGTTCATAATGAAAAGCAACTAATGTATTCATATCAGAATGATGTAAATATTTATCACTTTAAATATTATTATTCTTGTGATTTTTTTTCTTTATATATCCTTAAAAAAATGTTGACTTTTTATAAGCTATCCGGAAAACTAAAATAAAAATCAAGCCCCCCTATTACCCCACTTGCCACCGCTACAGGGCAAGTGGGAAGAGCCAGGAAAAGCGCCATAATTGGTGCATCTAATAGATGTGCCTTTTCTCGGCAACTGCGGGCTGCTATTTTTAGGCTGGGGGGCCAATATCCATGGCCCCTTACCAGCCTGAGAATACCAGCCCCAAGCTGTCTGCTTTAGGGGACCCCACGCCGTTTTTTTAAATTATTTAAATAAATAAAGAATATGGCATGGGGACCCCTCTATTCTTGATAATTAGCCTTGCTGAAGCTGACAGCTGAGGGTTGTAGCCCCCAGCTGTGAGTTTTGCCTGGCTGGTTAATAAAAATGCCTACGTCTTTTTTTAAAAAATTATTTATTTACAGCACAGGAGCGGCCGATGAATACTCCCATCCGCTGCTCCTACTCTCACTGTTATTAGCAGCAGCAGATGTCGGACGATGGAAGCAGTTGTCCAGTTAGCTGACACCAGTGACTGGAGGTAAACTGTATACCTTCGATCACAGCTGATCGCTCACGCTGTCTTCTGACAATGTGGGAACTGTGGCTCTCTGACCGGCGGGGATGATTACACAGTCGATCAGAAGCGGTGTTTGCCGCGCTGTTATGGTACCCGAACCCGAACTTTTTGTAACTGTTTGGCCGAACCCGCCGGACCCGAACATCCAGGTGTCCGCCCATCTCTACTTTCCATTTAAGAATCTTTTATACTTGGAATAATCAGTCAACCAACCACTGGTAAGATTCAGAACCTTTGCAATTAATTATTGGCCAATATAAACGTGGCAACAGTCAAGGCAGTGCCGGCGGTTCTAATTTTTTTACACAATGTACCAAAAATTCTCATTATCTACAGCACTGCTCCCATTGTAAACAGCATGTGCTACTGATACGTTAAGTAAATGGGTACCAAACAGTTATTAAGGAATGTTTGTTCACATTTAGTTTGCCTTGTCCCCTTGTAAAAGGTCCTTTAAAGGGAACCTGTCATCAGGTTTGACCGGTATGAAATACGGCCACCACCTATCAGTCCTCATATACAGCACTATATTATGCCCCTGATCTGGCCTGCAACAAAAGAAAAATACCTTTAATTATACTCTCCTATTGGGGGGTCTGGTCATATGGGTGTCACTGGTCGTGGTCCAGAGCCTCCCTTCATGCGATGCCATTCTCCTCTTTGATTCATGTGGATGACGTGTCCCTACGTCATCCACACAGTCTTCCAGGCATCGCGCTCCTGTGCAGGACTACTTCCCTGCCCTGATGAGGGCATAGAAAAGTACTGCAGTGCGCAGGAGCTGGGAAAGGTCAGTACAAAGAAGTATGCCTGCGCAGAGGCACGATGCCGGGGAGACTGTGTGGATGATGTGCGTCATCCACACAAGGCAAGAAGAAGGCAGTCCAAAACCAGCAGCGCCCCTCGGATTGGACCGCCCCACAAGTGAGTAAAATAAAAGGTTTTTTTCTTTTGTTGCAGGCTGGATTGGGGGCATATACACCGCATATTAGAATGCTGTATATCAGGGCTGAAAGGTGGTGGCTCTATCTAATATCGGTCAAGCCTGGTGACAGGTTTGCTTTAACACCATATTTTCACATACATGTATGTCATTGTGTGGTGGGCAAGTGTTGAGTGAGCTCAGAAACTGTGTTCCCACCAGACACATCTGATGCCAGCTATATTACATAGCCAGCATCTGTGTCGAACAACTGTGGCCAGAGCTGTTAGCCGTTTACATGCAGCTGTCAATCTTGTAACAGCAGTATTTAAATGGAAGGCGTGCTGGTGTTCAGGTGCACTGACTCCCATCAGCCCTCGCAATGTGATTGTGGAAAAACAATGGGTAACTGCTAAATTTTAAGCGTGCCCTAAAAACGCATTTGTTCAGACTGGCCTACCGCCTCAACGCATTAACCTAACTATCCCTGTGTGGCCTATTAAAAAAAAACATAATCAGGTTCCTCGCATCATGTTCTCACACACTTTATGCAGTCAATAGCCTCTGTGTCTGTACTGCTACATACTTAGGCTGTTAATTGGTTCATGCAGCTTTACATGAACACCCGAGCCTTACACTATGGCTGGTCCAAATAACTAAAGCAATTGTTACCATCCACCTCTCGTGTCTCCCCTTTTCCTCATAGTTTGTAAGCTTGCGAGCAGGGCCCTCATTCCTACTGGTATCTGTTTTGAACTGTGATTTCTGTTATGCTGTAATGTCTATTGTCTGTACAAATCCCCTCTATAATTTGTAAAGCGCTGCGGAATATGTTGGCGCTATATAAATAAAAATTATTATTATTATTATAATCAATGCAGCTAGGAGCCTGCTGCTGAAAATACATTTTTTTCACCATTTTTTCCCATATGGAATTTTTTTCCTGTTTTACAGTACAAACCTACTAAACTTGTCCACCTAAAACAAAAAAAAAAAAACAGGCCCTTGTATAGCTATGTCAACAGGCAAAAGACAAACCCCCAGAAGGTAGAAACCAATTCTCGAGAAAAATATTTCTTGACTCCAAGATAAATCTCTGGATCTAATGACTAGAGATGAGTGGAGCGATTCAAGTCAAAATTCCTGAAATTCGCAGATTCCGGCAAATTTGATCACTCTGCAATACGATTTACGAGGATTGCAAAAAAATGCCAGGTATCTTTACAAACACAATGAAGAAGAGAGCGGGCTTATGATATCAAGGCATGACATTCAGCTATTACATCCTATGCTCTATCCTAGCTATTCAGAGGGAGAAGAAATGATGGGGCCAGCCAAGCTGCACCATCTTAGGCTTCTCCAGTATAGAGATGGGAGGTCAGAGCATGCAGATAATCGAACATAGGGATTGAAAAAAGGTCTAATGTGATTCTGGTGTGCCCTTTCAGTGCTGAATAACATTTAAAATGAGAGTGCTATTCTCAATCTGTGAATAATAACCTAAAGATTCAAATGATTGTACATTTGTACAATGATTGACACACTGTTGTATTGTCACTCAATGTGAATTTAAATTGATTCATCTGAGATATACTGCAATAACAGCACCTTAATAGTAGCCTTTTTTATTCTTAACAAATTTCAAACAAGGAGGGCAGTACTAAACCCCTTGGTGCTAATTTTGTTAGTAAACAAAAATTCTGAAACCAAGGCTTGTTTTTTGCACACTTTCTTGTCATAGTCCAAAATTCGACCTGTACATGCCATCCAAATACTGTTGTTGGCTACTACTGTTACCATTTATTTTTCCCTTGCCAGATAGGTTGAGATCACTTGTACATTAATAAGTTTGTGTTTGCATTAAAGATCTCAAAATGAGTTAAATAAAAACTTAGGTGGCCTCAAAGTGTTATACATATATTTTACATTCAATTAAAGACTTGTCAGTATTACAATTCACTGTTAATTTCTAGCTGAGAATTTCATTAGGAAAATTTTGAGAATCTGGCTATTCAGATTTTCAATGATCTGCCCAATTCTATCTATGAACCATCTCTAGTCCTCTTCCTATCTCCCATCTACACTCAATAAAAGCATCCACCCTTTTTTGAACTCTTTTAGTGAATTCACTTTACTTGATAGTGTCACTTACAATGAATAGTCTAGATCTATGTTGATATAGAAACATTCTTTCTTTTGACATATAGGGTGTCATTTTGATACAGACACAGTGCTGTGTAAAAATAGATGGTGAAATATATCTCTATATTCATCTTTAATATATTTAGTAAAGTTATTTTTATTTATTTATATTATGGGGCAAAGAGGGCAATCATATACAAGGGCAGGTATGGGTCCTCCCGCATGTGCATAGAGGCATACTGAAACCCCTGTTGTACCTTGTGATTACAGCCACACTTGTGGTTACAATGCAGAATAAAAGAGACAGTCGATTTGGTCAAACTATTTGACCAAGTCAGATTTTAGGAAAAGCAGACATGGGCTTTTATTTTTAGATCTGCAGGATGTTTAGTGGGTCAAATCTTTCCTTCCACTCTGAATTTTGGGAGTGGTCCATGTCCATGAAACCCATTTAAATTTTCAGTTAAGTTTTGGGAGTGTTAGTGTGTTGTTTTGCAAGCATCTGAGCAGGGAGCTCTGTGCAGGACAGGTCTGTGTGAAGACTGAACACAGGTCAGAGAAGGCAAAGCCATAGACCCACCCACGAGTGATGGAGTGGTGCAGTCGCCCATGGTAGCAGGTTTGATGTGGACAGTTATTAGTGACCCGGCTGCAATCCGTAGGATAAGATCTGCCTTTATTTCGTGAGATTTGAAAATAAAGATGTTTAGGTAGGGCTCTCTTGAGTCACTTTCTCATTGCCACATGTGTTGTGAACTCCGTTTTCAGGCTCCCTCTTGTGGTCACAGATGGTATTGTGTGACTTTGGTTTTTTGGCTCCCCCTGGTGGTTTGGTTTATTATCCTGCGGGTCTGGCTGGATCAGCTGCCTCGTTATTCTCCAGTGAGGCTCCTATTTAGCTCTGCTTCACTTCCACTTGTTGCCGGCTGTCAATGTATTCAGTGCTATTCTGATTACTCCTGATTATCTCGTTTTCTGCCTCTTCAGGATAAGCTAAGTTCTGTTTGAATATTTTTTGCTCATCTGCCTGCAATATGATTTCTGTGTATGATGAGTCTAGTCCAGCTTGCTAATATGTGATTTCTTGTTGCTGGTAAGCTCTGGGGTACGGAGTTGCTTCCCCCGCACCGTTAGTTGGTGCGGGGGCTCGAGCAATCTCTGCGTGGATATTTTGAATAGGGTTTTTTATTGACCGCACAGCTCCCTTCCTATTTTCTGCTATCTAGTATTAGCGGGCCTCATTTGCTAAATCTGATTTCATCTCTGCGTTTGTGCTTTCCCCTTAACTCACCGTTAATATTTGTGGGGGGCTATTCTATATCTTTGGGGTCATTTCACTGAGGCAAGAGAGGACTTTCTTTCCCTCCAGGAATAGTCAGTTTCTCAGGCCGTGAAGAGACGTCTAGGATTTTCAGGTAACGTTCCACGGCTGCCTATAGTTGTGTGCGGATAGGATCAGGTTGCGGTCAATCTAGTTACCACTTCCCCAGAGCTAGTCGTCTGTTCAGTTACTTAGCTAGTCCGACCTGCGATCCTTGCCACTAGGATCATAACAGTACAGCCGGCCGCTAAAGTGTTAATTGCATGGCAGAAGCAGGAGAAAAGAAGCTAGGAGAAATTTTTTTTTTGCTGCCGTGTGTCTAGCTGCTGTGTGTCTGGCTTCTCTCCTCCTCTTAATCTTGGTGTGGCTCTGAGTTCAGCTGCTGATATGGATATCCAGAGTTTAGCCTCCAGTGTAGATCATCTTGCTGCAAGGGTACAAAGTATTCAGGATTTTGTTGTGCACACTCCTATGTCAGAGCCTAGAATACCTATTCCGGAGTTGTTTGCTGGAGATAGATCTAGGTTCCTGAATTTTAAGAACAATTGCAAATTGTTTCTTTCTTTGAAACCTCGTTCCTCTGGGGATTCTGTTCAGCAAGTTAAGATTATTATTTCTTTCTTGCGTGGCGATCCTCAAGATTGGGCTTTTGCATTGGCTCCAGGGGATCCTGCATTGCTCAGTGTGGATGCGTTTTTTCTGGCCCTTGGATTGCTCTATGAGGAACCTAATCTTGAGAACCAGGCTGAAAAAGCGTTGTTGGCCCTTTCTCAGGGGCAAGATGATGCAGAGGTGTACTGCCAGAAATTTCAGAAATGGTCAGTGCTTACTCAATGGAATGAGTGTGCCCTGGCTGCAAATTTCAGAAAGGGTCTTTCTGAAGCCATTAAGAATGTCATGGTGGGGTTCCCTACGCCTGCAGGTCTGAATGAGTCAATGACTCTGGCCATTCAGATTGATCGGCGTTTGCGGGAGCGCAAACCTGCGCACCATTTGGCGGTGTCTTCTGAACAGACACCTGAGTCTATGCAATGTGATAGAATTCTGACCAGAAGTGAACGGCAAAATTATAGACGGCAAAATGGGTTGTGCTTTTACTGTGGTGACTCAGCTCATGTTATCTCAGCATGCTCTAAGCGCACAAAAAAGATTGATAAATCTGTCACCATCGGTACTTTACAGCCTAAGTTTATTTTGTCTGTTACCCTGATTTGTTCCCTGTCATCTTACCCGGTTATGGCTTTTGTGGATTCAGGTGCTGCCCTGAGTCTGATGGATTTGTCATTTGCCAGGCGCTGTGGTTTTGTTTTGGAGCCTTTAAAATTCCCTATTCCACTAAGGGGAATTGATGCTACACCATTGGCTACGAATAAACCTCAGTACTGGACACAAGTGACCATGTGCATGACTCCTGTTCATCAGGAGGTGATTCGCTTTCTTGTATTGCATAATTTGCATGATGTTGTCGTGTTGGGCCTGCCATGGTTGCAGACTCATAATCCAGTCCTGGATTGGAAAGCAATGTCTGTGTCAAGTTGGGGTTGTCAGGGAATTCATGGCGACGCTCCTGTGGTGTCAATTGCTTCATCCACTCCTTCTGAGGTCCCTGCGTTTTTGTCGGATTACCAGGATGTATTTGATGAGCCCAAACTCAGTTCTCTACCTCCTCATAGGGATTGTGATTGTGCTATAAATTTGATTCCTGGTAGTAAGTTTCCTAAGGGACGACTTTTCAATTTGTCAGTGCCGGAGCATGCCGCTATGCGGAGTTATATAAAGGAGTCTTTGGAGAAAGGACTTATTCACCCCTCCTCCTCCCCTCTTGGTGCGGGGTTCTTTTTTGTGGCTAAGAAGGATGGTTCCCTGAGACCTTGTATTGATTATCGCCTCCTAAACAAAATCACGGTCAAATTTCAGTATCCTTTGCCATTGTTATCTGATCTGTTTGCTCGCATTAGGGGGTCTAGTTGGTTCACCAAGATAGATCTTCGTGGTGCGTATAACCTTGTGCGTATTAAGCAGGGTGATGAATGGAAAACTGCATTTAATACGCCCGGCCATTTTGAGTACTTGGTGATGCCTTTTGGACTTTCTAACGCTCCTTCTGTCTTTCAGTCCTTTATGCACGACATCTTCCGCGAATATCTGGATAAATTTATGATTGTGTATCTGGATGATATTCTGGTTTTTTCAGATGATTGGGAGTCCCATGTTAAGCAGGTCAGGTGTTATGACCCCAATGGCGAGGGTCTCAGAGGAACGTGGAAGTCTGCAGAATACAAAAATCCAGCTCATAGGGCAGTGGTAACTGGGTTGACCATATATCTACTCCTAACGCCAACACTAGAAGTAGCCGGGGATCATTCCTACGTTGATTCTAGATGACACGCGCCAGCCGGAGAATCTAGCTACCCCTAGTAGAGGAAAACAAAGACCTTTCTTGCCTCCAGAGAAGGGGACCCCAAAGCTGGATAGAAGCCCCCCACAAATAATGACGGTGAGGTAAGAGGAAATGACAAACACAGAAATGAACCAGGTTTAGCACAGAGAGGCCCGCTTACTGATAGCAGAATAAAGAAAGGTAACTTATATGGTCAACAAAAACCCTATCAAAATCCACACTGGAAATTCAAGAACCCCCGAACCGTCTAACGGTCCGGGGGGAGAACACCAGTCCCCTAGAGCTTCCAGCAAAGGTCAGGATATAGATTTGGAACAAGCTGGACAAAAATACAAAACCAAAACAAATAGCAAAAAGCAAAAGGCAGACTTAGCTGATATAACTGGAACCAGGATCAGTAGACAAGAGCACAGCAGACTAGCTCTGATAACTACGTTGCCAGGCATTGAACTGAAGGTCCAGGGAGCTTATATAGCAACACCCCTAACTAACGACCCAGGTGCGGATAAAAGGAATGACAGAAAAACCAGAGTCAAAAAACTAGTAACCACTAGAGGGAGCAAAAAGCAAATTCACAACAGTCAGGATGGTCTTTCAGGTCCTGCATGCCAATGCTTTATTTGTGTAGGGCTCAAAATGTCTTTTTGGAGTCCAGAAGGTTTCTTTTTTGGGTTTCATTTTTTCTCCTTCTGCTATTGAGATGGACCCAGTCAAGGTTCAGGCTATTCATGACTGGACTCAGCCTACATCTGTTAAGAGTCTTCAGAAGTTCTTGGGTTTTGCAAATTTTTACCATCGCTTCATCGCTAATTTTTCTGGTGTTGTTAAGCCATTGACGGATTTGACCAAGAAGGGTTCTGATGTTACTAATTGGTCTCCTGCGGCTGTGGAGGCCTTTCGGGAGCTGAAGCGCCGGTTTTCTTCGGATCCGGTCTTATGTCAGCCAGACGTCTCCCTTCCTTTCCAGGTCGAGGTTGATGCTTCTGAGATTGGAGCGGGGGCTGTTTTGTCGCAGAGAAGCTCTGATGGCTCTGTGATGAAGCCATGTGCTTTCTTTTCAAGAAAGTTTTCGCCTGCCGAGCGGAATTATGATGTTGGTAATCGGGAGTTGTTGGCTATGAAGTGGGCATTTGAGGAGTGGCGACATTGGCTCGAGGGAGCTAAGCATCATGTGGTGGTCTTGACTGATCACAAGAATTTGATTTATCTCGAGTCAGCCAAGCGGCTGAATCGTAGACAGGCTCGTTGGTCGTTGTTTTTCTCTCGTTTTGATTTCGTGGTCTCGTACCTGCCTGGTTCGAAGAATGTGAAGGCTGATGCTCTTTCTAGGAGTTTTGTGCCTGACTCTCCTGGTGATTCAGAGCCAACTGGCATCCTCAGAGAGGGGGTGATTTTGTCTGTCATCTCCCCAGATTTGCGACGAGTGCTGCAGGAGTTTCAGGCGGATAGACCTGACCGTTGTCCCCTGGAGAGACTGTTTGTCCCGGATAGATGGACCAGCAGAGTTATTTCCGAGGTTCATTCTTCGGTGTTGGCGGGCCATCCTGGGATTTTTGGTACCAGAGATTTGGTGGCTAGGTCCTTCTGGTGGCCTTCCTTGTTGCGGGATGTGCGTTCCTTTGTGCAGTCTTGTGGAATTTGTGCTCGGGCTAAGCCTTGCTGTTCTCGTGCCAGTGGCTTGTTGTTACCTTTGCCTGTCCCGAAGAGGCCTTGGACGCACATTTCCATGGATTTTATTTCAGATCTCCCTGTCTCTCAGAGAATGTCTGTCATTTGGGTGGTGTGTGATCGTTTTTCTAAGATGGTCCATTTGGTGCCCTTGCCTAAGTTGCCTTCCTCCTCCGAGTTGGTTCCTCTGTTTTTTCAAAATGTGGTTCGTTTGTACGGGATCCCTGAAAATATTGTTTCCGACAGAGGATCCCAGTTTGTGTCTAGATTTTGGCGGACCTTTTGTGCTAAGATGGGCATTAATTTGTCTTTTTCGTCGGCCTTCCATCCTCAGACGAATGGCCAAACCGAGCGCACTAATCAGACTTTGGAAACCTATTTAAGATGTTTTGTTTCTGCTGATCAGGACGACTGGGTGACTTTTTTGCCATTGGCCGAGTTTGCCCTTAATAATCGGGCTACTTCTGCTACTTTGGTTTCGCCTTTTTTTTGTAATTCAGGGTTTCATCCTCGTTTTTCCTCGGGTCAGGTGGAGACTTCTGACTGTCCTGGAGTGGATGTTGTGGTGGATAGGTTGCATCAGATTTGGAATCATGTGGTGGACAATTTGAAGCTGTCACAAGAGAAGGCTCAGCGCTTTGCCAACCGCCGTCGCTGTGTGGGTCCCCGACTTCGCGTTGGGGACTTGGTGTGGTTGTCTTCTCGCTTTGTTCCTATGAAGGTCTCCTCTCCTAAGTTTAAGCCTCGGTTTATCGGTCCTTATAAGATTTTGGAAGTCCTTAACCCTGTGTCATTTCGTTTGGACCTCCCGGCATCGTTTGCTATTCATAATGTGTTCCATCGGTCGTTGTTGCGGAGGTATGTGGTGCCTGTGGTTCCTTCGGTTGAGCCTCCTGCCCCTGTGCTGGTTGAGGGAGAATTGGAATACGTGGTGGAGAAGATCTTGGATTCTTGTATTTCTAGACGGAGGCTTCAGTATTTGGTTAAGTGGAAAGCTTATGGTCAGGAGGATAATTCCTGGGTTGTCGCCTCTGATGTTCATGCGGCCGATTTGGTTCGTGCCTTCCATGTGGCTCACCCTGATCGCCCTGGGGGTTTTGATGAGGGTTCGGTGACCCCTCCTCAAGGGGGGGTACTGTTGTGAACTCCGTTTTCAGGCTCCCTCTTGTGGTCACAGATGGTATTGTGTGACTTTGGTTTTTTGGCTCCCCCTGGTGGTTTGGTTTATTATCCTGCGGGTCTGGCTGGATCAGCTGCCTCGTTATTCTCCAGTGAGGCTCCTATTTAGCTCTGCTTCACTTCCACTTGTTGCCGGCTGTCAATGTATTCAGTGCTATTCTGATTACTCCTGATTATCTCGTTTTCTGCCTCTTCAGGATAAGCTAAGTTCTGTTTGAATATTTTTTGCTCATCTGCCTGCAATATGATTTCTGTGTATGATGAGTCTAGTCCAGCTTGCTAATATGTGATTTCTTGTTGCTGGTAAGCTCTGGGGTACAGAGTTGCTTCCCCCGCACCGTTAGTTGGTGCGGGGGCTCGAGCAATCTCTGCGTGGATATTTTGAATAGGGTTTTTTATTGACCGCACAGTTCCCTTCCTATTTTCTGCTATCTAGTATTAGCGGGCCTCATTTGCTAAATCTGATTTCATCTCTGCGTTTGTGCTTTCCCCTTAACTCACCGTTAATATTTGTGGGGGGCTATTCTATATCTTTGGGGTCATTTCACTGAGGCAAGAGAGGACTTTCTTTCCCTCCAGGAATAGTCAGTTTCTCTGGCCGTGAAGAGACGTCTAGGATTTTCAGGTAACGTTCCACGGCTGCCTATAGTTGTGTGCGGATAGGATCAGGTTGCGGTCAATCTAGTTACCACTTCCCCAGAGCTAGTCGTCTGTTCAGTTACTTAGCTAGTCCGACCTGCGATCCTTGCCACTAGGATCATAACACACATGGATGTGAAAACTGCTGCCCTACAATATTCACAGTTGGTTGAATTAAGACCATGTAGGCAGGGAGGCTGGAGGCCGAATATCCTCTCTCCTTTGGTCTTATTTTCTCAATTTTGCCATGCACCAGTCCACACCTATCATCTATCAGCTTACTTCTGCTGTCTGTATGAGTATAGAAAAGTATTAAAATTTGAGAGTCCTCAGTGGTTGGTAAATTTTAATAGCTAACTGTAAAGATGGTAACAAATTACAAGCTTTCGAGACTACTCAGGTCTCTTCATCAGGCACAGAAGAGACTTGAGTAGTCTCAAAAGTTTGCAATTTGTTACCACCTTTTACGCTAGCCAATAAAAGGTACAAACCACTGAGGACTCTCAAATTTAATTTTTTTTCTATCTACTGTCTAAAACGGTACAAAGATATATATTTTTCCTGTATGACTTAAGTGATATTCTGTGATATTAAGTGAGGCAAATAAATATATATATTTTTATAAATGCTGGCTAACTATCTCAGAGTATCTGGAAAGCTACTAGAAAAAAAGGGTGGACTCTTTGAACTCACAGAAGAGTTAGAACATCTCCTTGGTGCCAGCATGTCCTGAAGAGTTAATGTAGGTGACACTGGGATGTTCAATTGCACATTCACATGGCGTGAATTGGGTGTGGCCTCTAAAAACAGCATAACTTTTTAATGGCACATCACAGCATGTACAGTTGTGTAAAAAGTGTTTGCCCCTTCCTGATTTTTTATTCTTTTGCATGTTTGTCACACTTAAATGTTTCAGATCACTAAACAAATTTAAATATAAGGCAAAGATAAAACAAGTAGACAAAAAAATGCAGTTTGTAAATGAAGGTCTTTATTATTAACAGGGAAAGAAATCTAAACCTACAGGGCCCTGTGTGAAAAAGTGATTGCTCCCCCTTAAAACATCTTCATATTCCCTAGCTACACCTAGGCCTGATTAGTGCCACACTTGTTTTCAATCAAGAAATTAATTAAATAAAACATGCCTGACAAAGTGAAGTGCAATAAAAGATCCTCATAAGCTAGACTTCATGGCCCCCTCATCCCCATCCTGGTATACATGGCCCCCTCATCCCTATCCTAGTATGCATGGCCCCCTCATCCTTATCCTGGTATGCATGGCCCCCTCATCCCCATCCTGGTATGCATGGCCCCCTCATCCCTATCCTGATATGCATGGCCACTCATCCGCATCCTGGTATGCATGGCACCCATCAGAAAACATAAAAAACCCACAAACCATTCTACTCACTTCCCTGCACTCCATTGCAGCATCCTGTTCTGATACCAGCAGCTTATGCTTGTAAACAGCACATGGCAGTGACGTCATACACTGCTTACAAGCTGAGGACAGCTGCAGGAATACTCACTTCTCTCCATGGGAGTATGGGCGTGGAGAGCAGTGAATATTGATTTCACTTTAATAGCGGGCACAGTAGCTGCAGCCGCCGGATTCCTGCAGTGGCAGGGTGAGCACATGTGCCCGCTACTAAAAACAAACAACTATCCACTGCTCTCCACACCCATGGGCATATAAATGCAATGTGGGAGCCAGGAACTGGCTGTAAATATGCAATATGCCATTAAAACGGATAACGTTGGCACCATTATTTCCAAAGAAGCTCCAGGGCCTGAATGCAATTGCTTCTTTTGTATCTAGGCTGGGTTCAGATGGCCATACTTCATGGTCCATATATATCCTGAAATGCCTGGAATAACTAATGCAATAATGCATATGAGGCTGTAAATTCAGGTCAGGATATTTGTGGTTAGTCTGGAAAAATGCTGTGAAATTCCACAGTCTGAACCTAACCTTAGAGAATCCTAGAATGTTAGAGTTGGAAGGGACCTCCGGGGTCATCGTGTCCAAACCCCTAATCAATGCAGGAATCACTAAACCATCTCAGACAGATGTCTGTCCTGCCTCTAGTTTCATTATTATTAACTTAACATTAATATTACCATATTGCTACATATCTGCTGACTATCAATGACCAAAAGAAACTTGGTGAGATTAGTGTTAGGTAGGTGTCACACTTGCGTGTGCAATTCGATAAACTTGCTCGAGCCTCTCGCCTCAATACCTGGCACTGCTGCCAGCACTCGGGACCAGAGCATTCAGCTGCATAGAAATACATGCAGCCGCACACTCCGGTCCCGAGTGCCGGCGGCAGTGCCTGGTATTGAGGCGAGAGACTAGAGCAAGTTTCTCGAATTGCACACGCAAGTGTGACACCGACCTTAAGCTCCATAGCTATTTCATCACTGCCATAGGTGTGATATAAACAATTTGCCCAGCCCTAAGTAGAATCCAGATCACCATCTCCTACAGAAACAACTTCCTCTAATGTAGAGGGATGACCGGTAAAATACTTTTATTTTAATGGGTAAAACCATTTTTAAATATAAGTTGTGGCGCAGTCTTGTGTAAAACGCTGAGCAGGTACTCTGTCTTCCGATTTTACTACTTTTCATAAAAATGCTGTCAACACAGAGCAGCTATGAATGTCACTACTATCTGATAATACAGAGTGCATGCTACAAGGGAATGCAGGCTTGTCAGGAGTCTATAACGGCCATACAAAAAGCAGAGAAAGAATTTGTGCTAAATGTCCCGGCTGAGAACATTACTCTTCCCAACTGTTTCTCTTATTTTCTATATAAGGCGATGTACAACTAAACACGAGGGCAATAAAAATTCTAGCCGGGATGATCACTTCAGCAGTCGCAGCATAATGCCGGGATAATTTAGGGGAGAGCGCCTATTCTGCCGCAGTGATATGTCATTTCTAAGTACACAAGGATTCGGATACAAACGGCAATTTAAAAGTCATTAACATTTGATCTCCTGTTGCCATTCATCATGTTTAGCATTTTGCCTAAATAATCTGTTTACACTGCGAGGGCCGGCTTCTACAAACTCTGCCGCAAGCTTTCTTTTTTCCTTAATTTAATGGGATTATGCTTGGCCACATTTTTCTCGGTTGACAAAACACATTTCCGCCTTATGTTTTGAGTTAGGACGGAAGAAAACTGAGTGACTGGAGGAACCAGGTTACGCTGTTTCTGGGGATAGTACAATTGTAATGATGGCTCTTTTAATTACAGGTTATTTTTGATAGTCGTTCTTCTGTTTTTGTTTCTTTGAAATTGGTTGCCCCTTTATGCCCTCTAAACCAGAGGTGTCAAACTGCATTCCTCGAGGGCCGCAAACCATGAGTGTTTTCAAGATTTCCTTAGCATTCCACAAGGTGCTGGAATCATTCTGTGCAGGTGATTAAATTATCACCTGTGCAATACAAGGAAATCCTGAAAACATGACCTGTTTGCGGCCCTCAAAGAATGCAGTTTGACACCTCTGCTCTAAACACAACATGAAAATCACTTCCACCTTCTTTTTTTCTTGCTTCTAAAAGGAACATTCCAACTTGTAGCAGTTATGACATATTCAAATCTATCTTGAGAAAAGGGACACATCACACGCCAAAAATTGACAACCCCGCATGCTCAGCAGCAGTAAAGATGCTCATGTGTAGCCAGCCACCTCTCGATTGATGGCAGCATCATGAGTGGTACGGGCATCTATCCTGTCAACGTGCCATAACAGTCTCGAATGGAACAACCGCTATAACCATAACATTTTTTTTTTTTGGCGTGATACCAGGATCTGTTTTTGGTAATACAAGTTGCATTTTTTAGCAACCTCATGTTGGGAAAAATATTATGCATTATATAACTTTTTAAAATTTATTTTGCTGTGGGATAGGAAAAAAACAGCAAAGGTGACGTGTTGTGCCACAGTAATTCTCTGACAAGTTTTGCGGCCAAAAACATATGTGCAGCTTGTCTGTGACTTATGACAAGCGTGTCTCGCGTCATTAAAAATAGCAATTGTATTCTTGCCTTTTTAGTATTTCTTTGACCAGTATACATCATGTGGAATAAATAACATTTTTTGATATACAGTATTGTGGAAAAAATTTAGGGAAAGAATAGAATACCAAATCTTAGGGACAGACCACATAGTAAAGAAAGTGGTATACGGCTAATTGCCAAAAACACTCATTGCAATAGCAATGGATATACCGTACTCCCATCACATTGTAAAACATTCTAAAAAAAATAGAGTAATACATCCAAATTGAATTTATCACAAATATTTTTTTTATAATACAACAATTACAAAAAAAATGCGCAATACATATTACTGGCAAATTTGCCCAGTGCAAGAATTTGAAAAAAGGGAAAAAACAGGTGCAGCAAAAGTGCAACACCACACTGGATGTTTTTGATCCATTATTGCACTGTCACTTTATCTATATATGTATTGGATCCATCATCGCACTGTCACTTTAGTCTGACCTGTATGGAAACAGAAAAATATATATTTTTTCCTCTTACACTTGCTTAGTGGTGTTGCACTTTAGCTGCACCTGTTTTTCCTTTTTTTCAAATTCTGTCACTGGGCAAATTTGCCAGTAATATGTATTGCGCATTTTTTGTAATTGTTGTATTATAATAAAAATATTTGTGATAAGTTCAATTTGGATGTATTACTCTATTTTTGTAGAATGTTTATAAGGTGTGGAAAGAATGCTGCAAAGTATTTTTTTAATCAATTTACAAAATGCAAAGTGAATGATCAAAAAATAAATCTAAATCACATTAATACTCAGTATGCCCTTTGCCTTCAAAACAGAATCAATTTTTCTTGGTTCACTCAGTTTTTGCAGGAAGGAAGTTTGTTCCAAACATCTTGGAGAACTAACAACAGATATTCTGTGGATGTTGCTGTCATGATCCAGTCCGGAGTTTGTTTTCTGCTATCCTCTCTCTGGACTGGTCATGCTGAGGTTAACCCCCTCTGCCTTGTTTTGGATCTGGCTGGGCTTTTTCAGTCCTCTGCAGTCTGCTGGCCAGCATCAGGGATAGTTCATGCTTCCAGGCAAGAGCAGTTGACCCGTATACTCTGGTGATCCTTCTGCCTCTGACTTCCCATGTTTTTGTGAGACCCGTTCCCTATCCCTGACTTTGTGTGCATCTGGTGGTTTTCCTTACAATGTATCACTCGGCCTGATCTCTGAACCCCTCCTCTTGCTTTCTGTCTCTGATACCTCATTCCCCGACCGGCTTTGACTTCTGGCTTGTACCCCGACTTCGCCTTACATCTCACATTTTGGATACCGCGCTCCTGTTTGGCTCTGACTTCCAGCTTGTCTCTGATTCCGTGCATTGCTGTGACCTCTGGTACTTCTGACAGTTTCTGACTCTGATTGTCTGACCACTCTTTCGTTACCTGTGACACCTGTGCGGCTGCTCAGTGTTACTACGCTGTGAGTGTGCAACCTCTCTTCCCTCACCAGCACCCCCTGGTGGAGGTTGCTATAAACTGCACTTCAGCCACATCGCAGTTGCTTGTGCAAATCCTACTGTCTCTTTTTGATGTCCCAAACAGACTCGATGATGTTGAGATTAGGACTATATGGGCACCATATATTCACTTCCTGGAGATAGTTAGTCATTTTCCTGTTGCACAATAAATATGTAGCCAATCAGATGCCTGCTTGATGGTATTGCATGATGAATACATATCTGACTGTATTTGTTAGCGTTGGGGACACCAAGAAACGGGCAACAGTGCAGACAATAAATGCAGCATTTGGGCAAAAAAATTTAGTCCAGTAAATGAAAGACTCATCATGTTTACTTCCCTTTGAAAATGTCCAACAAGTGCCATTAGCTTAGCACTGGCAGCAACCAGTGGAACCAAACTGCATCCATCTGCTCTTCGGAGAAGTCTGGCCAGAAATGATCTTCATGGAAGAATTTTGACCAAGAGCCCACAAGACCCTGTGAATCATCTGCGAATGAAAACACAAGAACAAGGGTGCACAAAATGGCAGCAAGTGTCCTACACTGATGAGTCAAAATGTGAAATATCTGGCTGTGACAAAAGGCAGTTCTCCAAGGGGCTGGAGAGTGGTACAATGATATGCAGTCAATAAGTTTGCATGGTGGTGGTTCCTTGTAAGTTTATTGCTGCATTCCAGCAAATTGAGCTGTGGATTTGGTCAAGATCAATGGTGTTTTTAATGCTGAGAAATAGAGGCAGAAACTTATCCATCATTCAGTACCATCAGGTAGGTGTCTGATTGGCTCAAAATGTATTATACAGTTGGACAATGACTCCAAACATACAGTCAATGCCATTAAGAACTAGAACAAAAAGTCCTCTAAGTGATTATATGACCCACACAAAGCACTGGTCGTAATATCATCAAGTCTGTCTTTGATTATATGAAAAGACAGAAGGATTTATCAAGCCTATATCCACAGAGTCTGGGTCTGTGGTTAGTTCTCCAATATGTTTGGAATACCCTCCCTGCTGAGATCCTTCAAAAAATGCTGTTTTGAAGGGAAAGGCAGTCATGTCAAATATTGATGTGATTTTGATTTCTCTTTTGTTCATTCACTTAGCATTTTGTTAATTGATAAAAGTAAAGGACTAACCGTTCAAAATCTTTTGCACGTTACTGTAGGTCAATAAAACTGTGGTGATTGCAATTTGAAAGCATAGAGTTTTACATTTTATTGTAGGAATGGAGACATTTTTTTGAGATCCTCAGAAATCTCCTTTGTTCGTGCCATGATACAGTTCCACAAGCGTGTTGTGATAAAACAGCAATTACATTTTAAATAAAACAGGTCTCCCACTCACACCTGATTGCAAACCTATTGATTTAAAATACCAGACTCTAATAGACTTGTCTTCAATTTATATATAAATCCTAAAAGTTCACAGACTTTGCCACTCATACACATGTTGTACTGGATACATTTCCTTAATACAAAAATAACAAAGTCTAATATTTTTGACTCATTTGCTTGATTTAGCTCTCTTTATTTACTTTTAGGACTTGTGCGAAAATCTGATGTAGTTTTAGGTCAATTTTATGCAGAAATATAGAAAATTCTGAAGGGTTCAAAAATTTTCACCAGTATATTTATTGATAGACAAACCTAACTAAAAACATTAACATTCTAATAATATCAATCTATATGATGATGTAGGCCATGTGTGTCATTCATAATGCAGCAGAACCTTAGCCCAAATCATCAAAAGACCTCAAGAGATACTTTTGGTTGTAATCATGGACCTGACCTGTGTGTTTCATTCTTTGGGTTTTGTTTATTGCTGTCTGTATGTTTCTTTTATCTCTGTGATTGTCTCATAATGCACTTATATCTTTAACTACAGTAGTTAAAGGTTACTGCATCTGTTTCTGTATTTCAGATCCTTCCAAACATCCATTTACAATGGGCATTTAGGTTTTCAAATCATTGGCTAATATAAATGCACAAATTAATGCATAATATAACCTTCTGCTACTCCATATAGATATCACTAGAATTCTAGTCCTCTTCTCTGAAGGCTGGAATTGGGCAGGTTGTTCTTTGCGAAGGATGTATGAATCAAGGTTATCCTGGAAAACAGTTGATTCCTTCTGCTCAGGCAATGTTCCCCAACTCTGAGGACTGTTTTTTCAAGCAGGACAATGCGCCATGCCACACAGCTAGGTCAATCAAACCCCGGTCATGGCCAGCTCAATCTCCAGACCTGAACCTTATTGAAAACCTCTGGAATGTAATCAAGAGGAAGATGGAAAGTCACAAGCCATCAAACAGAGAAGAACTGCTTCCATTTTTGTACCAGGAGTGGCATAAGGTCACCCAAAAGCAATGTGAAAGACTAGTGGAAAGCATGCCAAGACGCACAAAAGCTGTGATTAAATATCATGTTTATTCCACAAAATATTGATTTCTGAACTCTTCCTGAGTTAATACATTAGTATTGTTGTTTCTAAATGATTATGAACTTGTTTTGTTTTTTTTTTTGCATTATTTCAGGTCTGCAAGCATTTTTTTTTTTTGTTATTTTGACCACTTCTCATTTTCAGAAACTAAATACAAAATGTATTGCTTGGAATTTCAGAGACATGTTGTCAGTAGTTTAAAAAATAAAAGAACAATTTACATTTTACTCAAAAATATACCTATAAAGCGAAAAATCAGACATACTGAAAATTTTGCAATGGTCTCTTAACTTTTGCCAGAGCTGTATATATATATATATATATATATATATATATATATATATATATATATATATATATATATATATATATATATATATATATATATATACTGTATATATATATATACTGTAATACTGTATATACGGTATATAAAATCTACGTACCCCTGTTAATAACTCCTGCCGCGGGTATATCGCATGTGGGATTGGCATGCGTATTCCCGCTAAACACTAGCATTTTGCAAGCGTGATTAGCTTGCAGAATGCTAGCGTTTTCCAAGCGATCTGTAGCATCGCTTGGAAAACTGATTGACAGGTTGGTCACTCTTGTCAAACATAGTCATCACAGGTCCTTTGCACACAGCATAATGGGGAACTGAAGGCGCCGTGTGCACCTCTGAGAGGCGGGAGGACTCCGAGGGCCATTGGAAGGTGAGTATATCACTATTTTTTATTTTAATTCTTTTTTTTTAACAATTATATGATGACCAGTCCATGGAGGAGAGTCTCCTCTCCTCCACCCTGGGTACCATCCGCACATGATCCGCTTACTTCCCGCATGGTGGGCATAGCCCCATGCGGGAAGTAAGCGGATCAATGCATTCCTATGTGTGCGGAATCCCCGCGATTCCGCAAATTAATGAACATGCTGCATTTTTCTCCAGAATGCATTTCCGCTCAGGAAAAAAACGCAGCATGTGCATACAAAATAAGGATTGCATTCTATTAATTGATGCTTAATGTGAGCGTTTTTTTTGCGGTTTTATCACGTTTTTATAGCGAAAAAACACGAAAAATCCGGAACGTGTTCACACAGCCTAAGAGTCATTTCTGAACTTTTTGCACCTTTAACTCCTTAGTCCTTGGGCCATTTTCTGTCTTTGCATTTTCATTTTTTGCTTCCCTTCTTCCCAGAGCCATAACTTTTTTAGTTTCAGTCATTATGGCCATGTGAGGGTTTTTTTGCAGGACAAGTTGTACAACACCATTAGTTTAAACATATTGTGCACTGGATAACGGGAGAAAAATTCCAAGTGCGGTGAAATTGCAAAAATAGATCAGCTGTCTTGTGCCTGGAAAGGTGTGAGCTCAGCACCAGAGCCCGCACCAAACAGGGGAAATCCGACATGTGCTTATTATTATGGCACATCTCAGAAAGGGGTTAATTTTGCCCATAATCTTTGTTGAAGTACCCTTTGAATTTATGACAGCATTAAATATTTTTGGATTGGAATCTATCAGCAAGGCACATCTAGATTTGGCAGTCTTTGCCCACTCTTCCTTGTGGTAGCTCTCCAAATTTGTCAAGGTTGGGAGGGCATCTGTGTACAGCACCCACTTCAGGTGAATCCACAATTGGATTCAGATTTGGGCTCTAGCTGGGCAACTCCAAGTTTTCGATCTTCTGTTCATCTTCATCTTCTTGGCAGAGGTCTGAAGGTTTTGTCACAAAATTGACTGATATTTGGAACTGTTCCAAATTCCCTCCACCTTGACTAATGCCCCAATTCCAGCTGCCAAAAAATATCCCCAAAGCATGCACTGTTACAGTGCCTTGCGAAAGTATTCAGCTCCCTGGAACTTTTCAACCTTTTCCCACATATTATGCTTCAAATATAAATATACTGTTAGGGCTAGCGGAACGCACCAAATTATAAGAGAGATGGTATAAGGTGCGTTTGCAGCCCGGAGTCCACCGTGCAGAGATGGAACCTGCTGCTGAGAAATGACGGACTATATGGTGGTACAATGTGGATACACACACGGGTTAACTTCACCCTGTGTGAAGGAAGCAAACCCAGTTGCATCACAGGGCCGTGGTACCGCACCAAGAGCACAAGCAAGGAGTCTCAGGACTCTATCCCAAGACACAGGATTAGAGTACGTTCAGACCACTTGCGCTAGACACCGCAACTGGGGTGTCAAAGTAACAGAAAATATAACATAAAGCACAAGAGTGCATGCTATGCCGCTTTGGCGGACGCCACTAACAACCCAGACTTGGGATAGGAAAGCGCTCTATAAGCGCATGGCGCCGCACTGGCGGTTACAGCAATAGACGCTGTATCGTGTGTCTTTATGTTGACAGCTTAGTCGGGCACTAGAAAGCAAGCATACACCATTTGCGAACAGTCATACACAAGGGAGGGGATTTTAAAGAACGACTTGCACTCATCAACACACACACGATTCCAAATGTACACTAGCACATGCCTGTGCGGCCATGTGAACCTTTTATAGCTGCAGCAAGAACAGGACCTTCCCAGAAGGACCAATGGCAGTCAGCCACAGAAGAAGAACACCTTCACGACCTTCCTAAAGGACCAATGGGATTTGCTGCAGTATCTAAGCATGTGACCCTTGATCTCCAACTAGAGATCTTGCCCTGGGCATGCTCAGAAAGGGAAGAGCAGGACTTAGTCCCAAATACGTCTGCTCGCCACTGCCCAGTACTGGCTACAATGGCAGAAGCTGGAAAGGCAGCAGTAACCAGTCATCTAGTATCAGCCTGAGCTAGACACTGGGACCGACATCTCCGCTGAACAGACTCCACTGCGGCTGGAGAAGAATGGGAGACCGCAGTGGAGATGGTTCGAGATTCCCCCTGTGCAGAGGTGGGATTTTGACACCTAACATTACCCCCCCTCCTTGGACCTCACTGCGCTCGAAGGCAGCAATGAGCTGTGGAGCCCAAATGTGTTCAGCAGGCTCCCAGGACCTGTCCTCTGGGCCATAACCCTTCCAATCCACCAAATAGATTTTTTTGTCACGTACCACCTTGCACCCCAAAATAGCGTTCACCTTGTAATCATCCATAGACGAACCTGATGTCCCGGCAGATGACTCGGAAAACCGGGACATGTATACGAGCTTCAAGAGGGACACATGAAAGGTGTCGGTGATACCCAGGCGTGGAGGAAATGCCAGACGGTAGACCACAGGGTTAACCTGTTCGAGGACCTTGAAGGGACCCAAGTAGCGAGGTGCAAACTTAGTGGAGTCAACTCACAGCCTGATGTTAAGGGCAGAGAGCCACACCAAGTCGCCAGGAGCAAAGGTCAGAGCGGGGAGCCGATGAGCATCGGCAGAGGTCCGCATTCTCTCCTTGGAGGCCCGAATGGCATCCTGAGTGCGGTCCCAAATATACAGTGCCTCCACAGCCCAGTCTGCCACCCTGAAGTCAGCGGAAGACAAGGACATGGGCACAGGGACACGCGGATGCTGGCCGTAATTTAGGAGGAATGGAGTCTGACTGGTGGAGTCGGCTACAGCGTTGTTAAGCACAAACTCTGCCCACGGTAGCAAGGATGCCCAGTCATCCTGCCTGACAGAAACAAAATGTTGCAAATATGTGACCCGGGTCTGGTTGGCCCTCTCAACCAACCCATTCGTCTCGGAATGATATGCCGAGGAGAGATTCAACTCAATACTGAGTAGACGACAAAGCTCTTTCCAGAATCGAGACGCATACTGGGGACCCCGGTCACTGACAATTTTGTCCGGCATACCGTGTAGGTGAAAGATATGCTTGATGAACAACGCTGCCAGAGCCCGTACAGGAGGTAGCCGTGGAAGAGGCACCAAGTGCACCATTTTGGAAAAATGGTCGGTGATCACCCAGATAATGGTGCAGCTACGAGACTTGGGTAAGCCCACCACAAAGTCCATCCTGACCATCTCCCAGGGCCTGTCTGCCACCGGCAGGGGGTAAAGCAACCCAGCTGGCATTTGCCGAGGAGACTTGTTTTTGGAGCAAGAGACACACACCCGAACATAGTCTGCGACGTCACGAGCCATATGCGGCCACCAATATGTCCTCGCCAGTAGCTCAGATGTCCTTTTGGACCCAAAATGTCCACCCACCATGAACGAGTGAGCACAAGAGAGAACCTCCGGACGCAGATTGGATGGTACAAAAGTCTTACCCAGAGGCACAGACTCGAGCAAAACTGGGGCCACAGTTCTCAGGCTGTCGGTGAGGACAATAAGCCGAGGCTCCTCTTCCTCCTCCTCAGATGATACAACGGAACAAGAGAGAGTGTTGGCACGAATGTTCTTCTTCCCGGGAAAAAAAGGAGGGTGAAATGGAACCGAGAGAAGAACAAGGACCATCTTGCCTGGAGAGAATTTAACCGCTGGGCTGTCTGCAGGTACACCAAATTCTTGCGATCTGTGAAGATTTGGAAGGGAAAACGAGCTCCCTCCAAGAGATGTCTCCACTCTGAGAAGGCCAACTTCATGGCTAGCAACTCCCTGTCCCCGATGGAATAATTCCTCTCTGCTGGTGAGAAGGTCTTAGAAAAGAAGAAGCAAGGATGCTTCCGACCTTGAGCATCCTTTTGGAAAAGGACTGCTCCAGCACCAACAGATGAGGCATCCACCTCCATTATAAATGGCTTATCTACATCGGGGCGATGTAGGATGGGAGCGCTAGTGAAGTGTGACTTAATGGAGAGAAAGGCTTTGGAGAACTCCTCAGACCACAATTTGGGATTTGCTCCCTTCTTGGTGAGGGCAACCAAGGGAGCTACCAAAGTTGAGAAGTGTGGAATGAACTGGCAATAATAATTAATGAACCCCCTTAAAGCGCTGCACTGCTTTAAGAGAATGGGGTTCCTGCCAGTCCATCACAGCCTGTAGTTTGGCAGGATCCATAGCCAATCCCTGGGTGGAGATGATATAGCCCAGGAAAGGTAAGGACTCCTGCTCAAACACACATTTCTCCAACTTTGCGTAGAGGGAATTTGCCCGTAAGAGGTCAAAGACTCTGTAATAGTGTTGAGCATTCCGATACCGCAAGTATCGGGTATCGGACGATATTTGCTGTATCGGAATTCCGATACCGAGATCCGATACTTTTGTGGTATCGGGAAATCCTTATCGGGATCGATATTAATGTGTAAAATAAAGAATAAAAATAAAAAATGTTGATATACTCACCTCTCCGACGCAGCCTGGACCTTACCGATGTAACCGCCAGCCTCCGTTCATAAGAATGAGCGCTTGAAAGTCCTTAGATGACGTCGCGGCCTGTGATTGGTCGCGGAGCGGTCACGTGACCGCAACGCGACCAATCACAAGCCGTAACGTCATCTAAGGTCTTTCAAGCGCTTGAAAGACCTTAGATGACGTCGCGGCTTGTGATTGGTCGCGTTGCGGTCACGTGACCGCTCCGCGACCAATCACAGGCCGTGACGTCATCTAAGGACTTTCAAGCGCTCATTCTTATGAACGGAGGCTGGCGGTTACATCGGTAAGGTCCAGGCTGCGTCGGAGAGGTGAGTATATCAATATTTTTTATTTTTATTCTTTATTTTACACATTAATATGGATCCCAGGGCCTGAAGGAGAGTTTCCTCTCCTTCAGACCCAGGGAACCATCAGGATACCTTCCGATACTTGGTGTCCCATTGACTTTTATTGGTATCGGTATCGGCGATATCCGATACTTTTCGGGTATCGGCCGATACTATCCGATACTGATACTTTCAAGTATCGGACGGTATCGCTCAACACTACTCTATAAACATCTCTCCGGTGGGAGTCAATATCTGGAGAGTAGATGAGAATATCATCCAGATAGACTACGACCGAGGTGGAGAGCATATCCCGGAAGATGTGGTTCACAAAGTCTTGGAAAATGGCTGGGGCATTACAGAGCCCGAAGGGCATCACCAGATAATCATAGTGCCCATCCCTGGTGTTAAAAGCCGTCTTCCATTCGTCCCCCTCACGGATGCGAATCAGGTTGTAAGCACCCTGCAGATCTAATTTTGTAAATACCCTTGCTCCCCGAAGCCTATCAAAGAGCTCAGATATCAGGGGCAAAGGATACTTATTCTTAACGGTGATGGCGTTAAGACCCCTGTAATCTATGCATGGACATAGTTCCCCGTTCTTCTGCACGAAGAAGGACACAGCCCCTGCTGGTGACACTGACTTCCTAATGAATCCTCTTGCAAGATTTTACTGGATGTACTGTGACATTGCCTCCATCGCCGAGAGAGATAACGGATAGACTCAACCCCGGGGAGGCTCAGCACCAGGCAAGAGGACAATAGGACAGTCATAGGGGCAGTGAGGCGGAAGGGTCTCCGCAGCTCTTTTGGAGAACACGTCCACATAGGGCCAATATTGCTTGGGGAGAGAGGATAGATCTGCGGGTACCTCAGTAGTAGCAACCTGAACACATTCCCTCTGACATCTACCCCCACAAGATTCACACCATCCCAAAAGTCTGCCTGTGGACCACTCAATATGAGAAGAATGGTACCGTAGCCAAGGCATCCCTAACAAAACCTTGTGAATTCCCTCAGGAATGACGAGCAGAGATATAATCTCCTGATGAGATGGCGACATGGACAGAGTGAAAGGCATGGTCTGGTGTGTTATCTGTGAGGGCAGTGTCGACCCATTTACCACTCGTACGGTCACTGGTTGAGCTAACATTACCAGGGGAATTGCGTGACGTTGGGTGAAGGCAGATGACATAAAATTGCCCTCCGCCCCAGAATCCACGCAGAGCTCTACCGAGTGGGAAAATGGGCCTATAGTAATTGTCCCCTTAAAGGACAATTTGGAGGCAAACGTCGCCGTGTCTAGTGTACCTCTACCTACTACCACTAGACGCTGACGTTTCCTCGACCGCTGGAGACATCTAGTGGCAAGATGTCCTGACTGCTGGCAAACATGACAAACCTGGAGTGCATGAGTGGTCCGGGACTTAGATCCTGCTCTTGACACTTCCATGGCTTCTTGTGACTCAGAGGCCTGGACTGGAGATTCCAAAGGTTTGGCGAAGGTGGGAGCCAGCCGAAACCTCTGCCTACACTGGGCTCGCTCTAACCTCCGCTCGTGAAAACGGAGGTCAATACGAGTGGACACTGCTATTAACTCCTCCAGTGTGGCGGGAATCTCCCTAGTGGCCAGAGCGTCCTTTACATGGTCAGCCAGCCCCCTCCAAAATATCAGAATAAGGGCTTTATCCGACCACTCCAGCTCAGATGCTAGGGTGTGAAAGTGGACGGCAAAATGGCTGACCAAGGACGAGCCCTCAGTCAATGCCAAAAGTTGGAGTGCCGTATCATGGGTGACACAAGGTCCTAAAAAGACCTGTTTCAGAGTGCTCAGGAACAACGAAGCACTCTGCACCACATGATCGCCACGCTCCCACAGCGGCGTAGCCCACTCCAACGCCCTGTCCGACAGGAGAGACACAATAAATCCCACCTTAGCCCACTCTGTGGGGAAACGTGTGGCCAGAAGCTTGAGGTGTATAGAGCACTGACTCACAAAACATCTACAAGACTTACTATCACCAGAAAATTTTTCTGGCAGCGGGAGGCGAGATAGAGTCGGAACAGGGGTGGCAGTGGACAAGGTTGCTGCAGCCACGCTAGCAGCCTGAACAGCAACTGCAGTTACATCCACAGCTGAGGTTGTGCGCTCGAGAGCTGCCAACCTACCCTCCAGCTGCTGGATGTACCGCAAGGATTGCTGTTTGTCCGTCATTGCTAGCCAGACCCTGGCTCTAGTGTAATGTTAGGGCTAGCGGAACGCACCAAATTTTAAGAGAGATGGTATAAGGTGCGTTCGCAGCCCGGGGTCCACCGTGCAGAGATGGAACCTGCTGCTGAGTAATGATGGACTATATGGCGTTACAATGTGGAGGCTTGTTGAGGGAAAAATTAGCTCTGATGTCTATATATTGCACCATCTCATGGTGGAAGGCTTGATGTAGTTGTTCTTGTTAATTTGTAAAAACATAACACACTATATATAAAGTGAAGTTGATTGAAAAATGAGTCTCACATTGGAACATACACCAGCAAACTCGTTCCCAGTATAATTTGCATACGCACAATGACCATTCCTAACTGCTCACAATTCTATTTTCCTATTTTCTTTTATGAATTCACCACAGTTTTGGGTACGGGAAAGTGATATTGAAGAACTGAGTTAGTGATTGAGCGGTCTAGCCCCTGGAGAGGATATACTTAGTACCTGCACTGTTAGCAGTCCTTGAGGACTAGAGATAGAAATTACTGATTTAAACCATGCAAAATAAACCTTTTCTGTGTTACTTCCTCTTCCTAAGCTTCAGAAAAAGCTCAGTATATGCTGTGTGCTGTGAGAACGCAAAGATGTCTGTATATAACTTTTTCCCAACTCTAAATAGACTCTCCATTAACATGCCTGCTAGAATGCATGCAAGTACAAATCATTCCTGTATAGACAGTTAGGGTCTGAAAACTCTTCCTTCAGCAGGAAGCTAAGGAGATCATCTCTATTTCATCGTTTTCATAACCGGCTATAAATTTGAGAAACACAATGCTGCATTTTTCTTCTGCTATTATATACTAAAGTCCTACAAATATTCATTATTAAATCATATCTGTGTATTCTTATTAACTTCCTTCGTAAATCCTCATATCTGTTTGAAAAATGTTGAAAAATTGCCATTTTATCTCAAAATAGTGATTCATAATGTTATAATTATTATGAAGCCTAGCTCTAAAGTAGGACATAGTATAAATATCCTGCGCGGTATGTAGCATGGCTCTGTTCATACTGGAATCCTGGGCATTTCATCAAGGATTTTGGTATTTTGATGGCACGATCTTCGGTGTTGTTTTTACACCCCAAAATAGCAAATCTTCAAAGAGATAATTAAATATCCAAAAATATTATATATGAGCCATAGTAATTGGCTTTCTTGTCTACACCTACCCTTGCCACTCCCTAGAGTCTCATGACACCGATGCCATGGCAAAGATACTACCTCTGATACATATCATATTTCTAGTAGCCAAGAAATGTTTACTTATATGAGTTGTAGTTTTATAAGACATCATTCATTTTTACCATAAAATACTTTGCCTAAAAGGCAAAATTTTTTTTTAAATAGGGTGTAATGGAGATAAAAAAAATGTAGAAATTGTTTGTTTTAGTTTTATGGTGTTCAAAAAAATTGCACATAAAAAATTAAACCAGCTTACTGCCAGCCACAGCAGGTGCACGGAACTCCGTCTTGCCTTGATGTGGTTAGCAATAAAAAACATAGCATGTTCCAACTCCTTCAATAAAATCCAGAATTTATTCAATACACATTAAAACATGTTGGAAGCTCCGAAACCGCACTCAAACAGGGTGGTAACAGCAACGCGTTTCGATTACCAAGCGATCTTTATCACAGCTTGTGTGGAGTACAGATTATTATTATTATTTATTGTTATAGCGCCATTTATTCCATGGTGCTTTACAAGTGAGGAGGGGTATACATAATAAAAACAAGTACAATAATCTTAAACAGTACAAGTCATAACTGGTACAGGAGGAGTGAGGACCCTGCCCGCGAAGGCTCACAATCTACAAGGGATGGGTGAGAATACAGTAGGTGAGGATAGAGCTGATCGTGCAGCGGTTGGTTGATCAGTGGTTACTGCAGGTTGTAGGCTTGTCGGAAGAGGTGGGTCTTCAGGTTCTTTTTGAAGATTTCGATGGTAGGCGAGAGTCTGATGTGTTGTGGTAGAGGGTTCCAGAGTAGGGGTGATACGCGAGAGAAATCTTGTATACGATTGTGGGAAGAGGAAATAAGAGGGGAGTAGAGAAGGAGATCTTGTGAGGATCGGAGGTTGCGTGTAGGTAAGTACCGGGAGACGAGGTCACAGATGTATGGAGGAGACAGGTTGTGGATGGCTTTGTATGTCATCGTTAGGGTTTTGTACTGGAGTCTCTGGGCAATGGGGAGCCAGTGAAGGGATTGAAAGAGGGGAGAGGCCGGAGAATAGCGGGGGGGACAGGTGGATTAGTCGGGCAGCAGAGTTTAGAATAGATTGGAGGGGTGCGAGAGTGTTAGAGGGGAGGCCACAGAGCAGGAGGTTGCAGTAGTCGAGGCGAGAGATGATGAGGGCATGGACTAGGGTTTTTGCAGATTCTTGGTTGAGGAATGAACGGATTCATGAAATATTTTTAAGTTGAAGTCGGCAGGAAGTGGAAAGGGCTTGGATATGTGGTTTGAAGGAGAGATCAGCGTCAAGGATTACCCCGAGGCAGCGAGCTTGTGGGACTGGGGAGAGTGGGCAGCCATTTACTGTAATGGATAGGTTCGTTGGGGGGGCCGCGTGAGATGGGGGAAAGATGATGAATTCTGTTTTGTCCATGTTAAGTTTGAGAAATCTAGCGGAGAAGAAGGATGAAATAGTGGACAGACATTGAGGGATTCTGGTTAGTAGGGAGGTGATATCTGGTCCAGAGATGTAGATCTGTGTGTCATCAGCATAGAGGTGATACTGAAACCCATGAGATTCTATGAGCTGTCCCAGGCCAAAGGTGTAAATGGAGAAGAGCAGGGGCCCAAGGACTGAACCTTGTGGGACTCCGACAGATAGGGGGCGAGGTGAGGAGGTGGTGTGTGAGTGGGAGACGCTGAATGTCCGGTCTGTTAGGTATGAGGAGATCCAGGATAGGGCCAAGTCTGTGATGCCAAGGGATGAGAGCATCTGTAATAATAGGGAATGGTCCACTGTGTCAAAGGCAGCCGACAGGTCGAGGAGGAGGAGAACAGAGTAGTGTCGCTTACTCTTGGCGGTTAAGAGGTCATTGGTGACCTTAGTTAGGGCAGTTTCAGTGGAATGGTGTGACCGGAAGCCAGATTGTAAGCGGTCAAAGAGGGAGCAAGAAGAGAGATGGGAGGACAGTTCAAGGTAGACGTGTTGTTCCAGTAGTTTTGAGGCATAGGGGAGGAGTGATATAGGGCGATAGCTAGATACAGAGGATGGGTCAAGAGAGGGCTTTTTGAGGATAGGTGTGATGGAGGCATGTTTAAAGCTTGAGGGGAAAACACCAGTTGTTAGTGATAGGTTGAATAGATGGGTTAGGGTTGGGATGAAGATTGTGGTGAGGTTTGGGATGAGGTGGGATGGGAGCGGGTCAAGTGCACAGGTGGTGAGATGCGATCTTGAGAGTAGAGTGGCGAGTTGATCTTCTGTAATAGTGGAGAAGTTGGTTTTGGAGGTGGAGGGTAGGGAAGTTGGGAGGAAGGGCTCAGGGGCTTGTTGACCAAAACTGTCTCTGATGTTATCAATCTTCTGCTTGAAGAATGAGGCAAAGTCTTCAGCGGAGATAAGTGGGGAGGGAGGAGGTGCTGGGGGACGGAGGAGAGAATTGAAGGTGTTGAATAACTGTTTAGGGTTGTGAGACAGGGAGGATATGAGAGATGAGAAGTAGGTTTGTTTTTCTGTGGCGAGTGTGGTCTTGAAAGTAGTGAGGGACTGTTTGAATGCGATGAAGTGGTCGTTGGAGTGGGATCTTTTCCATTTGTGCTCAGCAGCCCTGGAAGCTCGCCTCAGTTCTTTGGTCAGGCTGGTGTGCCAGGGCTGTCTGTTGATTTTGTGAGCTTTGGTATGTGTAAGTGGGGCAGCAGATTCCAAAGCTACAGCTATTGTGGTGTTATATAGAGTGGCAGCGTCATCCGCATTTTGTATGGAACTTATGTCTGTGAGAGGGAGGAGGGATTCAGAGAATGAATGTAGGTCAAGATGTTTAAGATTTCTGCGAGGGTGTGAAAGTTTGTGGGGTGGGGATTGTAGACATGGAGTGGAGAGAGATGAGAATGTGAGAAGGTTGTGGTCAGAGAGAGGAAGAGGTGAGTTAGAGAGGTTAGATAGGGAGCAGAGGCGGGTGAAGATGAGGTCCAGTGTGTGACCATCTTTGTGAGTGGCTGCAGAAGACCATTGAGTGAGGCCGAAGGAGGAAGTGAGAGATAGAAGTTTAGTGGCAGCTGAGAGGGAAGTGTCAATGGGGATGTTGAAATCGCCCATGATGATAGTGGGGATGTCTGCAGAAAGGAAATGAAGTAGCCAGGTGGTGAAGTGGTCAAAGAAGATGGTGGCTGGCCCTGGGGGGCGGTAAATGACAGCCAGTTGGAGGTTGGAGGGGGAGTAGATGCGCACAGAGTGCACCTCAAAGGAAGGGAGGGTAACAGAGGGTGGCAGTGGGATTGGGGTGAAGGAGCAGTTATCTGACAGGAGAAAACCAGCTCCTCCACCATGCTTGCTGCTGTGGCAGGGTGTGTGAGAAAGGTGGAAGCCACCGTAAGAGAGTGCAGCAGGGGAGGCTGTGTCAGAAGGGGTGAGCCAGGTTTCGGTGATGGCGAGGAGGAAGGAAGATAAAGATCATATAAAAGGGGTGGGATCAAAGGTCTCCATGTATTTCGCTGGTATTACTTAGCTTCCTCAGGGGTTCTTGCTTTTTCAATTTCGTCATCCTTGAAGTTTTTTCCCATTTTACAATATTTTGAATGGTAAAATGAATGGTGACGTTCAAAACTACAAATATTTCTGCAAAAAATAAACCCATCATTCTGCTATGTCAATGGAAGAAAATAAAAATGCTTTAGGAGCAAAGGGAGGAAAAAAAACAAGAGCTCAAAAACTGATATATTCTCTAATCAATAAAGGGTTAACCTAAAACAGTTCAACTTTTTATTTATCATTGATTTGCGCTTGTTATGGGCAGAAATCATCCCTTGTAATTTTGGTTAGGAAAGGACAAACGTATGCTGCCAATCAATGCGGCATCACTGGTAATAATTGTCTGAGAATTTCCTTTATGTCCACCATAACTGTTTAATCTTCTTAAGTTGCAAAATGATTCCAGTTCTACTTTGTTACTGGTAATCCAGGTACCCTGTAAAGAGGACAAGATACATTAGATATCCCATTCCTAATAGCCAATATGCGATCCTAAGAGCTTATACATTTATTCCTGTCTGAGCACTTCCTTATGGCTAGGTCATGCGTTGTCTCATTTTCTGACTTTGCCTAAGAACACATTTGTAAATTATTAACAATTGGAAGCTGCTGCCTTTATATAATGAGATCTGTAGACAATGAATATAGCTGAGGTAAGTATTATCCAAATGGGAAAATGATGATGACTACTAGGCGGGAGCAACGATCATCAAATCTTAATATACTTGACTTTGCCTTCACAATGGTAAATCCTTAGAGAGGATTTCCAAGCAAAATGAAAAAGTAGTCATGTAATAGTAAATCGGAAGTTAAAGTAGTTATATTTTTACTTACGGAAATATTAGGAAGTGCATTGTGGTCCCATTCTAGTGAATCGGGTGACTGTAGTTCATGGCACAGGCAGGTAACCCAGAGCACTGGTGTGCAGGTCAACATGAAGAGGGAATGTAGTGCTAAACTATTTCTGCATCCTCCTTATTCTCAGAATTGGTGGTGGTCTCTGAAATCGGACCTCCACTGATCATACATTGATTCCTTTATTAGATAGGTACTGCCTATTAAAACAGGTTTTCCTATTATTTAAAATTAAATTAAACGTGTAGTAGATGGGGCTCCAGGTTCTGAGACTCCCACCAATCGTGCAACATAATCCAGAGAAATTCATAGCTCAGCATACAGGAGAGCAAAACTGCTGCCTGAACACTCACACGGACCAGAGTACTCTGATCAATGTGGCACTCAGGCAGGAGCTGAGGAGCTGTGCTCTCCTGTCTGCTGAGCATCATACTTCTCGGAGGTCTTTTGCACTATCAGTGGCTATCCCAGAACCAGAGTTGCAAAAGGGTAGAACTAATGCTAATTTGTGCCAAAAGAATAGTTTTATTGTGTTTTGGAGAAGGGCTTAATGTGTTCTTAACCTCAATTTGACTATCAGTAAATATCGCCAGTGAAAATTTTAAGTTTTCTGACACATATGCAACAGATTCAAACTTATCTGTGTGCAGGAGGAGTTTACACTTTTCTGACAGTAGATGGTGATGTTGTTACTGTTATATGCTTAGTTGAATGTAATGCATATACTTGTTGTACTTTGGTTTCACTTTCTCTCTGGTAAAAAATCCTTCAGACTTCCTGTTATGCTGTATTAAGAAGCTGATGCATGTACCTCATGTTCTGTGAAGATAAAAGTTAAATTACCCCATATAATCTACTCTCACAAGTTTCCTCTGCAACCAAACTGTGCAACGAAGTTGATATTTATTAAATAAAAAAACAAAACAAAAGAAAAAGCTTTTTACTGTACAATAAAAATGTGAAAAACATATTTGTGTCTTACTTCTTAGTTGAGAAATAATTATTGGACATTAAGTTACGAGTTTCATGTCTGAGGCTGTACTAGAGAAAGATTCTGATCTATTATTGGGCCCCAGTTACAGGAGAAATTAAATTAAAAATAATTGAAATGTTAAAACAGATATGTAATTCATTTATTTTCCCATTTATATTGCCGAAAAAAATATAAAAAGAGATTATGAAAATAACTTAACAATTAGGCACCTTGTATCACGAAAAAAGTGCTAATTTTTACAACATTTGCAAAGTTCCCTTTATGGACTAGATTGTTTTGATTTGAAATAACCGGACACCGGCAAGTGCTGTAGCATGCAGAATGTTATTCAATTGGGCCATTCAGATGACATTCAGTTCATGTGAAAAATTGCAGTTTGCACAATTCTTTGTATTTTGGATGAGAATTGCCTATTCAAGTCTATAAGTGCACAAAAAATGGCTCCCATATGGATCATCAGTACTGCCTCAAATGTTTACGTATACATTGCCGCTCTTAACATTGGAAACTGTATTTGGTCTTGTAAATGTTATTCACTGCTGATTAGTGATGAGTAGTGTTGAGCGATACCGTCCGATACTTGAAAGTATCGGTATCAGAAAGTATCGGCCGATACCGGCAAAGTATCGGATCCAATCCGATAAAGATACCCGATACCAATACAAGTCAATGGGACTCAAGTATCGGACGGTATTCCTGATGGTTCTCAGGGTCTGAAGGAGAGGAAACTCTCCTTCAGGCCCTGGGATCCATATTAATGTGTAAAAGAAAGAATTAAAATAAAAAATATTGCTATACTCACCTCTCCGACGCAGCCTGCACCTTACCGAGGGAAGCGGCAGCGTTCTTTGTTTAAAATTCGCGCTTTTCTTTCCTTACGTGAAGTCCCGGCTTGTGATTGGTCGCATGCCGCCCATGTGGCGGCGACGCAACCAATCACAGCAAGCAGTGACGTAATTTCAGGTCATTCAGTATTTTAAAATTACGCTCCTGTCTTTGTGATTGGTTGCGTCGCAGTCACATGGGCGACGCAACCAATCACAGCAAGCCGTGACGTAATTTCAGGTCCTTAAGGATTTTAAAATTACGTCCCGGCTTTGTGATTGGTTGCGTCGCAGTCACATGGGAGACGCAACCAATCACAAGCCGTGACGTCACGGGAGGCTGGACACGCGCGCATTTTAAAATGGGCGCGTGTCCAGCCTCCCGTGACGTCCCGGCTTGTGATTGGTTGCGGCGCGGTCAAACAATCACAAGCCGGGAGGCTGGACACGCGCGCATTTTAAAATGGGCGCGTGTCCAGCCTCCCGTGACGTCCCGGCTTGTGATTGGTTGCGGCGCGGTCAACCAATCACAAGCCGGGAGGCTGGACACGCGCGCATTTTAAAATGGGCGCGTGTCCAGCCTCCCGTGACGTCCCGGCTTGTGATTGGTTGCGGCGCGGTCAACCAATCACAAGCCGGGAGGCTGGACACGCGCGCATTTTAAAATGGCTTCCCGGCTTGTGATTGGTTGACCGCGCCGCAACCAATCACAAGCCGGGACGTTACGGGAGGCTGGACACGCGCCCATTTTAAAATGCGCGCGTGTCCAGCCTCCCGGCTTGTGATTGGTTGACCGCGCCGCAACCAATCACAAGCCGGGACGTCACGGGAGGCTGGACACGCGCCCATTTTAAAATGCGCGCGTGTCCAGCCTCCCGTGACGTCACGGCTTGTGATTGGTTGCGTCTCCCATGTGACTGCGACGCAACCAATCACAAAGCCGGGACGTAATTTTAAAATCCTTAAGGACCTGAAATTACGTCACGGCTTGCTGTGATTGGTTGCGTCGCCCATGTGACTGCGACGCAACCAATCACAAAGCCGGAGCGTAATTTTAAAATACTGAATGACCTGAAATTACGTCACGGCTTGCTGTGATTGGTTGCGTCGCCGCCACATGGGCGGCATGCGACCAATCACAAGCCGGGACTTCACGTAAGGAAAGAAAAGCGCGAATTTTAAACAAAGAACGCTGCCGCTTCCCTCGGTAAGGTGCAGGCTGCGTCGGAGAGGTGAGTATAGCAATATTTTTTATTTTAATTCTCTCTTTTACACATTTTTACATTAATGTTGTTTCGATACCGATACCCGATACCACAAAAGTATCGGATCTCGGTATCGGAATTCCGATACCCGCAAGTATCGGCCGATACCCGATACTTGCGGTATCGGAATGCTCAACACTAGTGATGAGCGAGTATACTCGTAGCTCAGGTTTTCTTGAGCATGCTCGGGTGGTCTCCGAGTATTTGTGAGTGCTCAAAGATTTAGTTTTTGTTGACACAGCTGCATGATTTACGACTGCTAGACAGCTTGAATACATGTGGGGATTCCCTAGCAACCAGGAAACCCCCACATGTACTCAGGCTGACTGGCAGCTGTAAATCATGAAGCTGCGTGGACAAAAACTAAATCTCCGAGCACTCATAAATACTCGGAGACCACCCGAGCATGCTCGGGAAAACCCGAGCAATGAGTATACTTGCTCATCACTATTGCTGCTGTATAAATGCCATATGGATCGCATATGTATGACAATAAAAATGAAAAAACCTGCATTTTTTCTTGATGAAAATTGGACAATGTTTTTATGTGCTTGTGTGAATTTGGCCTAAGAGTCTGTAATATATACAGTACATTGTTAGGATTCAGCTTTGCTTGCTCTGTCGAGGATTTTGCATTGCTTACTTGCTCTCATGTGATAAGCAATAATAATAATAATAATCTTTATTTATATAGCGCCAACATATTCCGCAGCGCTTTACAGTTTAACAGCTTCAAACACAACAGTCATAGGTAACAACGTTAACAATACAATAATAAAGCAAAATAAGACGACCCTGCTCGTGAGAGCTTACCATCTACAATGTGGTGGGGGAGATACAAAGTAGAGGTGTGTATTTACAATGATGGTCCAGCCATCTTCAGGGGGTGGGGGGTAATAAAACAATGGCACGCATACTACATACTGTTAGGATTCAGCATGCCGAAGTATTTGCTAAAAAATGTTTTTAAAGGCTCTGACTTTTTAGTTCATCTACCAAATTCAATATTGCACTGTGTACTTTTTACTAGTTCTACGTTTTTTCCAGTGTATGTTGAGATAGGACCAGAAAGGATGAACCAAGATCAGGTATTTTTATTTATTACATTTGCTTATATGCTGCATTACAGACACCCTCATTAGAGATGAGCGAACACGAACTGAAAAGATCGGTGTTCATACCGGACAGTTAATGTCCGATGCTACACTCCGAACACAGACTTCTCCCAAAAGTCCGTTGCAATGTTTGGAGTTCCAGGGAAAGTTGAGAGAGAGAGAATTTTCCATCTCAAAAGTTCAGGTCCCTATGGGGTTTGGGTTCTATTACCCAAACCAAACTTTGGAATAAAGTATCAGAACCCGAACTTCCATGGGTCTGCACATCCCTAATCCTGATAATGGTTATAATTGGGCACACAAACCACATTTCTTTTCAGTATGTTTTTGGAGTGTGGGAGGAAACCGGAGAACCCGGAGGAAACCCATTCAAGCATGGGGAGAACGTACTAACTCCTTGCAGGACCCAAATACTTCAAAGCAACAATGCTAACCACTAAGCAATGATTCTGTCCATAAGTGTCAAAATGGGAGCTGTGTTAGATCTGTGAGGGTGAGTATAACTTTTTTTTTTATATCAATCTGATATCTTTTTTATATAAATCATTTTTATATAAATAATTTTCTTTCATGGAACATCTTTTTAAATGCCAGGGACTTTGCTGGTAGAGTATCGCATGACATAATTAGGTGCATCATTCTAGAAGATGATACTTTTGGCTTTCATACAATCTCCTAAAACCATTTACCTTGTCTGACTCCAAAATTTACTTTTATCTAACACAGTAATCTATGGGAAGCTGTGGAAATGAACAGGGCGATATACAATTGATTTATGATCATATTGGAGGAGTTAAACTTTGTAGCCGGGAAGTTGTTCTAAAGTCGTACTGTATTTGACCATCGTAGATTTATACCTTTATAAATTAACATCGAAGTTGGAAGAGTGCCAGGTTCTAATAAAGTCAAGTTCTGCTCGGCCTGACCTTGGCAAAGCCGTATGCTCATTCCACAACTTATAAACACTAAGATGCGTTATATAGAAAATCAGTAGAGACTTTATTTTGAGAGTAGTACATAAAAAAAAAAATAAAACCACCAATTTAATTAGTTGAACTTTTCTGCAGTAGCATAGGAAGGAAAGAATTCAATTTTCTGCTGTAAATATCTTGGTCGCCAATGTCATTATTACAGCCAAAAGCACCAACCAATTAGGAAACAAAATGCTTCAACTATGAAGTAGAGACACCACAGGCACCCATAGGTATGTGTTACATGACATCAGTAGAGCAGCTGGAGATGAACAAGAAGGAAAGTGGCCAAGAACGCTCCACCGTTCAATTCCCTTTCTGCAAGTGATTAAAAAGTAACAAGTATAGAAACAGAACTTTTCAATATAGGCAGACTCCCAGCAATACTAGACCCAAAATGCATGAGCTATATAATTATAGGGGACTGGCAAACTGTTCAAAAACTATTTCTTTAGCTTTGACACATAGGATCGTCCTGGGAGGATAGATACAGTGGGCAGCATGGTGGCTCAGTGGTTAGCACTACAGCCTTGCAGCGCTGGAGTCCTGGGCTCTAATCCCACCTTGGACAGCATCTGCAAGGAGCTTGTATGTTCTCTCCGTGTTTGCATGGGTTTCCTCCATGTTCTCTGGTTTCCTCCCACATTCCAAAGACATACTGATAGGGAATTTAGATTGTGAGCCCCATTGGGGACAGCAATGATAATGTGTGCAAAACTGTAAAGCACTGCGGAATATGTTAGCGCTATATATATAAAAATAAAGATTATTATTATTATTATTATTAAACAGTGCCTTGCGAAAGTATTCGGCCCCCTGGAACTTTTTAACCTTTTCCCACATATCATGCTTCAAACATAAAGACCAAATGTAAATTTTTGGTGAAGAATCAACAACAAGTGGAACACAATTGTGAAGTTGAACGAAATTTATTGGTTATTTTAAATTTTTGTGGAAATTCAAAAACTGAAAAGTGGGGCGTGCAATATTATTCGGCCCTTTTAACTTAATGCTTTGTTGCGCCACCTTTTGCTGCGATTACAGCTGCAAGTCGCTTGGGGAATGTCTCTATCAGTTTTGAACATCGAGAGACTGAAATTCTTGCCCATTCTTCCCTGGCAAACAGCTTGAGCTCAGTGGGATTTGATGGATATCGTTTGTGAACAGCAGTTTTCAGCTCTTTCCACAGATTCTCGATTAGATTGAGGTCTGGACTTTGACTTGGCCATTCTAACACCTGGATACATTTATTTGTGAACCATTCCATTGTAGATTTTGCTTTACATTTGGGATCATTGTCTTGTTGGAAGACAAATCTCCGTCTCAGTCTCAGGTCTTTTGCAGACAAGTTTTCTTCAAGAATGGTCCTGTATTTGGCTCCATTCATCTTCCCATCAATTTTAACCATCTTCCCTGTCCCTGCTGAAGAAAAGCAGGCCCAAACCATGATGCTGCCACCACCATGTTTGACAGTGAGGATGGTGTGTTCAGGGTGATGAGCTGCGTTGCCTTTACGCCAAACATATCGTTTGGCATTGTTGCCAAAAAGTTCGATTTTGGTTTCATCTGACCAGAGCACCTTCTTCCACATGTTTGGTGTGTCTCCTAGGTGGCTTGTTGCAAACTTTATACAACACTTTTTTTGGATGTCTTTGAGAAATAGCTTTCTTCTTGCCATTCTTCCATAAAGGCCAGATTTGTGCAGTGTAGAACTGATTGTTGTCCTATGGACAGACTGTCCCACCTCAGCTGTAGATCTCTGCAGTTCATCCAGAGTGATCATGGGCCTCTTGGCTGCATCTCTGATCAGTCTTCTCCTTGTGTGAGATGAAAGTTTAGAGGGACGGCCGGGTCTTGGTAGATTTGCAGTGGTATGATACTCCTTCCATTTCATTATGATCGCTTGCACAGTGCTCCTTGGGATGTTTAAAGTTTTGGAAATCATTTTGTATCCAAATCCGGCTTTAAACTTCTCCAGAACAGTATCACGGACCTGCCTGTTGTGTTCCTTGGTCTTCATGATGCTCTCTGTGCTTCAAACAGAACCCTCAGACTATCACAGAGACTTGATTACACACAGGTGGATTATATTTATCATCATTAGGCATTTAGGACAACATTGGATCATTCAGAGATCCACAATGAACTTCTGGAGTGAGTTTGCTGCACTGAAAGTAAAGGGGCCGAATAATATTGCATGCTCCACTTTTCAGTTTTTGAATTTCCACAAAAATGTAAAATAACCAATAAATTTCGTTCAACTTCACAATTGTATTCCACTTGTTGTTGATTCTTCACCAAAAATTTACATTTGGTATCTTTATGTTTGAAGCATGATATGTGGGAAAAGGTTAAAAAGTTCCAGGGGGCCGAATACTTTCGCAAGGCACTGTATAGGATGAATGAGAAATAAATTGCAATTTACAGCATATGTGATCTTTCAAGCATATGTAAAATAAATCTCCTTGATTCCTATATTTCATCACACTTGCAGTGTCAGTATATGGAAGAAAAACAACATTCTGGGCATGATTAGGCAGTAAGAATCTTCTTCCTCTCAATGCTCATGGCGTGGAAAACATGGCTTACAATACTGACATAATCCACTTAAAATATAGGCATCAATATAAAAGCTGTAAGATCAAAATGAAGTCCTAGCCTAAGGCTAGGGTCACATTGCGTTCTGTGACCGCGTTTAACGGACTACGTTACACCACGGCATAACGCGGTGTAACGTAGTTCGTTAACGCCACCATTGCCTGTAATGGTGAATGCATCGCTAGCGCACGCCCACATTGGGCGTGCGCTAGCGATGTGCTGTCATTTGAGTGACGGACCGCGAACGCTACTTGCAGTGTTCGCGGTCCGTTCCTCGCTAGCGCAGATCGGGGATCTGCGCTAGCGGGATCGGCTAACGCGATCCCTTTTGGGACATTGCGTTAGCGCAGTCCGTAGCGCTATGCGCTAAACGGACTGCCCTAACGCAATGTGACCCTAGCCTAACCCTGTGTTTCACTCAATCACTTTTTCCTTGGGGGAATTACATCTGCTCTATGATCTTTGATATTTATATCCACCTATTCATAATTCATTAGTTATCATTATAAAACATTTAAACCATAATATGTTTCAATATATCACGTGGTCCAAATGTCCATATGGATATGACTTTTAACCAAATGAAAATAAAAAAAAAAAACAGTATAAAAATGTTGCATTTACTATAAACACTAAAAGTTGCGAATAAATTGAAATGAATTATGAAAGCTTCAATGATGTCTGATTATTAAAAATATAATAAAATACACATGGAAAGCTACTACAGCAGAAACATACCGTAATATCATAAAAATATTACAATTGTTAAACAGACACATTAGTTTGAAAATCTATAAAAGGTGCATAATAAATATAAACATTTCAATTATTTGATTATAAATTATATGATCATGATAATGTATGTAATGTTTCTACTTTTGGTGAAGAACATGTTGACATGCAGGTTCATAGTAGCCACCTCAGAGGAGTCCAATGCTTTGCTCTTAGCCAACTTTCACACATCAGGTTTTTTGTTTCAGGCACAATCCGGCTAATTTTTTTAAAAACGGATCCATCGCAAATATTGAAAAACTGAGTGCGACAGATCCATTTTTCTGCTGGATCCGTTTTTTTGTTTTTTACCCGGGAACACAGTGACTTCCTGTTCCAGGGGGGTGGGAGAAAGAGAGATGGAGAGAGAGATATTTTCCAAAATGGAAAATGCATGATTTATGTAAAAACTGGATCCGGTTGCCGGATTCGGCCATTTCTCCTTGCGTTTCATACATTTTTGGCCGGATCAGTCGCTGTGCGGTTTTTGGCCGGACAGAAAAAACGTTCCTCTGGACGTTTTCTCCGTCCGCCGGAAAACTAATTTTTGAAAGATCCGGCAAAAAAGCGGATGAAATGTTGGGACATCAGGCACAATCCGGCGCTAATACAACTCTATGAGAAAAAAAACGGATCTGGCGGAAAAAAAGGATCCTTTTTTTTTTAATTCGCTGGATTGTGCCTGATGCAAAAAACCTGATGTGTGTAAGTAGCCTTAGCCATTCTTGGATGTTATTCTCTGTGCATCTCGGATCATTATCCTGATGGAGGACTAATGACCTGCGACTCAGACAAAGCTTTCTGACACTGGGCAGCACACTTTGTTCCAAAATAACTTGATATTATTATTATTGACAGTCTTGAGATTTATTTGTACCCTGTACAGATTCAAGACAAACCGTGCCAGATATAGCAAAAGAGCCCCCCAAAATAGCCAAGCCTCCTAAACTCACAGTAGGTACAATGTTCTTTTCTTAGTATACTTTTTGATTTTGTGTCTGTTGACAGAGGGCTGATGTGACGTGCCAAAAAAACTCCAGTTTTATCTCATCTTTCCAAAGAACAGGCTGCCAAGAGATGGCTGTCTGAGATGGTTTGATGAATCCAGCACTGAACTGGGGGATGGACATGATGACTCTGGAAGTCCCTTCTAGAGATGAGTGAACCTTCCAAGGTTTGGTTCACCGAACGTCCCGACATTCGTTGAACATGTTCTCCGACCATTTTAACAAGCATACCCCAACCCCATTAAATTCAATGGGTGGCAAAACCAAACATATGCACAACACCTTAAGGGGTGACAAAAAGCTTCCCAAATGGCTAAAATAAGAGGCAAACCCCATGAAAAGTGACATCAATTGACCCACAGTAGAAATTTGCTAATGGAACAGCAGCAGTCAGCCATGGGTCATGCATGAGGTATCAGGGTCTGGCCCAGCATTTAGAGCACTGAATTGAAGTTTCAATTAAGACCTAGTGGTTAAGGGAGCGGTATAAGCCTTCTTATCTGGGAGGCCTGATACCTCATGCAACAGCTCAAATATTTTTTTCCCAGCAACTCTCAGGTGGCACAAACATCAGTTCCACAGAGTACCATTGGTAGAAAAATTTAATGATAGTAACACAGGTAGTTGACTGATCTATTGACCCACAGTAGAACATTTTATAATGGCACAGAAGCAGTCAGCCATAGGCCAAGCATGAAGTATTAGGGTCTGGGCCAGCATTTAGAGCTTCAAATTGAAGTTTCAATTAGGACCTGGTCATTATGTGAATGGTGTAAGCCTTCTTTGCTCAGAGTACTGATACCTCATGCAACAGCTAATCTTTTTTTTCCTAGCCACACTCAGGTGGCACAAACATCCGTTTCATAGAGTACTATTCTTAGAAAAATTTAAGGATAGTAACACAGGTAGTTGAGTGAAAGTAAGAGCAGATCTGCCGGTCTGGAAGCCCTACTGCTACAGGCAACACACATGAAAGAGACTCAACTTGGATTCTCCACATTTCACAAAATTATTGTCACACACCAGTAAAGTGGCATCAATTTCCAAGGAATAGAAACCGTATAATGGGCCTCTGACACCCCTTCCACAACAGGCAACCCATCAGATGGAGACCCAGCTCAGAGTCTCCACATTTCAAAAAAATTGTCACACACCACTAAAGTTGCCTCAATTTCCTAAGAGTAGAACCAGTATAATAGGCCTCTGAGACCCCTTCCACTACAGGCAACCCACCAGATTGAGACCCAAATTGAAGCCTCCACATTTTAAAAAAGGGTTGTCCAAGTTAAATAAAAATTCCTCTTTTTGATCTTCAAAATTAATTTCATTGAAAGATTACAGTAGCACAAACTTAATGTATACATAACAAGCCATTCCTCTAATTTGAACCGTACGATCTTATTGTATTAAGCGAGATATCTCATTGTGCTTCTCTAATACATCCTTTTTCCTCAATTTCCACCTTTGTATGGTTTAATGATATGTTCTATGCAACGATCTAAAATAAGAAATTACGTTATGCCCGCCAGATTGCACCCCATGTCTCCAGTTCCATGGCTCTGATTGGCTATAGCAGTGACGTAACCAGAACGAGATATTATCAGATGCATGACCTGTGATGTCATTGTTGTGTCTCTTGGTCGACCTGTGTAGAAGCCACGGGTGTTCAACTTGTGAAGTAAAGTTTCTATTTATTATTTTAGGCCATTGACTGTCCGTTGAGGATTTCTTTTTTAATATAGAGAAATGACTGTAACATAGTAACATAGTAACATAGTTAGTAAGGCCGAAAAAATACATTTGTCCATCCAGTTCAGCCTATATTCCATCATAATAAATCCCCAGATCTACGTCCTTCTACAGAACCTAATAATTGTATGATACAATATTGTTCTGCTCCAGGAAAACATCCAGGCCTCTCTTGAACCCCTCGACTGAGTTCGCCATCACCACCTCCTCAGGCAAGCAATTCCAGATTCTCACTGCCCTAACAGTAAAGAATCCTCTTCTATGTTGGTGGAAAAACCTTCTCTCCTCCAGACGCAAAGAATGCCCCCTTGTGCCCGTCACCTTCCTTGGTATAAACAGATCCTCAGCGAGATATTTGTATTGTCCCCTTATATACTTATACATGGTTATTAGATCGCCCCTCAGTCGTCTTTTTTCTAGACTAAATAATCCTAATTTCGCTTATCTATCTGGGTATTGTAGTTCTCCCATCCCCTTTATTAATTTTGTTGCCCTCCTTTGTACTCTCTCTAGTTCCATTATATCCTTCCTGAGCACCGGTGCCCAAAACTGGACACAGTACTCCATGTGCGGTCTAACTAGGGATTTGTACAGAGGCAGTATAATGCTCTCATCATGTGTATGCAGACCTCTTTTAATGCACCCCATGATCCTGTTTGCCTTGGCAGCTGCTGCCTGGCACTGGCTGCTCCAGGTAAGTTTATCATTAACTAGGATCCCCAAGTCCCTCTCCCTGTCAGATTTACCCAGTGGTTTCCCATTCAGTGTGTAATGGTGCTATTGATTCCTTCTTCCCATGTGTATAACCTTACATTTATCATTCTAAACCTCATCTGCCACCTTTCAGCCCAAGTTTCCAACTTATCCAGATCCATCTGTAGCAGAATACTATCTTCTCTTGTATTAACTGCTTTACATAGTTTTGTATCATCTGCAAATATCAATATTTTACTGTGTAAACCTTCTACCAGATCATTAATGAATATGTTGAAGAGAACAGGTCCCAATACCGACCCCTGCGGTACCCTACTGGTCACAGCGACCCAGTTAGAGACTATACCATTTATAACCACCCTCTGCTTTCTATCACTAAGCCAGTTACTAACCCAATTACACACATTTTCCCCCAGACCAAGCATTCTCATTTTGTGTACCAACCTCTTGTGCGGCACGGTATCAAATGCTTTGGAAAAATCGAGATATACCACGTCCAATGACTCACCATTGTCCAACCTATAGCTTACCTCTTCATAAAAACTGATTAGATTGGTTTGACAGGAGCGATTCCTCATAAACCCATGCTGATATGGAGTTAAACAGTTATTCTCATTGAGATAATCCAGAATAACATCCTTCAGAAACCCTTCAAATATTTTACCAACAGTAGAGGTTAGACTTACTGGCCTATAATTTCCAGGTTCACTTTTAGAGCCCTTTTTGAATATTGGCACCATATTTGCTATGCGCCAGTCCTGCGGAACAGACCCCGTCGCTATAGAGTCCCTAAAAATAAGAAATAATGGTTTATCTATTACATTACTTAGTTCTCTTAGTACTCGTGGGTGTATGCCATCCGGACCCGGAGATTTATCTATTTTAATCTTATTTAGCCGGTTTCGCACCTCTTCTTGGGTTAGATTGGTGACCCTTAATATAGGGTTTTCATTGTTTCTTGGGATTTCACCTAGCATTTTATTTTCCACCGTGAATACCGTGGAGAAGAAGGTGTTTAATATGTTAGCCTTTTCCTCGTCATCTACAACCATTCTTTCCTCACTATTTTTTAAGGGGCCTACATTTTCAGTTTTTATTCTTTTACTATTGATATAGTTGAAGAACAGTTTGGGATTAGTTTTACTCTCCTTAGCAATGTGCTTCTCTGTTTCCTTTTTGGCAGCTTTAATTAGTTTTTTAGATAAAGTATTTTTCTCCCAATAGTTTTTTAGAGCTTCAATGGTGCCATCCTGCTTTAGTAGTGCAAATGCTTTCTTTTTACTGTTAATTGCCTGTCTTACTTCTTTGTTTAGACACATTGGGTTTTTCCTATTTCTAGTCCTTTTATTCCCACAAGGTATAAACCGCTTACAGTGCCTATTTAGGATGTTCTTAAACATTTTCCATTTATTATCTGTATTCTTATTTCTGAGGATATTGTCCCAGTCTACCAGATTAAGGGCATCTCTAAGCTGTTCAAACTTTGCCTTCCTAAAGTTCAGTGTTTTTGTGACTCCCTGACAAGCCCCCCTAGTGAAAGACAGGTGAAACTGTACAATATTGTGGTCGCTATTTCCTAGATGCCCGACCACCTGCAGATTTGTTATTCTGATTCTGTCAGGTCTATTAGATAGTATTAGGTCTAAAAGTGCTGCTCCTCTGGTTGGATTCTGCACCAATTGTGAAAGATAATTTTTCTTGGTTATTAGCAGAAACCTGTTGCTTTTATGGGTTTCACAGGTTTCTGTTTCCCAGTTAATATCCTGGTAGTTAAAGTCCCCCATAACCAGGACCTCATTATGGGTTGCAGCTTCATCTATCTGCTTTAGAAGTAGACTTTCCATGCATTTCTGTTATATTTGGGGGTTTGTAACAGACCCCAATGAGAATTTTGTTACCATTTTTCCCTCCATGAATTTCGACCCATATGGACTCGACATCCTCATTCCCTTCGCTAATATCCTCCCTTAAAGTGGACTTTAGACAAGACTTTACATAGAGACAAACCCCTCCTCCTCTCCGATTTTTACGATCCTTTCTAAACAGACTGTAACCCTGTAAGTTAACTGCCCAGTCATAGCTTTCATCTAACCATGTCTCGGTTATTCCCACTATGTCAAAGTTACCTGTAGATATTTCTGCTTCTAGTTCTTCCATCTTGTTTGTCAGGCTTCTGGCGTTTGCGAGCATGCAGTTTAGAGGATTTTGTTTTGTTCCAATCTCCTCGCTGTGGATTGTTTTAGAAATGTTCTTACCTCCCTTCTGAGTATGTTTACCTGGGTCTTCTTTGTTCGAGTCTAATGTTTTTCTTCCCGTCCCCTCTTCTTCTAGTTTAACGCCCTCCTGATGAGTGTAGCGAGTCTTCTGGCGAATGTGTGTTTCCCAGGTTTGTTGAGGTGTAGTCCGTCTCTGGTGAGGAGTCCATCGTACAAGTAATTCACACCGTGGTCCAGGAATCCGAATCCTTGTTGTCTGCACCATCGTCTTAGCCAGTTGTTCGCATCAAGGATCCTGTTCCATCTCCTGGTGCCATGCCCATCTACTGGAAGGATAGAAGAAAAAACTACCTGTGCATCCAGTTCCTTTACTTTCTTCCCCAACTCTCCAAAGTCCTTGCAGATTGTCGGTAGGTCCTTCCTTGCCGTGTCATTGGTGCCAACATGTATCAGAAGAAATGGGTGGACGTCCTTGGAGTAATCAGTAAGATAATTGTTGGCAGTCCATCTTAAGACCAATGACTGTAGACATCAGGACTGTTCTCCATTTACCATATTGGAATATAAAGGAACAATATTCATCAGAAAACTAGCTCAAAAACAATTTTAAGTAATGAGCAAAATTCATGTCCAATTGGAAAATCTGCAAGTATTTTATGGGCATGACTAAAAAAACTCCACCAAATATTCCCAGAGATATGTACATGGACAGCATACCTATTATTGCCAGTATTATTTTACCATAGAGATAAGGGAATAAAATAAAAATTCAGTTAAAATTTTACAAAAATGCACATTCACCAAAAATACAGATACCGTATATACTCGAGTATAAGGCTGCTTTCACACTTCCGTCGGCCCGACGTACCGACTAAGTTTAGCACAACGTGGGCAGCGGATGCAGTTTTACAATGCATCCGCTGCCCAGTGTGATGAGCAGGGAGGAGGGGGCGGAGTTCCAGCCGCGCATGCGCGGTCGGAAAATGGCGGACACGTCGCACAAAAATAGTTACATTGAACTTTTTTGGTGCGTCGCATCCGCCAAAACACGACGCATCCATCGTGCGACGGATGCGACGTGTGTCCATCCGTCACGATCCGTCGCTTATTCAAGTCTATGGGCAAAAAACGCATCCTGCAAGCACTGTTGTGAAATTGGATTTTGGGCTCCCCCGGTGGCCACTGGTGGAATTGAACTGGTGTGCATCATCCTCTCTGTTCACCTGTTTCCATCAGGATGTGGGAGTCGCTATTTAGCCTTGCTCCTCTGTCACTTCCATGCCGGTCAACATTGTAATCAGAAGCCTTTCTGTGCATGTTCCTGCTGGTAGACAACTCCCAGCTAAGTTGGACTTTAGTCCTTGTTTGTTTTTGCATTTTGTTCCAGTTCACAGCTGTAGTTTCGTTTCTGTGTCTGGAAAGCTCTTGTGATCTGAAATTGCCACTCTGATGTTATGAGTTAATACTAGAGTCTTAAAGTAATTTCAGGATGGTATTTTGATAGGGTTTTCAGCTGACCATGAAAGTGTCCTTTCTGTCTTCCTGCTATCTAGTAAGCGGACCTCAATTTTGCTAAACCTATTTTCATACTACGTTTGTCATTTCATCTAAAATCACCGCCAATATTTGTGGGGGCCTCTGTCTGCCTTTCGGGGAAATTTCTCTAGAGGTGAGCCAGGACTATATTTTCCTCTGCCAGGATTAGTTAGTCCTCCGGCCGGCGCTGGGCGTCTAGGGATAAAACGCAGGCTACGCTACCCGGCTACTGTTAGTTGTGCGGCAGGTTTAGTTCATGGTCAGTTTAGTTTCCATCCTTCCAAGAGCTAGTTCTTATGTTTGCTGGGCTATGTTCTCTTGCCATTGAGAACCATAACAGTTTGACCGGCCACAAAGGGTTAAATTAATTGACAGAGAAAGGAGAGAAAAGAGAAGTCTGCTGAAGTTTTTTTTTTTTTTTTTTCCTTCAGTTCTGAGTGTGCTTGTAATTGAATCTCTTGCAAGTCTGCCTATATTGCAGCCTTTCTTTCTCTCTCTCTCTCCTTCTAATCCTGGAATGGCTCTGTGTTCACCTGTTTAAAATGGATATTCAGAGTTTAGCTGCAGGTTTGAATAATCTCACCACGAAAGTTCAAAATTTACAAGATTTTGTTGTTCATGTTCCTATATCTGAACCTAGAATTCCTTTGCCTGAATTTTTCTCGGGGAATAGATCTTGCTTTCAAAATTTCAAAAATAATTGCAAGTTGTTTTTGTCCCTGAAATCTCGCTCTGCTGGAGATCCTGCTCAGCAGGTCAGGATTGTGATTTCCTTGCTCCGGGGCGACCCTCAGGATTGGGCTTTTGCATTAGCTCCAGGGGATCCTGCGTTGCTCAATGTGGATGCGTTTTTTCTGGCCTTGGGGTTGCTTTATGAGGAACCTCAGTTAGAACTTCAGGCGGAAAAGGCCTTGATGTCCCTATCTCAGGGGCAAGACGAAGCTGAAATATACTGCCAGAAATTCCGTAAATGGGCTGTGCTTACTCAGTGGAATGAGTGCGCCCTGGCGGCGAATTTCAGAGAGGGTCTCTCTGATGCCATTAAGGATGTTATGGTGGGGTTCCCTGTGCCTGCGGGTCTGAATGAGTCCATGACAATGGCTATCCAGATCGATAGGCGTCTGCGGGAGCGCAAACCTGTGCACCATTTGGCGGTGTCTACTGAGAAGACGCCAGAGAATATGCAATGTGATAGAATTCTGTCCAGAAGTGAACGGCAGAATTTTAGACGAAAAAATGGGTTGTGCTTCTATTGCGGTGATTCAACTCATGTTATATCAGCATGCTCTAAGCGTACTAAGAAGCTTGATAAGTCTGTTTCAATTGGCACTTTACAGTCTAAGTTTATTCTATCTGTGACCCTGATTTGTTCTTTATCATCTATTACCGCGGATGCCTATGTCGACTCTGGCGCCGCTTTGAGTCTTATGGATTGGTCCTTTGCCAAACGCTGTGGGTATGATTTGGAGCCTCTTGAAACTCCTATACCCCTGAAGGGGATTGACTCCACCCCATTGGCTAGCAATAAACCACAATACTGGACACAAGTAACTATGCGGATTAATCCGGATCACCAGGAGATTATTCGCTTTCTTGTGCTGTATAACCTACATGATGTGTTGGTGCTTGGATTGCCATGGCTGCAATCTCATAACCCAGTCCTTGACTGGAAAGCTATGTCTGTGTTAAGCTGGGGATGTAAGGGGACGCATGGGGACGTACCTGTGGTTTCCATTTCATCATCTATTCCCTCTGAGATTCCTGAATTCTTGACTGAATATCATGACGTTTTTGAAGAACCTAAGCTTGGTTCATTACCTCCGCACCGGGAGTGTGATTGTGCCATAGATTTGATTCCGGGTAGTAAATACCCTAAGGGTCGTTTATTTAATCTGTCTGTGCCTGAACATGCGGCTATGCGAGAATATATAAAGGAGTCCTTGGAAAAGGGACATATTCGTCCTTCGTCATCTCCCTTAGGAGCCGGTTTTTTCTTTGTGGCTAAGAAAGATGGCTCTTTGAGGCCGTGCATTGATTATCGGCTTTTGAATAAAATCACGGTTAAATATCAATATCCGTTGCCACTGCTGACTGATTTGTTTGCTCGCATAAAGGGGGCCAAGTGGTTCTCTAAGATAGATCTCCGTGGGGCGTATAATTTGGTGCGAATTAAGCAGGGGGATGAGTGGAAAACCGCATTTAATACGCCCGAGGGCCACTTTGAGTATTTGGTGATGCCTTTTGGTCTTTCAAATGCCCCTTCAGTCTTTCAGTCCTTTATGCATGACATTTTCCGTGATTATTTGGATAAATTTATGATTGTGTATCTGGATGATATTTTGATTTTTTCGGATGACTGGGACTCTCATGTCCAGCAGGTCAGGAGGGTTTTTCAGGTTTTGCGGTCTAATTCCTTGTGTGTGAAGGGTTCTAAGTGCGTTTTTGGGGTTCAAAAGATTTCCTTTTTGGGATATATTTTTTCCCCCTCTTCCATCGAGATGGATCCTGTCAAGGTTCAGGCTATTTGTGATTGGACGCAACCCTCTTCTCTTAAGAGTCTTCAGAAATTTTTGGGCTTTGCTAACTTTTATCGTCGATTTATTGCTGGTTTTTCTGATGTTGTTAAACCATTGACTGATTTGACTAAGAAGGGTGCTGATGTTGCTGATTGGTCCCCTGCTGCTGTGGAGGCCTTTCGGGAGCTTAAGCGCCGCTTTTCTTCCGCCCCTGTGTTGCATCAGCCTGATGTTGCTCTTCCTTTTCAGGTTGAGGTCGACGCTTCTGAAATCGGAGCTGGGGCGGTTTTGTCGCAGAGAAGTTCCGATTGCTCCGTGATGAGACCTTGTGCTTTTTTCTCGCGTAAATTTTCGCCCGCCGAGCGGAATTATGATGTTGGGAATCGGGAGCTTTTGGCCATGAAGTGGGCTTTTGAGGAGTGGCGTCATTGGCTTGAGGGGGCTAGACATCAGGTGGTGGTATTGACTGACCACAAAAATCTAATTTATCTTGAGTCCGCCAGACGCCTGAATCCTAGACAGGCGCGCTGGTCGTTGTTTTTCTCTCGGTTTAATTTTGTGGTGTCCTACCTGCCGGGTTCTAAGAATGTTAAGGCGGATGCCCTTTCTAGGAGTTTTGAGCCTGACTCCCCTGGTAATTCTGAACCTACAGGTATCCTTAAGGATGGAGTGATATTGTCTGCCGTTTCTCCAGACCTGCGGCGGGCCTTGCAGGAGTTTCAGGCGGATAGACCTGATCGTTGCCCACCTGGTAGACTGTTTGTTCCTGATGATTGGACCAGTAAAGTCATTTCTGAGGTTCATTCTTCTGCGTTGGCAGGTCATCCTGGAATCTTTGGTACCAGGGATTTGGTGGCAAGGTCCTTCTGGTGGCCTTCCCTGTCTCGAGATGTGCGAGGCTTCGTGCAGTCTTGTGACGTTTGTGCTCGGGCCAAGCCTTGTTGTTCTCGGGCTAGTGGATTGTTGTTGCCCTTGCCTATCCCGAAGAGGCCCTGGACGCACATCTCGATGGATTTTATTTCGGATCTTCCTGTTTCTCAGAAGATGTCTGTCATCTGGGTGGTGTGTGATCGTTTCTCGAAGATGGTCCATTTGGTTCCCCTGCCTAAGTTGCCTTCTTCTTCCGAGTTGGTTCCTCTGTTTTTTCAAAATGTGGTCCGTTTGCATGGTATTCCGGAGAATATCGTTTCTGACAGAGGTACCCAATTCGTGTCTAGATTTTGGCGAGCATTCTGTGCTAGGATGGGCATAGATTTGTCTTTCTCGTCTGCTTTCCATCCTCAGACTAATGGCCAGACCGAGCGGACGAATCAGACCTTGGAGACATATTTGAGGTGTTTTGTGTCTGCAGATCAGGATGATTGGGTTGCTTTTTTGCCTTTAGCGGAGTTTGCCCTCAATAATCAGGCCAGCTCTGCCACCTTGGTGTCTCCCTTTTTCTGTAATTCGGGGTTTCATCCTCGATTTTCTTCTGGTCAGGTGGAATCTTCGGATTGTCCTGGAGTGGATGCTGTGGTGGAGAGGTTGCATCAGATTTGGGGGCAGGTAGTGGACAATTTGAAGTTGTCCCAGGAGAAGACTCAGCTTTTTGCCAACCGCCGGCGTCGGGTTGGTCCTCGGCTTTGTGTTGGGGACTTGGTGTGGTTGTCTTCTCGTTTTGTCCCTATGAGGGTTTCTTCTCCCAAGTTTAAGCCTCGGTTCATCGGCCCGTACAAGATATTGGAGATTCTTAACCCTGTGTCCTTCCGTTTGGACCTCCCTGCATCTTTTTCTATTCATAATGTTTTTCATCGGTCATTATTGCGCAGGTATGAGGTACCGGTTGTGCCTTCCGTTGAGCCTCCTGCTCCGGTGTTGGTTGAGGGCGAGTTGGAGTACGTTGTGGAAAAAATCTTGGACTCCCGTGTTTCCAGACGGAAACTCCAGTATCTGGTCAAATGGAAGGGATACGGTCAGGAGGATAATTCTTGGGTGACTGCCTCTGATGTTCATGCCTCTGATTTGGTCCGTGCCTTTCATAGGGCTCATCCTGATCGCCCTGGTGGTTCTGGTGAGGGTTCGGTGCCCCCTCCTTGAGGGGGGGGTACTGTTGTGAAATTGGATTTTGGGCTCCCCCGGTGGCCACTGGTGGAATTGAACTGGTGTGCATCATCCTCTCTGTTCACCTGTTTCCATCAGGATGTGGGAGTCGCTATTTAGCCTTGCTCCTCTGTCACTTCCATGCCGGTCAACATTGTAATCAGAAGCCTTTCTGTGCATGTTCCTGCTGCTAGACAACTCCCAGCTAAGTTGGACTTTAGTCCTTGTTTGTTTTTGCATTTTGTTCCAGTTCACAGCTGTAGTTTCGTTTCTGTGTCTGGAAAGCTCTTGTGATCTGAAATTGCCACTCTGATGTTATGAGTTAATACTAGAGTCTTAAAGTAATTTCAGGATGGTATTTTGATAGGGTTTTCAGCTGACCATGAAAGTGTCCTTTCTGTCTTCCTGCTATCTAGTAAGCGGACCTCAATTTTGCTAAACCTATTTTCATACTACGTTTGTCATTTCATCTAAAATCACCGCCAATATTTGTGGGGGCCTCTGTCTGCCTTTCGGGGAAATTTCTCTAGAGGTGAGCCAGGACTATATTTTCCTCTGCCAGGATTAGTTAGTCCTCCGGCCGGCGCTGGGCGTCTAGGGATAAAACGCAGGCTACGCTACCCGGCTACTGTTAGTTGTGCGGCAGGTTTAGTTCATGGTCAGTTTAGTTTCCATCCTTCCAAGAGCTAGTTCTTATGTTTGCTGGGCTATGTTCTCTTGCCATTGAGAACCATAACAAAGCACATATGCAGGATCCGTTTTTTGCCCATAATGACGGATTGTGACAGAGGGCAAAAGACGGAAATGTGAAAGTAGCCTGAGCCGAGTTTTTCATCACATTTTTTGGTGCTGAAAATGCCCCCCTCGGCTTATACTCAAGTTATTATCCCAGAAGGCGGCCAGGGAGCGGTGGAGCAGCAGGTCACAGGAGGCAGGAGCCGGCTTCTGCGGCTAAAGCCTGTGCTCACTGCTAAAAGGAAATGAATATTCACTGCACTGGCAGAGAATATTCATTTCTCTTATGGTGTGCACAGTGTCAGCTACATCCGCCTGGTTCCAGCAGCTGCCGGGCTATCGCAGGTGCGCGTTACTTTAGAGTTATGAATATTCACCTCTCTCCACTCCCATGGGCATGGAGTGGAGTGAATATTCATTACCTTAATGATAGCCCAGCTGCTGGAGCTGCGAGCTGCGAGCACTGGAACAAGATGAAGCAATGGTGCGCAGGGATGGTAAGTAAAATGTTTTTTATTTTTTGTGCCTTTCTCATGGGGGCCATGCAAAAAAGGATAAGGATGATGAACCATGCATACAGGGTTAGGGATGAGGAGCCATGCATACCAGCATTGGGATGTGGAGCCATGCAGACAAGGATAGGGATAAGGAGCCACGCAGACAAGGATAGGAATAAGGAGCCATGCAGACAAGGATGGGGATAAGGAGCCATGCAGACAAGGATGGGAATAATGAGCCACGCAGACAAGGATGGGAATAAGGAGCCATTCAGAGAAGGATGGGGATAAGGAGCCATGTATACCAGGATAGAAATGAGGGGGCAATGCATAACTGGCTTATACTCGAGTCAATAAATTTTCCCAGTTTTTCGTGTCAAAATTAGGTGCCTTGGCTTATACTCGGGTTGACTTATACACGAGTATGTACGGTATTTTTTTATTTGCTTCCATGCGGATTCGGTAAGGTGGCAGCCATCAAAGGGATAAAAAGTGTTAAAAAATGTTTATACTCACCTTACCACTCATCTCATCATTTTGGCCCTTGCCGCATTGCAAGATTGACGATACTTGCTTTTAGCACAAGCGGCGGGAATCTGAAGATAGATCGAGGACCAGACAGGTAACGGTGAGGGGTGGAGGGCCTGAGAGATGAGAGGTAAGGTGAGTATAATAGTTTTTCTACTTTTTACATATTATGTTTCTTATGCTCTGAGGTCTGGAGAGACCCCAGAGTATAATAAGAGACATTAAATTCATAGAGAATAAAATAAATAAAATTTCCCAGGAAGAGCTGCAGGAACAGGCAAATTTAACATTCTCCGCTCATCTGTCAAGCTATTAATTTCTGAGATGTGCAGAACATTCTTTTAACGAAAAGTGTTTCATTGGGAAAACATGAGAACCCATTACAAAATATATTGTTTAACCATGGTGGTATTGATAATTTCCAGAAGAAGAATTTGCCAATACAGTCTCCGTGCTCACACATTGTAGACCTATTTAATTTCATTCTTCTTTTTAGTTCCTCCTAGGAATAAATCACTTTAAAAGCTTGTAAGGTCCTTTCCAAATGTTACCTGCTATAATTGTCCATAACCTCTCTCCCCTTGAAATGGAAGTCGCAAATGATATTCTAGAACCCAGGGCCTAATCCTATATTAATAACTTACTGTATATGACCAAGAGTTGTAATTGGATATTTTAACAGGGTGCAAATTTGTTTCTCACCTTCAGGCTCGGGTCATTCAACAATTTAATATAGTACACATTGTACAGTCCTGTTGTAACATTTGTTGGACAATTCAAGAACAAATTTGAACCAGATGTGGAGAGAAAGTCAATCTTTGAGAGGGAAGTACAATTAGCTGTAATGGATTTGCACTAACAAATGATAACTTGCAGACAAAGGGCAAGGCAGATTGTAAAACAAGGGTTGCAATTTAACATAAACATTTGGATACACAATAGGTCTATAAAATAATCAAGTTATCGCACATTTAACATAGATATGTATAAAAAGAAAAAAAAAGAAAATAAAAAATAATAAAAAGGGTTTAACTCTAGTCATGTATCACAACATAAAATGTAATGTTTATACTGGTCATGATGTTCTAAAATATAGGGCTGGACCTAGGTGGAAACACGAGAAGCAATGGAATGAAACTCAAAGGGAGAACATACAGATTAGATATTAGAAAAAACTTTTTAACAGTGAGGGTGATCAATGAGTGGAACAGGCTGCCATGAGAGGTGGGGAGTTCTTCAATGGAAGTCTTCAAACAGCGGCTGGACAGACATCTGTCTGGGATGATTTGGTGAATCCTGCTTTGAGAAGAGAGTTAGGCACAATGACCCTGTAGGTCCCTTCTAACTCTAACATTTTATGATTCTACGATTCTATGACATAAGCGGGCTTCAATTTATAAATTAAATAGGTTCTTAAGGTTCTCCTCTCTAAGGTTCCTGATATTGTACCAGGGTACAATGACTAAGGATATAATGAGACCAAGTGTTGGGTATCAATGTATCATTAAATATTTTTTTTTAAAACAATATTTAAGAAAATAAAAAAATAGAGTCAGGGGCGCCACATGAAAGGTAGTGGTTGAGTGTTCTTTAAAGGCACTGTCATTCTCCCAAGTTAGGGGACCTTACAATACTTGGGCAAGGCTAAAACCCCTGCATGCAGATGGTATTAAAGATGTTATTTGGCACCCACTGCAGCATTAAAGTCAAAACTATCCTGTCGACTAAGCCATGTGTAAGATTGTGGCTCAATGTTAACCTTTAAAGAAGACCTATCACTATGCCAAAGTGGCCAGTTTTCTCTGTTATTGTATTTCTGCATCTCCTCCGAGTATTCTTTTTATTGTATTTTTTTTATAAATCAGGCATAAAGTTCAAGAGATATGGGCTTTTTTTTATTCAGTGCTAAAGGTGGGTATTGCTCACAAAGTAGTAATGCAGAGCAGCCTAAAGGGCACATCCCCAGGGAATCCTGTAAGAAACACCCCTTTGGCAAAGAAAATAAAATCTAGTTCTAAATAAAAAAGGCTCAGATCTATGGAACCATGTGATGGAATAACGAAAAATGCAATAAATGGAAAACTCAGGGCAGCAGCTGGAATAAAATAAGAGTGAAAACTGTGCAACTTTCGACTTAGTGACAGACTGAAATTAATGAAAAAGAATATATTACTTTATTCATTGACTTATTTGTTGATTTTAATAGACAGAAGGTGGCACTACTATGCTTGAACAGTAAGTTTCTATTCAACCCTGGAGATGCAGAAATGTTGAATGTTCAAGATTACAACTTGAACCGTATTAAAAACACAAGCAAGTCAATGTTGACTTCACACAGGCCCAAGGATAGTTTTGTCTTTATATCATTCTCTGGAAGTTGTCTCAATGAAATTGACAACTCAACGGGCAAGTTTTGTCATCGAACTTTTAGCAGTTAAAACATTCACCACACAAAAAAACAGGCCACCTCACAGGTCGTTGGTAGCTAATCTGCTACCCATTACTTACTGGTCTCTCCCATACGGCATAATTTCTACAAGTGGTCTACTCAGGGTTGATACCTTCTATAACTCAAACCACTTTGGTTCTCTTCTGGACTGACATCTTTCACAGCTCTCAGTAGTGCCCCATGTCCTTACTTCTCCCAAGGCTGACAGAATGTTCACGCAAATCACTTTAGTGACAGCAACACAGAGCCCAAAAGCTAATATAGCTTTGACTCTTATTTTGGCTAGACTATTTTGAGCTAGTCAGGTTACAGTCTGCTTCCTTTAACACTCCATGCCTTTCTAGGTAATCCCACAAAAGCATCTCATATCTATGATTCTACCAAACAGATACCAGGTGGCCTACTGCAGAGCATGTCCAAATGCCCTTTTTCACTCACTGCTGTCTCTAGCTCACCTTGCTGTCTCTTGTGATAAACAAGTTGCTCCAACTTCCAAACCACCCATGGTTCCTGGTGAACATACTACTCTGGCTTCCAAAGCACACAGGCGTAGTGATGGAGATGTTATGGCCTCACAATTACACAGACCAATCAAATGTTTCCCAGCCTTCTCAATATTCATCCACACTAACCCCTTTGGTGTCAAACCAATCCATATTACCGGCTCTTATCTGCCACTTTTATCAGCATTAGGGTGCATCATTCCACATCTTTGGAGGGTAAAAAAACCCTCTACCATGGAAATATACATGTTGGGAGAAATTATTTTTTTGCTCTTTAGGATAGCAAAGGTTTGGTATCTCTTGCCTCCTAATTTATTCATCTCCCTCCTTCCAATTATGAGGTTTAAGTAGTATATCCTGGAGGAAGTCATCACAAATCTTCTAATTGAAAAGGCAAAATTAAGATATTTATATTTGTCCTTTCTCAAAAGTCACCAAATATTTTGCTCAAATTTGCAGGTCAATTGGAAAGCTTGAAGTTATGACAGTTCTTGAATATTTTGCTCAAAAAAACACTACATGGCCAAAAATACGAGGAGGATTGATTATCACTCCTATTGGAAACTGGATGGTCATCCCATGATAAAACATGTTACAAAATGCGTGAGGATATTAGAGTTAATTAATCTAAGCAAGCATTTGTTAGGTTAGACACCAATGTTTAATGAGCTGGTGAATGAATGCTCCAAACCATCTCGAAGGTCTTCACTGGATTTAACAACATCACCTAGCTCACTTACATGGTGGTGCCCCCCTCTCCATTGCCTCAAAATTCCAGGCTGCATCAATGTCCATCCTTCATCTTGTAGGTCTCAGTCTTTTAAAGATATACAGTTACTGTATATGCAGAGTGTTAGACAGATGTGGAGGAAATGCTGCAAAGTAAGAATTGTTTTAAAAATAGAAGTGTTAATAGTTTATTTTTTATCACTTAACAGAATGCAAACTGGATGAATAAACAAAGATGTCTACAGTAAATCAGATTAATATTTGGGGTGTCCACCCCAAAACAGAATCAGTTCCTCTAGGTATATATGTGCACAGTTTTTGAAGGGATTCGGCAAGGAGGTTGTTTCAAACATCTTGGACAACCAACCATAGATCTTCTGCTGATGTCGCTTGTCCAAATCCTGCTGTCTCTTCATTTAATCCGAGACAGATTTGATGATGTTCAGATATGGACTCTGTTTGGGCCATGTCATCACTTCCAGGGCTTGTTCTTCTTTACACTCAAGATTGTTACTAATGACATTAGCTGTATGTTTGTTGTCGTTGTGCTGCCTGCCACAAAATAAATTTGGAGTCAAACCACTTCCCGATGGTATTTCATGGTGGATAATTATCCCCTTGTATTTCTCAACGTTGAGGGAACCATTAATCCTGACCAAACCCCCAACCCCCCAACTCCATTTACTGTAATTCATATTCAAACCATCACAATGCTTCACTATTGCCTGCAGACTTTCATTATTGTACTATTCTTACCTTCTGGTGAACAAACTACCTTCTGTTACAGGCAAATATTAAAATGTTGTACTTATGAATCCAAAACACATGCTGCTAATCTTCTGCATGACAGTTAGTATGTTTTTGCACATAGTTGAGACACTTGGCATTGTTTCTTTGGAAAAACACTGTGTTTATGGTCCTCACTGGCTCATTTCTTGGTGCTTCTTCAAAAGATCTTGGAAACCCAGTCTGTTTTAAAATCTTTGCCTTGGAGAGACCTTGCTGATGCACTTCCACTACCTTGCGCCTTGTTGCTGTGCTCAGTCTTTCCATAGTAATGACATTTGACATGAAAAAGTGTTCCACAACCTTACCTTGCAGCAGAGTTTGGCTGTTCCTCACTCAGTTTTAAGTCTCATACATTGAAGGCAAAGGGCGGTCATGCCAAATATTTATTTGATTTAGATTTCTTTTTTGTTCGTTCACTTTACATTTTGTTAATTGATAAAGAAAATCAAACACTTCTATTTTTTAAAGCATTCTTACTTTAAAGTATTTTTTCATGCCTAAAACGTTTGCACTGTATATACACTGTTGTGTAGGCATCAGCAACAGGTTTGTTTGATATTTATGCCACCGGATTATTTTGGAAGTTAATGCTACGCCATTGTTTTCATGAAAGCGATATGATTAGACATGACATGAGTGGAGCAGTCATGTTTTGAATACTCATAGTTTTTTCCTACAAATTTGAATTGTGGAGAAGTTATTCAAGAATTTAAAGAAGTAATTCCACTAACTTTTTTATTCATTGATTGTGGGTGTAGATGCTTGTTATGTAGTGTGAGTGTATTAATACTGTATGCTCACCTACCGCCGCTTTCTCCGCTGTCCAGCGCCGTTTTTCTCTTCTTCTCTGTGACATCACTGCTCTGCAGACTGGCCAGGTCATGTTGCGCTCTGCATGACCCGGAAGCAAATTTTACAGTGAAATCCCGTGCAGCAGCAGAACGACGCTCCATAGGCTTTCACCGAAAAAGAGACTTCCGGCTCACACATAGTGCATATGAAGACCCGGCTCGTCAGAACTGCGGTGACGTCATAGAGAAGAAGAGAAGAATGGCGGAGGACACTGAAGAAAGTGGCGATAAGTAAGTATATTAATACACTCATACTAAATAACATGCATTTACACACACACACACACACACACACATAATGAATAAAAAAGTTAGTGGGAGCGCTTCTTTAAAGTCCCTTATTTTGCTCTAGTGTCTCTCCAGACCCCGGAGACTAATTAAGATGTAAAAATATAAAAATCCTTACACTGACATCACTGCTCACCTCTCATGCCTCTCCACTCCTCTCTATAACCTATTTGGTATTCCTTGCATCTTCAGATCGCCGTCAGCTTCTCTGAAATCCCTGGGCCTCTCACGCTAGGTCTGGGCTTCTGGGTTAAGGTCTAAGGTTGCAGCGAATGCCATGACATCAACGTGGGAGGCCCGGAGCGCCATTACAGCTGCTGTGTTCTATTACTCTATTTGGTATGAAAGCAGGTCCTTTGGACCCTTACACTAACACCCCCCGAGGAAGCAATTTTGCGAAACGCGCGTCGGGGCTTCCCCTCCCACGTACAGCAGCAGGTTGGTTCGCAGATTTTGGTTATTGCATGTGTAGTTTTTCTACCATATTGGATTTCCCTTTGTATACCTATTTAGAGGCTGCACTTTGCACTTTACTACAACTTTAGTATGCATATGAACCTGTCTTTAATCTAGTCTAGCTATATGAGCCCTTCTTATCTTTGCAGCTATCCCACAAAAGATTGATACCTTGTAAGGGTAATCCGTATATTTTAAATTTTAGAATCTATCACTTTGATTGTATACTCTATATATGGCATAACAATTGTTCTTCTGATACTTTATGTATTTCTAATCAGCTACCTTACAAGCTCCACGGACACCTCATACTCAGTTTTTTATTTATTGGCTCTATAGACCTGATGTGATAATTGTAACCTCTACCATCATCTTGCAGAGTAATTTATTCAATACATTTTTTGGCTATATTTTAGTATCCTGCCAGAGATTTTTCTCCTGTACGTGGCACTAGAGTGTTGCCTTTCACTTTCTATTGTGTCTTGTATCATTGCTTATCTATTATTGTTGTTTGATACATTTTTTAGAATATTTCTAATAAATTTCTATATTTTTAGCTCAATTGTCCATCTTTTTTGGGGTTTTCCGGAGATTTAACTGCAGCCGACGGCAAATCACAGATGCAACGAGGACTGGATAGGTGACAGTGAGGAAGGAAGGGACCAGAGAGTTGAGTGCTGAGGTCAATATGAGGATTTTTTTTTACATTTTTATGGACTTTTACTATTCAGAAACATGTCGCCCAGCGGCCGCCATTATGCTGAATCTGTGCAGAAATGAATAACAAAAAAATCCGCATTTTCTGGATTTTTGTAAAATTCAAATAGAATTTAATTTCACTTAAATTAATTCGCTTATCTCTAGATATCATTAAAATTGTAATTTTAAAACTATTGTTACTAAGGAGCCATGACTAAAGACCTAAATTACTGTAATTATTTTTCTTTTTTTTTTTACATTTTCCGTTCTGTTAGTTTTTAGTCATTTTATTTGTACTTTTTATGGTCATAAATAAAACTGAAAGAAACACAAACTGATGAAAGATGACATATACAATAGGTTTGTCTTCTCTCATTACCAGTTCAATCTGAGATAATACCGTACACCTGTAATATAATAGTTACTTCTAATGATCTTAAACTGGTTAAAATCTCCTCATGTTGGTAATATTTCAGCAGTGGAATGTTTGAGTATCATTAATGTCACCTTGAAGACTTTAAGTGTTTAGAGGTTCCTGGATTTTTGTGAAACCCACAAGAGTAAAAAGATACTATACATTAGACATCTCAGTTGAAATATCACAATTTCATTGTTGTTTTAGATTAGGCCAAAAACATTTGTCATTAGAATCTCAAGAGCTAATATCCTGCCAAAACAGGCAAACCTTTGACATTATTCCGTCAAAAATCCTTAAACGTCTTCTAGAGTATCAAAGCTTTTATTTCAACATCACCAGTGAAGGTCAATAGCTCCTGACAAGCGCATATTAGATCTGACTTAATTATGACTGAGTGGCATACTATGTTTTGCAACATCTGGATCCTGATCTCAGACTAACTAAGTAAACCTGAGCCGTGTGTCCGAGCTGCCATGTGTATCCAGAAGACAATTACAGATGTAAATACAGGTTGGCAGCCGAAAAGAGTATTTTCTTAAGTAATATTCCATGCACCATCTCTAATTTTAACAAAACTAAAACAGGTCGAATTCCGACACGTGGCTATGGCAAAAGGTTCCACAGATCTGGGTGACAATTTTTTTTAAGAAGCAGGAATTTAATTTTTAAGGGTCTGATAAGTGAAATTGAAATGCCAAGTAAAGAGGGATGGTCGGTACTGCTCTTCAGGCGAAAAATCCAGGGCCTAAGTTACAACAGCTAATAAGTGTTATGGTGGTGCTCTATAACAAAATGAAAGAGTCCATAAACATCTTTGTGTAGAGAAGAAGCTATGACACTCACCAAAAACAGAAAAAAATCATAGCAATAGAAACAGGGAGGACACGCAGTACTCAACCTATGGCCGTTTCGCATTTTCAAATGATTTCTCAAGGCTCCTAGACACTTGAGAAAGCATCTGATGAGGTGAAACAGTTGAACCCTGAGTACTGCATATCCTCCTTGTTTTCATCCTATTTGGCCTCTGGATTTAATACATTAAGAAACTCTTATTTGTGGGTGAGTGTCACATATTTTTCTCAATACCTGGACATTGAACTGCAGTACTCTGTTAGAAAAATGCAAAAAAAAACCTCCCTCGAAAAACACAGAAAGATGCAATTTTTAAAATGTATTTCCTGGTTTCCAATATAAATTTCTTTATTTTATTTTTGTTTATGGTAAATAGTGTATGTGATTGAATTGACGTTCAGATTCCAAAATTCATAGGTTCTCATGGGTGACATGAAATATTTAAATTAAAATCCGTAAAGGTGGGTTCACATGTATCATTATTTTAAGTTACTGACAAATCTGCTCATATGAAGACATTGATGGTTATTCAGTTGCAAATTTGCTGTGGAATTGCAGCAGCAATGTTGTGCATTTTACCCTTTATAATGACCAGGGAGAGGCTCAGTGACTATAGTGAGAACAAAATTGTATTATTTTATTTTAAACCTTAGGATAAGCCATTATTTTTTAAAGCCTGTGTAATCTCTTCAACATGTAAAAAATAACTTGATTTAACCCCTTTAAGATATGATGTAAACTTACGTCATATATTGCATCTCTTGCCTTTGCGAGCCCTCATCTTTCCCTGAACATGATAGCTGCTTTAATCAGCAATCATGTGCCTCTAACAGCCATGGGTGGATCGGAGCTTCGCTCACTGCTATTTGATCGCCCCCACGTCAGGGCAATGGGGTACTCAGTACCGGGTCCTTCGGTTCGGGGGATGTCACGGTGGCCTGACCCGGTCCGTGGCCCTTTGAGGGGCGTCCAGCAAAGAAAGGACGAGAGTTTATAGGATAATATTCGTGATGCCACCTGAGGTATTCGGTCAGAGTGACCGACGCTGCTTAGGGGTCCGCTGGGGTGATGTTATGGCAGCTAGATGGTATACCTTCCCACAGGTGAAGTGTATCCCCAGGGCTTCCCAGAAGTGTAGATGGTGATGGTGGATGATGTAAGGTGCAGTGAATAACGAGGACACAAGGTTGCAGTCTCTTTAACTTTTACTGAAGGCTTCAGCATCCACAGTCCAGGGCACCAGATCACAGGGTAGGCAGAGTCCGGCCGGCCTAAAGGCAAATCCGGAGTCCCCTTATCCAGGTGGAATTCAATAGCCATCCTCTAGCGCCTGTGCATTGTAGTACCTCCCTGCTGAGCAACTCGGTAAGGTCCTCACAACTATTGTAGATGTTAAGTCTCTTCCTCTCTGTCCCCCTGACGGATAGGACAAACCCGTATGACTGGTGGCCTGAGGCTTTTTATAGGGACCCTAGAGACGCCCCAGCCCCCACAAGTTGCCACTGTGCCTCCTGGGTATATGGTCGGGCAGCCAACGTGGAATCGACTGTCCTGCCAGTCTCTGAAGTAAAGCATAGAGATCCTTACTCCCTCGGTGTTCTGGCTACCGGTACTGTGCTTCAGAAGGAGGCAGCCTGCTTCTAGCTGGTCTCCCTCTGATGTTCCTCTCCTTTTGCTATGACTTTGTTTCTCACTCACTGCAACACAATTCCCTTTCGTGTCTCTTTCTTTGGATGCTGCCGCACGTGGGGCAGGCGCAGTTCCGTGGACCCTTGTCCTCCGCAGACAGCAGCCTGGATCTGGCTCTCTCTCCCTCCAGCCAGCTTCCCCAGACCCTCTCGGGTTCTGACTGTCTAACTTCCTAACCAAACCACCATTTTTACCTAACTGTGAGGAGTGCCCTAATAGATAGAAGCTTAGCTCCCCCTGGCGGCCTGGAGTGTGAAGTTTGTAGTGTGGTTGTGATACCTGGACAGGAGATCTCCTTTATTGCCTCCAGACGTAATATCACTCCCCCTGGTGGAAGAATGACATTACTGCAACGACCAAGACTCTGGGGCGTTGCACTATTAACCTGTTAAATCTCGCTGTCAATCTCTGACAGTGGCACTTAACACGTGTCAGCAGAGGGGCATGTCATTCCACGCGCCCACCATCGCACCTGTGACGTGATCATAGGGTGCCAATGGGTTGACACGACAGCCGGGTGTCTGCTGTAGAGAGCCAGCCTGTAGCTGTAACTGTCCAATTTTTTTTTCACCACTTAAATTAAAAAAAAAATCAATATATGTTGAGTATCTGCATACTCATACTGTAAACTGACCCGTCGAATCATATTGCCAGGTCAGTTTTACCATATAGTGAACATGGTAAATAAAAACGTAGAAAGCACTTGTGAAATTGCACTTTTTTGCAACTTGACAGCACTTAGAATTTTTTTTCCCATTTTCCAGTACAATATTTGGGAGAATTAATGGTGTCATTATAAGGTACAACTCGCCCTGCAAAAATAAGCCCTCATATGTCTATATTGACAGAAAAATAAAAAAGTGATGGCTCTTGGAAAAAGGGGAGGAAAAAACGAAAATCATCATGTAATGAAGGGGTTAAATAATATTGTGAAAATGGTGGCCTATGTAAGCACAAGATTATTCATAGGCACAGGAATATTTTTTGTGATCAATTTAACCCCTTCACCCCCAAGGGTGGTTTGCACGTTAATGACCGGGCCAATTTTTACAATTCTGACCACTGTCCCTTTATGAGGTTATAACTCTGGAACGCTTCAACGGATCTTGGCGATTCTGACACTGTTTTCTCACGACATATTGTACTTCATGATAGTGGTAAAATTTCTTCGATATAAATTGCGTTTATTTGTGAAAAAAACAAATATTTGGCGAAAATTTTGAAAATTTCGCAATTTTCCAACTTTTAATTTTTATGCCCTTAAATCACAGACATATGTCACGCAAAATACTTAATAAGTAACATTTCCCACATGTCTACTTTACATCAGCACAATTTTGGAACCAAAATTTTTTTTTTGTGACGGAGTTATAAGGGTTAAAAGTTGACCAGCAATTTCTCATTTTTACAACACCATTTTTTTTTAGGGACCACATCTCATTTGAAGTCATTTTGAGGGGTCTATATGATAGAAAATACCCAAGTGTGACACCATTCTAAAAACTGCACCCCTCAAGGTACTCAAAACCACTTTCAAGAAGTTTATTAACCCTTCAGGTATTTCACAGGAATTTTTGGAATGTTTAAATAAAAATGAACATTTAACTTTTTTTCACACAAAATTTATTTCAGATCCAATTTGTTTTATTTTACCAAGGGTAACAGGAGAAAATAGACCCCAAAATTTGTTGTACAATTTGTCCTGAGTATGCTGATACCCCATATGTGGGGGTAATCCACTGTTTGGGCGCATGGCAGAGCTCGGAAGGAAAGGAGCGCCATTTTACTTTTCAATGCAAAATTGACTGGAATTGAGATGGGACGCCATGTTGCATTTGGAGAGCCCCTGATGTGCCTAAACATTGAAACCCCCACAAGTGACACCATTTTGGAAAGTAGACCCCCTAAGGAACTTATCTAGATGTGTGGTGAGCACTTTGACCCAACAAGTGCTTCACAGAAGTTTATAATGCAGAGCGGTAAAAATAAAAAATCATATTTTTTCACAAAAATGATTTTTTCGCCCCCAATTTTTTATTTTCCCAAGGGTAAGAGAAGAAATTGGACCCCAAAAATTGTTGTGCAATTTGTCCTGAGTACGCTGATACCCCATATGTGGGTGTAAACCATTGTTTGGGCGCAGGGCAGAGCTCGGAAGGGAAGGAGCGCCATTTGACTTTTCAATGCAAAATTGACTGGAATTGAGATGGGACGCCATGTTGCATTTGGAGAGCCCCTGATGTGCCTAAACATTGAAACCCCCCACAAGTGACACCATTTTGGAAAGTAGACCCCCTAAGGAACTTATCTAGATGTGTGGTGAGCACTTTGACCCAACAAGTGCTTCACAGAAGTTTATAATGCAGAGCCGTAAAAATAAAAAATCATATTTTTTCACAAAAATGATCTTTTCGCCCCCAATTTTTTATTTTTCCAAGGGTAAGAGAAGAAATTGGACCCCAAAAATTGTTGTGCAATTTGTCCTGAGTACGCTGATACCCCATATGTGGGTGTAAACCATTGTTTGGGCGCAGGGCAGAGCTCGGAAGGGAACGAGCGCCATTTGACTTTTCAATGCAAAATTGACTGGAATTGAGATGGGACGTCATGTTGCGTTTGGAGAGCTCCTGATGTGCCTAAACATTGAAACCCCCCACAAGTGACACCATTTTGGAAAGTAGACCCCCTAAGGAACTTATCTAGATGTGTGGTGAGCACTTTGACCCAACAAGTGCTTCACAGAAGTTTATAATGCAGAGCCGTAAAAATAAAAAATCATATTTTTTCACAAAAATGATCTTTTCGCCCCCATTTTTTTATTTCCCCAAGGGTAAGAGAAGAAATTAGAGCACAAAAGTTGTTGTGCAATTTGTCCTGAGTACGACGATACCCCATATGTGGGGGTAAACCACTGTTTGGGCGCATAGCAGAGCTCGGAAGGGAAGGAGCGCCATTTGGAATGCAGACTTAAATGGATTGGTCTGCAGGCGTCACGTTGCATTTGCAGAGCCCCTGATGTACCCAAACAGTACAAACCCCCCACAAGTGACCCCATATTGGAAACTAGACCCCCCAAGGAACTTATCTAGATGTGTTGTGAGAACTTTGAACCCCCAAGTGTTTCACTACAGTTTATAACGCAGAGCCGTGAAAATAAAAATTATTATTTTTTTCACAAAAATGATTTTTTTAGCCCCCAGTTTTGTATTTTCACAAGGGTATCAGGATAAATTGGACCCAAAAAGTTGTTGTCTAATTTGTCCTGAGTATGCTGATACCCCAAATGTGGGGGGGAACCACTGTTTGGGCGCATGACAGAGCTCGGAAGGGAAGGAGCGCCATTTGGAATGCAGACTTAAATGGATTGGTCTGCAGGCGTCACGTTGCATTTGCAGAGCCCCTGATGTACGCAAACAGTACAAACCCCCCACAAGTGACCCCATATCGGAAATTAGACCCCCCAAGGAACTTATCTAGATGTGTTGTGAGAACTTTGAACCCCCAAGTGTTTCACTACAGTTTACAACGCAGAGCCGTGAAAATAAAAAATCTTTTTTTTCCCACAAAACTTATTTTTTGGCCCCCAGTTTTGTATTTTCCCAAGGGTAGCAGGAGAAATTGGACCCCAAAAGATGATGTCCAATTTGTCCTGAGTACGCTGATACCCCATATGTTGGGGTAAACCCCTGTTTGGGCACACGGGAGAGCTCGGAAGGGAAGGAGCACTGTTTTCCTTTTTCAACGCAGAATTGGCTGGAATTCAGATCGGATGCCATGTCCCGTTTGGAGAGCCCCTGATGTGCCTAAACAGTGGAAACCCCCCAATTATAACTGAAACCCTAATCCAAACACACCCCTTACCCTAATCCCAACAGTAACCCTAACCACTCCTCTAACCCAGACACACCCAACCCTATTCCCAACCGTAAATGTAATCCAAACCCTAACCCTATCTTCAGACCCAACCCTAACTGTAGCCCCCAACGCTAGCCCTAACCCTAGCAATAACCCTAGCCCTAACTCTAGCCCTAACCCTAACCCTAATGGGAAAATGGAAATAAATACATTTTTTAATTTTTTTATTTTTCCCTAACTAAGGGGGTGATGAAGGGGGGTTTGATTTACTTTTATAGCGAGTTTTTTAGTGGATTTTTATGATTGGCAGCCGTCACACACTGAAAGACGCTTTTCATTGCAAAAAATATTTTTTGCGTTACCACATTTTGAGAGCTGTAATTTTTCCATATTTGAGTCCACAGAGTCATGTGAGATCTTGTTTTTTGCGGGACGCGTTGACGTTTTTATTGGTAACATTTTCGGACACGTGACATTTTTTGATCGCTTTTTATTCCGATTTTTGTGAGGCAGAGTGATCAAAAACCAGCTATTCATGAATTTCTTTTGGGGGAGGCGTTTATACCGTTCCGCGTTTGGTAAAATTGATAAAGCAGTTTTATTCGTCGGGTCAGTACGATTACAGCGATATCTCATTTATATCATTTTTTTATGTTTTGGCGCTTTTATGCGATAAAAACTATTTTATAGAAAAAATTATTATTTTGGTATTGCTTTATTCTCAGGACTATAACTTTTTTATTTTTTTGCTGATTATGCTGTATGGCGGCTCGTTTTTTGCGGGACAAGATGACGTTTTCAGCGGTACCATGGTTATTTATATCAGTCTTTTTGATCGCGTGTTATTCCACTTTTTGTTCGGCGGTATGATAATAAAGCGTTGTTTTTTGCCTCGTTTTTTTTTTTTTTTTCTTACGGCGTTTACTGAAGGGGTTAACTAGTGGGCCAGTTTTATAGGTCGGGTCGTTACGGACGCGGCGATACTAAATATGTGTACTTTTATTGTTTTTTTTATTTTATTTAGATAAAGAAATGTATTTATGGGAATAATATTTTTTTTTTTTCATTATTTTGGAATAATTTTTTTTTTTTTTTTTTTTTACACATTTGGAAAATTTTTTTTTTACTTTTTTACTTTGCCCCAGGGGGGGACAATACAGATCGGTGATCTGTCAGTTTGCATAGCACTCTGACAGATCACCGATCTGCGAGAAGTGCAGGCTGCTTCACAGTGCCTGCTCTGAGCAGGCTTCTGTGAAGCCACCTCCCTCCCTGCAGGACCCGGATCCGCGGCCATCTTGGATCCGGGTCTGGAGCAGGCAGGGAGGGAGGTAAGACCCTCGCAGCAACGCGATCACATCGCGTTGCTGCGGGGGGCTCAGGGAAGCCCGCAGGGAGCCCCCTCCCTGCGCGATGCTTCCCTGCACCGCCGGCACATCGCGATCATGTTTGATCGCGGTGTGCCGGGGGTTAATGTGCCGGGGGCGGTCCGTGACCGCTCCTGGCACATAGTCCCGGATGTCAGCTGCGATATGCAGCTGACACCCGGCCGCGATCGGCCGCGCTCCCCCCGTGAGCGCGGCCGATCGCGTATGACGTACTATTCCGTCCTTGGGAAGTAGGGCCCACCCCACATGGACGGAATAGTACGTCTAATGACAGAAAGGGGTTAAAGACCATTTATTTGCTTTACCTGAAGCTACCGAGTGTTAATTGAGTAACAATTCTCACCCATCCCTTGTAGATTGTGAGCCTTCGCGGGCAGGGTCCTCTCTCCTACTGTACCAGTTATGACTTGTATTGTTCAAGATTATTGTACTTGTTTTTATTATGTATACCCCTCCTCACTTGTAAAGCGCCATGGAATAAATGGCGCTATAACAATAAATAATAATAATAATAATAATAACAGTTAAAGGAGAAGAATAAATGGAAGTTAAGCAAGTTGAAGAACTGATCTCTGTAAGACTTAAAGTTAAAGATGACACATTTTCTTTGTATTTTAGGCAAACATATATATATATATATATATATATATATATATATATATATATATATATAAATATTTTCATTTTTTTTATTTTAAAAATTACAAAAAGGAAAATTGGCCAATGCAAAAGTTTGCGCACCCTGCATGGTTTGTAGCTAGTAGCACCCCCTTTTGCAAGTGTCTCAGCTTGTAAACACTGTTTGTAGCCAGACAAGAGTCTTTCAGTTCTTGTTTGAGGGATTTTCATCTATTTCTCCTTGGAAAATTCTTCTGATTCTGTGAGATTTTCAGGACTAGCCATACAGTTAGGTCCATATATATTTGGACAGAGACAACATTTTTCTAATTTTGGTTATAGACATTACCACAATGAATTCTAAACAAAACAATTTAGATGCAGTTGAAGTTCAGACTTTCAGCTTTCATTTGAGGGTATCCACATTAAAATTGGATGAAGGGTTTAGGAGTTTCAGCTCCTTAACATGTGCCACCCTGTTTTTAAAGGGACCAAAAGTAATTGGACAATTGACTCCAAGGCTATTTCATGGACAGGTGTGGGCAATCCCTTCGTTATATCATTCTCAATTAAGCAGATAAAAGGCCTGGAGTTGATTTGAGGTGTGGTGCTTGCATTTGGAAGGTTTTGCTGTGAAGTAAACATGCGGTCCAAGGAGCTCTCCATTCAGGTGAAACAAGCCATCCTTAAGCTGTGAAAACAGAAAAAACCCATCCGAGAAATTGCTACAATATTAGGAGTGGCAAAATCTACAGTTTGGTACATCCTGAGAAAGAAAGAAAGCACTGGTGAACTCATCAATGCAAAAGACAACAGTGGTGGATGATCGCAGAATAATCTCCATGGTGAAGAGAAATCCCTTCACAACAGCCAACCAAGTGAACAACACTCTCCAGGAGGTCGGCGTATCAATATCCAAATCTACCATAAAGAGAAGACTGCATGAAAGTAACTACAGAGGGTTCACTGCACGGTGCAAGCCACTCATAAGCATCAAGAATAAAAAGGCTAGACTGAACTTTGCTAAAAAACGTCTAAAAAAAGCCAGCACAGTTCTAGAAGAACATTCTTTGGACAGATGAAACCAAGATCAAGCTCTACCAGAATGATGGAAAGAGTAAAGTATGGCAAAGGCGTGGTACAGCTCATGATCCAAGGCATACCACATCATCTGTAAAACACGGCGGAGGCAGTGTGATGGCTTGGGCATGCATGGCTGCCAGTGGCACTGGGTCACTAGTGTTTATTGATGATGTGACACAGGACAGAAGCAGCCGAATGAATTCTGAGGTATTCAGAGCCATACTGTGTGCTCAGATCCAGCCAAATGCAGCAAAACTGATTGGCCGTCGTTTCATACTACAGATGGACAATGACCCAAAACATAAAGCCAAAGCAACCCAGGAGTTTATTAAAGCAAAGAAGTGGAATATTCTTGAATGGCCAAGTCAGTCACCTGATCTCAACCCAATTGAGCATGCATTTCACTTGTTAAAGACTAAACTTCAGACAGAAAGGCCCACAAACAAACAGCAACTGAAAACCACCGCAGTGAAGGCCTGGCAGAGCATCAAAAAGGGGGAAACACAGCGTCTAGTGATGTCAATGAGTTCAAGACTTCAGGCAGTCCTTGCCAACAAAGGGTTTTCAACCAAGTACTAGAAATGAACATTTTATTTAAAATTATTGAATCTGTCCAATTACTTTTGGTCCCTTTAAAAACAGGGTGGCACATGTTAAGGAGCTGAAACTCCTAAACCCTTCATCCAATTTTAATGTGGATACCCTCAAATGAAAGCTGAAAGTCTGAACTTCAACTGCATCTGAATTGTTTTGTTTAAAATTCATTGTGGTAATGTCTATAACCAAAATTAGAAAAATGTTGTCTCTGTCCAAATATATATGGACCTAACTGTAGATGTTCAATGATGTTCAGATCAGGGGATTGTGAGAACCATTGAAAAACCTTCAGCTTGCGCCTTTTGAGGTCGTCTATTGTGGATTTTGAAGTGTGCTTAGGATCATTATCCATTTGTAGAAGCCATCTTCTTGTAACTTCAGCTTTTTTACAGATGGTGTTATGTTTGCATCAAGAATTTGTTGAAATTTCTTTGAACCCATCCTTCCCTCTAGCTATGAAATGTTTCCTATGCCAATGGCTGCCACACAACCCCAAAGCATGATTGATCCACCCCATGCCTATTGGTTGATGAGATGTTCTTTTCCTGAAATTTGGTGCCCTTTTTTCTCCACACATATCTTTGATCATTGTGGCCAAAGAGTTCTATTTTAACCTCGTTGGTCCACAGGACTTGTTTCCAAAATGCATCAGACTTGGTTATATGTTATTTTGCATACTTCTGCCTCTGAATATTATGGTGAGGACGGAGGAGAGGTTTTCTTCTGATGACTCTTCCATGCAAGCCATATTTGTGCAGGAGTTTCTGAACAGTAGAACTATGTACCACAATTCCAGAGTCTGCTAAATCTTTGTGAAGATCTTTTGTAGTCAAGTGTGGGTTCTGATTTGCCTCTCTAGTGTTCCTACGAGCAGCTCTCACTGAAATTTGCTTGGTCTTCCAGATCTTATCTCGACATCCACTCTTCCTGTTAACTGTTATTTCTTAATTATATTTTCAACTGAGGAAAGAGCAACTTGAACATGCTTTGCTTTCTTATAGCCTTCTCCTGCTTTGTGGGCCTCCACTATTTTCATTTTTAGAGTAATAGGCAGCTGCTTAGAAAAACCTGTAACGGGGGCCAGGGTGGTATTCATGGCGAGGGGCTTCTGTATTTCCACTCCCTGGCACTCCGCTACATAAACATGATGTCCAATCTGAGTAATGTGTGTACATTGCCAGTCACTCACTTGTGAAATCAAGTTTTGCTCAGGTTGCTGCATTCCAGAGTTCTTCAGCACCACACAATGAAGGTATGAGTCCAAGTTCATTTTTATTAACCCCTTCACCCCCAAGGGTGGTTTGCACGTTAATGACCGGGCCAATTTTTACAATTCTGACCACTGTCCCTTTATGAGGCTATAACTCTGGAAAGCTTTGACGGATCTTGGCGATTCTGACATTGTTTTCTCGTGACATATTGTACTTCATGTTAAATGTAAAATTTATTCGATATAACTTGCGTTTATTTGTGAAAAAAATGGAAATTTGGCGAAAATTTTGAAAATTTTGCAATTTTCCAACTTTGAATTTTTGTGCCCTTAAATCACAGACATATGTCACGCAAAATACTTAATAAGTAACATTTCCCACATGTCTACTTTACATCAGTACAATTTTGGAACCAAAATTTTTTTTTGTGACGGAGTTATAAGGGTTAAAAGTTGACCAGCAATTTCTCATTTTTACAACACCATTTTTTTTTAGGGACCACATCTCATTTGAAGTCATTTTGAGGGGTCTATATGATAGAAAATACTCAAGTGTGACACCATTCTAAAAACTGCACCCCTCAAGGTGCTCAAAACCACATTCAAGAAGTTTATTAACCCTTCAGGTGTTTCACAGGAATTTTTGGAATGTTTAAATAAAAATGAACATTTAACTTTTTTTCACACAAAATTTATTTCAGCTCCAATTTGTTTTATTTTACCAAGGGTAACAGGAGAAAATGGACCCCCAAAGTTGTTGTACAATTTGTCCTGAGTACGATGATACCCCATATGTGGGTGTAAACCATTGTTTAGGCGCATGGCAGAGCTTGGAAGGGAAGGAGCGCCATTTGACTTTTCAATGCAAAATTGACTGGAATTGAGATGGGACGCCATGTTGCGTTTGGAGAGCCCCTGATGTGCCTAAACATTGAAACTCCCTACAAGTGACACCATTTTGGAAAGTAGACCCCCTAAGGAACTTATCTAGATGTGTGGTGAGCACTTTGACCCACCAAGTGCTTCACAGAAGTTTATAATGCAGAGCCGTAAAAATAAAAAATCATATTTTTTCACAAAAATGATCTTTTCGCCCCCAATTTTTTATTTTCCCAAGGGTAAGAGAAGAAATTGGACCCCAAAAAATGTTGTGCAATTTGTCCTGAGTACGCTGATACCCCATATGTGGGTGTAAACCATTGTTTGGGCGCATGGCAGAGCTTGGAAGGGAAGGAGCGCCATTTGACTTTTCAATGCAAAATTGACTGGAATTGAGATGGGACGCCATGTTGCGTTTGGAGAGCCCCTGATGTGCCTAAACATTGAAACTCCCTACAAGTGACACCATTTTGGAAAGTAGACCCCCTAAGGAACTTATCTAGATGTGTGGTGAGCACTTTGACCCACCAAGTGCTTCACAGAAGTTTATAATGCAGAGCCGTAAAAATAAAAAATCATATTTTTTCACAAAAATGATCTTTTCGCCCCCAATTTTTTATTTTCCCAAGGGTAAGAGAAGAAATTGGACCCCAAAAAATATTGTGCAATTTGTCCTGAGTACGCTGATACCCCATATGTGGGTGTAAACCATTGTTTGGGCGCATGGCAGAGCTTGGAAGGGAAGGAGCGCCATTTGACTTTTCAATGCAAAATTGACTGGAATTGAGATGGGACGCCATGTTGCGTTTGGAGAGCCCCTGATGTGCCTAAACATTGAAACTCCCTACAAGTGACACCATTTTGGAAAGTAGACCCCCTAAGGAACTTATATAGATGTGTTTTGAGAGCTTTGAACCCCCAAGTGTTTCACTACAGATTATAACGCAGAGCCGTGAAAATAATTTTTTTTTTTTTTCTCAAAAATGATTTTTTAGCCCCCAGCTTTGTATTTTTACAAGGGTAACAGAATAAATTGGACCCCAAAATTTGTTTTCCAATTTGTCCTGAGTACGCTGATACCCCATATGTGGGGGGGAACCACTGTTTGGGCGCATGACAGAGCTCGGAAGGGAAGGAGCGCCATTTGGAATGCAGACTTAAATGGATTGGTCAGCAGCCGTCACGTTGCATTTGCAGAGCCCCTGATGTACCCAAACAGTACAAACCCCCCACAAGTGACCCCATATTGGAAACTAGACCTCCCAAGGAACTTATCTAGATGTGTTTTGAGAACTTTGAACCCCCAAGTGTTTCACTAAAGTTTATAGCGCAAAGCCGTGAAAATAAAAATTCTTTTTTTTTTTTCACAAAAATGATTTTTTAGCCCCCAGTTTTGTATTTTCACAAGGGTAACAGGATAAATTAGACCCCAAAAGTTGTTGTCCAATTTGTCCTGAGTACGCTGATACCCCATATGTCGGGGGGAACCACTGTTTGGGCGCATGACAGAGCTCGGAAGGGAAGGAGCGCCATTTGGAATGCAGCCTTAAATGGATTGGTCTGCAGGCGTCACGTTGCATTTGCAGAGCCCCTGATGTACCCAAACAGTACAAACCCCCCACAAGTGACCCCATATTGGAAACTAGACCTCCCAAGGAACTTATCTAGATGTGTTGTGAGAACTTTGAACCCCCAAGTGTTTCACTACAGTTTATAATGCAGAGCCGTGAAAATAAAACATCTTTTTTTTCCCACAAAAATGATTTTTAGCCCCCCAAATTTTTATTTTCCTAAGGATAACAAGAGAACTTGGACCCCAGAAGTTGTTGTTCAATTTGTCCCGAGTACGCTGATAACACATATGTTGGGGTAAACCCCTTTTTGGGCGCACGGGAGAGCTCGGAAGGGAAGGAGCACTGTTTTACTTTTTCAACGCAGAATTGGCTGGAATTGAGATTGGACGCCATGTCGCGCTTGGAGAGCCCCTGATGTGCCTGGACAGTGGAAACCCCCCAATTCTACCTGAAACCCTAACCCAAACACACCCCTAACCCTAATCCCAACGGTAACCCTAACCACACCCCTAGCCCTGACACACCCATAATTCTAATCCCAACCCTAATCCAAACGTAAATGTAATCCAAACCCTAACCCTAACTTTAGCCCCAACCCTAACTTTAGCCCCAACCCTAACTTTACCTCCAACCCTAGCCCTAACCCTAACCCTACCCCTAACCCTAACCCTAAACGTGACTGAAATACGTGGCACTGAAATACGTGGCACTGAAATACGTGGCACTGAAATACGTGGCACTGAAATACGTGATACGTGGCACTTAAATACGTGGCACTGAAACACGTGGCACTGAAATACGTGGCACTGAAATACGTGGCACTGAAATACGTGATACGTGGCACTGAAATACGTGGCACTGAAATACGTGGCACTGAAATACGTGGCACTGAAATACGTGGCACTTAAATACGTGGCACTTAAATAAGTTGCACTGAAATAAGTGATATTCACATAAATACGTGGCACTGAAATACGTGGCACTGAAATACGTGGCACTGAAATACGTGGCACTGAAATACGTGGCACTGAAATACGTGGCACTGAAATACGTGGCACTGAAATACGTGATACGTGGCACTTAAATACGTGGCACTGAAACACGTGGCACTGAAATACGTGGCACTGAAATACGTGGCACTGAAATACGTGGCACTGAAATACGTGGCACTGAAATACGTGGCACTTAAATAAGTGGCACTGAAATATGTGATATGTGGCACTGAAATACGTGGCACTGAAATACGTGGCACTGAAATACGTGGCACTGAAATACGTGGCACTGAAATATGTGATACGTGGCACTTAAATACGTGGCACTGAAATACGTGGCACTGAAATACGTGGCACTGAAACACGTGGCACTGAAATACGTGATACGTGGCACTGAAATACGTGGCACTGAAATACGTGGCACTGAAATACGTGGCACTGAAATACGTGCAACTGAAATACGTGGTACTAAAATATGTGGCACTGAAATACGTGATACGTGGCACTGAAATACGTGGCACTGAAACACGTGGCACTGAAATACGTGATACGTGGCACTGAAATACATGGCACTGAAATACGTGGCACTGAAATACGTGGCACTGAAATACGTGGCACTATGACTGTCAGAAAATGTTCATTAAACGGTTAGGGGTGAGGTTAGGGGTAGAGTTAGGGTTAGGGTTTGGATCCCTTTATCACCTTGATGGTGGTGGGTGGCTTTTCAGTGTGTTTTCTGTTTTTTTCGATAAAAATGCATGCGTTTTTAACGCAAACAAACGCATGTGCTTAAAAACGCAAGAAAATACTGCAGGTTGTATTTCTGAAAATGAACGCATGCAGAAAAAAACTGCATGCGTTTGAAAACGCGACCAAACGCGTACAAAAAAACCGCATGCGTTTTCAATGTTAAATATAGGGAAAAAACGCATGCGTTTTTTTGTGCAAAAAACGCTGCAGACAAAAACGCAAGTGTGAAACCAGCGACGCTTTTCATAGCAAAAAAGTTTTTGCGTCTCCACATTTTGAGACCTATAATTTTTCCACATTTGCTCCACAGAGTCATGTGAGGTCTTGTTTTTTGCGGGACGAGTTGACGTTTTTATTGGTAACATTTTCAGACACGTGACCGTTTTTGATCGCTTTTTATTCCGATTTTTGTGAGGCAGAATGACCAAAAACCTGCTATTCATGAATTTCTTTTGGGAGAGGCGTTTATACCGTTCCGGGTTTGGTAAAATTGATAAAGCAGTTTTATTCGTCGGGTCAGTTTGATTACAGCGATATCTCATTTATATCATTTTTTTATGTTTTGGCGCTTTTATACGATAAAAACTATTTTATAGAAAAAATAATTATTTTGGTATCGCTTTATTCTCAGGACTATAACTTTTTTATTTTTTTGCTGATGATGCTGTATGGCGGCTTGTTTTTTGCGGGACAAGATGACGTTTTCAGCGGTACCATGGATATTTATATCAGTCTTTTTGATCGCGTGTTATTCCACTTTTTGTTCGGCGGTATGGTAATAAAGCGTTGTTTTTTGCCTCGTTTTTTTTTTTTTTTTCTTACGGTGTTTACTGAAGGGGTTAACTAGTGTGGCAGTTTTATAGGTTGGGTCATTACGGACGTGGCGATACTAAATATGTGTACTTTTATTGTTTTTTTTTTTTAATTTAGATAAAGAAATGTATTTATGGGAATAATATTTTTTTTTTTTTTTCATTATTTTGGAATATTTTTTTTTATTTTTTTTTACACATTTGGAAATTTTTTTTTTTACTTTTTTACTTTGCCCCAGGGGGGGACAATACAGATCGGTGATCTGTCAGTTTGCATAGCACTCTGACAGATCACCGATCTGCGAGAAGTACAGGCTGCTTCACAGTGCCTGCTCTGAGCAGGCGTCTGTGAAGCCACCTCCCTCCCTGCAGGACCCGGATCCGCGGCCATCTTGGATCCGGGTCTGGAGCAGGCAGGGAGGGAGGTAAGACCCTCGCAGCAACGCGATCACATCGCGTTGCTGCGGGGGGCTCAGGGAAGCCCGCAGGGAGCCCCCTCCCTGCGCGATGCTTCCCTGCATCGCCGGCACATCGCGATCATGTTTGATCGCGGTGTGCCGGGGGTTAATGTGCCGGGGGCGGTCCGTGACCGCTCCTGGCACATAGTGCCGGATGTCAGCTGCGATATGCAGCCGACACCCGGCCGCGATCGGCCGCGCTCCCCCCGTGAGCGCGGCCGATCGGCTATGACGTACTATCCCGTCGGCGGTCATACGGGCCCACCCCACCTCGACGGGATAGTACGTCAAATGTCGGGAAGGGGTTAAACAACTTTACTGAGCTCGTCCAGTTTTATCACAGACACGGCACCGTAATCTTCATAATTCAAGGACATTCCATTCCCTGAACTGTCCCTGGTCCTTCCTGCCATTTCTCGCTCCCGTACCTCATCCTCCTATACTGCAGCTCCCTGAATAGCCATGCTAGCTTCTTTCTGATGGTCCCCTTCCACTTTCCCCATCCTGGGCAAAACTAAAGGATGCCACTGCCTTTCCTTGTCAGACTGTAGGTCTTGGACGTTCTGGGATTTATCATTAAGCCTAGCTGCTGTCTCTCTCATGCAGCTCTGATCCTCTCCACCTCATGTCTCACACCACTCGTAGGGCCTGGACTTTTGAGCTTCTCATCACAGACTCGTTCCTCTCACAACCTGACAGCTCTGCTCAACTCTTCTAACTGATTACCTCAGGGAGACTCTCTTCCCGCCACAACCTGGCCCTGCCCCCTTTCTCAACTGACACTACTCTGACTGAAACCAGTTCTGAACTTAACTCAATCTAATCTCCTACTCTACAGTGCCCCCTAGTGTTCTAACTCCTAAATGACCCCTTATTAATACTAAACCTTACTCTATCACTATATCCCCCTATCTCTATCCCTAACCCATAAAGATATATATAACTTACTCAGTACATACACATAAGCACGCTGTTTGACATGTTAATACACAATAAAACAATATCACATAACACATTACTTTACATGTGAAACATACCCGTTTTATTAGGAAAGTGTGCAAAGTTATGCATGGCATAAGTTAGTCCCCAGTACACCCCTTACAAACCCATGGCTGCTGTTTTTTGGCACACGGTAAGAGGAGGCTTAGTAATTATAAAGCTGGGGACTTTGCATTATTTGGCTTTTCCTAATGATGATAGTGGGCAAGCCATAACCCTATCAGGCTAATTAAGGTCTGAAACCTTGGTTATAATTATCTGATCACACAAAACTCCAAGGATGCCCAAAGTTTTGCATTGGCCCATTTTCCTTTTTGTAATTTTTTAAAATGTAAAAGATGAAAATATATATATATTTATATTTTGCCTGTAGGGTCTTTTACATTTTTCACAACATATCCAATGAAATGCTGCTGTATCCATCATGTATCTAAGTGTTTGAACATGGACATCTTTCAGCAAATACTTGTTTGTTACAGAAACCACCAAGATGATTTTTGTCTGTCTGATTCGCCTGTAATAAAGGAAAGTCCAGCTTACATGGTCTATGTGTAGTAAGAAGAAAACGAAGAAGCATCCAGCTCCCACCAACCAATAAAATGCGAGTTGGCTTTATTAAGTATTCCACAAAAATATAAGTAAGACACTAGGTATGGCCATGAAGAAGGATCATAAGTAGTGTTGAGCGATACCTTCCGATACTCAAAGGTATCGGTATCGGATGGTATCGGCCGATATCCGAAAAATATCGGATATCGCCGATACCGATACCCGATACCAATGCAAGTCAATGGGACACAAGTATCGGAAGGTATCCTGGATGGTTCCCAGGGTCTGAAGGAGAGGAAACTCTCCTTCAGGCCCTGGGATCCATATTCATGTGTAAAATAAAGAATAAAAATAAAAAATAGGGATATTCTCACCCTCTGACGCGCCCTGGTAGTAACCGCTGCAACCGGCAGCCTCCGTCCCTAAGAATGAGCGAGTGAAGGACCTGCGATGACGTGATTGGTCACGTGACCGCTCATGTGACCGCTCACGCGACCAGTCAAAAGCCGCGACGTCATCGCAGGTCCTAAACTCACTTCATTCTTAGGAACGGAGGCTGCCGGTTACATCGGTAAGGTCCAGGGGCCCCAGGAGGGGTGAGTATATCCATATTTTTTATTTTAATTCTTTATTTTTTACATGAATATGGATCCCAGGGCCTGAAGGAGAGTCTCCTCTCCCCCAGACCCTGGGAACCATTCACTGGGAACTTCCGATTCTGATTTCCGATATCACAAAAATATCGGAACTCGGTATCGGAGTTCCGATACAGCAAATATCGGCCGATACCCGATACTTGCGGTATCGGAATGCTCAACACTAATCATAAGACATCTGAAATGCGTTGCATTTCTATACCAAGTGTCTTGTTCATATTTTTGTGAAATACTAAAGCCATTTCGCATTTTATTGGATCATCGGAGCTGGATGTTCTTGCTCACTCTGTAGTACAATGAAAAAAATTACTAGGATTTATCATATAATTTTCACCTAAGAATACAAAAGTCAGTATTTCAGCTCATAAAAAATAATAATGCTAATATAGCTGTTTCATGTTTTAGCAAGTAAAGCATACAAAGCCAAATATGTTGCATCTATATTAAGATGTCCCCCAATCACTAGTGGCCCAGCAATACAAAGTACAGGATGTTTAAGTCTGGATACATAATAAAGTATCATTACTAAATAAAATAAAATCAGAAAAAAACACTAATGTCTTTAAAAAATAACAGTTAGTGATGAGCGAATATACTCGTTACTCGAGATTTCTCGAGCATGCTCGGGGGTCCTCCGAGTATTTTTTAGTGCTCGGAGATTTAGTTTTTCTTGCCGCAGCTGGATGATTTACCAGATATACAGGATTAACAGCAGTGTGAGCAGCCTCTTCTTACCTCAGTTCCCCTGGTATCCCCAGTATTTGATCAGATAGATGATGTAGACAGCAATATAAGCAGCCTCTTCTTACCTCACCACCCCTGGTATCTCCAGTGTTATATCAGATAGACAGGATGAACAGCAGTGTGAGCAGCCTCTTCTTACCTCAGTACCCCTGGTATCTCCAGTGTTATATCAGATAGATAGGATGAACAGCAGTATGAGCAGCCTCTTCTTACCTCAGCACCCCTGGTATCTCCAGTGTTATATCAGATAGACAGGATGAACAGCAATATGAGCAGCCTCATCTTACCTCAGTACCCCTGGTATCTCCAGTGTTATATCAGATAGACAGGATGAACAGCAGTATGAGCAGCCTCTTCTTACCTCAGCACCCCTGGTATCTCCAGTGTTATATCAGATAGACAGGATGAACAGCATTGTGAGCAGCCTCTTCTTACCTCAATACCCCTGGTATCTCCAGCATTGTATCAGATAGACAGGGTAGACAGCAGTGTGAGCAGCCTCATCTTACCTCAGCTCCCATGGTATCTCCAGTATTAGATCAGATAGACAGAGTAGACAGCAGAATGAGCAGCCTCATCTTACCTCAGCACCCCTGGTATCTCCAGTATTAGATCAGATAGACAGGGTAGACAGCAATATAAGCAGCCTCTTCTTACCTCAGCACCCCTGGTATCTCCAGTCCTATATCAGATAGACAGGGTAGACAGTAATGTGAGCAGCTTCTTCTTAAATCAGCCCCATTTTACCTCCAGTATTAGATCAGAAAGACAGAGTGGACAACAGTGTGAGCAGGTTCTTCTTACTTCAGAACTCCTAGTACCTCCAGCATTAGGTCAGAAAGACAGGGTGGATACTGTTTTTAGCCTCCTCTTACCTCAGTACCCTTGTCATCTCCAGTATTAGATCACAAAGACAGGAAGGCCAGCAGTGTGAGCATCTTCTTCCTACCTCATCACTCTAGGTCCCTCCAGTATTAGATCAGATAGACATGTTAGACATATCAGTGTGAGCAGCTTCTTGTTATCACAGTACCCTTGGTAGCTCCAGTATTAGATTAGAAAGAATTGGTGGACAAGGGACTAGAAAAAAAAGTAAAAAAAGTTTTAAAAAATATTCAAAAACCCTAAAAATTTGAATCACTCTTTTTCCCCAGGTAAAAATTGACATGAAACAATAGTTAAAATCTATCAAAATTCAAGATAATTTAACTTGTTGGATAAATGAAAACTCCAAGGAAGCAACTTTATACACGGCCAAGATAAACTCTTAAAATATAATACATTTTATTAACCCCTTCCCGACATTTGACGTACTATCCCGTCGAGGTGGGGTGGGCCCGTATGACCGCCGACGGGATAGTACGTCATAGCCGATCGGCCGCGCTCACGGGGGGAGCGCGGCCGATCGCGGCCGGGTGTCGGCTGCATATCGCAGCTGACATCCGGCACTATGTGCCAGGAGCGGTCACGGACCGCCCCCGGCACATTAACCCCCGGCACACCGCGATCAAACATGATCGCGATGTGCCGGCGATGCAGGGAAGCATCGCGCAGGGAGAGGGCTCCCTGCGGGCTTCCCTGAGCCCCCCGCAGCAACGCGATGTGATCGCGTTGCTGCGAGGGTCTTACCTCCCTCCCTGCCTGCTCCAGACCCGGATCCAAGATGGCCGCGGATCCGGGTCCTGCAGGGAGGGAGGTGGCTTCACAGAAGCCTGCTCAGAGCAGGCACTGTGAAGCAGCCTGCACTTCTCGCAGATCGGTGATCTGTCAGAGTGCTATGCAAACTGGCAGATCACCGATCTGTATTGTCCCCCCCTGGGGCAAAGTAAAAAAGTAAAAAAAAAAATTTCCAAATGTGTAAAAAAAAATTAAAAAAAATATTCCAAAATAATGAAAAAAAAAAAAAATATTATTCCCATAAATACATTTCTTTATCTAAATTAAAAAAAAAAAACAATAAAAGTACACATATTTAGTATCGCCACGTCCGTAACGACCCAACCTATAAAACTGCCACACTAGTTAACCCCTTCAGTAAACACCGTAAGAAAAAAAAAAAAAAAACGAGGCAAAAAACAACGCTTTATTACCATACCGCCGAACAAAAAGTGGAATAACACGCGATCAAAAAGACTGATATAAATATCCATGGTACCGCTGAAAACGTCATCTTGTCCCGCAAAAAACAAGCTGCCATACAGCATCATCAGCAAAAAAATAAAAAAGTTATAGTCCTGAGAATAAAGCGATACCAAAATAATTATTTTTTCTATAAAATAGTTTTTATCGTATAAAAGCGCCAAAACATAAAAAAAATGATATAAATGAGATATCGCTGTAATCATACTGACCCGACGAATAAAACTGCTTTATCAATTTTACCAAACCCGGAACGGTATAAACGCCTCTCCCAAAAGAAATTCATGAATAGCAGGTTTTTGGTCATTCTGCCTCACAAAAATCGGAATAAAAAGCGATCAAAAATGGTCACGTGTCCGAAAATTTTACCAATAAAAACGTCAACTCGTCCCGCAAAAAACAAGACCTCACATGACTCTGTGGAGCAAATGTGGAAAAATGATAGGTCTCAAAATGTGGAGACGCAAAAACTTTTTTGCTATAAAAAGCGTCGCTGGTTTCACACTTGCGTTTTTGTCTGCAGCGTTTTTTGCACAAAAAAACGCATGCGTTTTTTCCCTATATTTAACATTGAAAACGCATGCGGTTTTTTTGTACGCGTTTGGTCGCGTTTTCAAACGCATGCGGTTTTTTTCTGCATGCGTTCATTTTCAGAAATACAACCTGCAGTATTTTCTTGCGTTTTTAAGCACATGCGTTTGTTTGCGTTAAAAACGCATGCATTTTTATCGAAAAAAACAGAAAACACACTGAAAAGCCACCCACCACCATCAAGGTGATAGAGATCCAAACCCTAACCCTAACTCTACCCCTAACCTCACCCCTAACCGTTTAATGAACATTTTCTGACAGTCATAGTGCCACGTATTTCAGTGCCACGTATTTCAGTGCCACGTATTTCAGTGCCATGTATTTCAGTGCCACGTATCACGTATTTCAGTGCCACGTGTTTCAGTGCCACGTATTTCAGTGCCACGTATCACGTATTTCAGTGCCACATATTTTAGTACCACGTATTTCAGTTGCACGTATTTCAGTGCCACGTATTTCAGTGCCACGTATTTCAGTGCCACGTGTTTCAGTGCCACGTGTTTCAGTGCCACGTATTTAAGTGCCACGTATCACGTATTTCAGTGCCACGTATTTCAGTGCCACGTATTTCAGTGCCACGTATTTCAGTGCCACGTGTTTCAGTGCCACGTATTTAAGTGCCACGTATCACGTATTTCAGTGCCACGTATTTCAGTGCCACGTATTTCAGTGCCACGTATTTCAGTGCCACGTATTTCAGTCACGTTTAGGGTTAGGGTTAGGGGTAGGGTTAGGGTTAGGGCTAGGGTTGGAGGTAAAGTTAGGGTTGGGGCTAAAGTTAGGGTTGGGGCTAAAGTTAGGGTTAGGGTTTGGATTACATTTACGTTTGGATTAGGGTTGGGATTAGAATTATGGGTGTGTCAGGGCTAGGGGTGTGGTTAGGGTTACCGTTGGGATTAGGGTTAGGGGTGTGTTTGGGTTAGGGTTTCAGGTAGAATTGGGGGGTTTCCACTGTCCAGGCACATCAGGGGCTCTCCAAGCGCGACATGGCGTCCAATCTCAATTCCAGCCAATTCTGCGTTGAAAAAGTAAAACAGTGCTCCTTCCCTTCCGAGCTCTCCCGTGCGCCCAAAAAGGGGTTTACCCCAACATATGTGTTATCAGCGTACTCGGGACAAATTGAACAACAACTTCTGGGGTCCAAGTTCTCTTGTTATCCTTAGGAAAATAAAAATTTGGGGGGCTAAAAATCATTTTTGTGGGAAAAAAAAGATGTTTTATTTTCACGGCTCTGCATTATAAACTGTAGTGAAACACTTGGGGGTTCAAAGTTCTCACAACACATCTAGATAAGTTCCTTGGGAGGTCTAGTTTCCAATATGGGGTCACTTGTGGGGGGTTTGTACTGTTTGGGTACATCAGGGGCTCTGCAAATGCAACGTGACGCCTGCAGACCAATCCATTTAAGGCTGCATTCCAAATGGCACTCCTTCCCTTCCGAGCTCTGTCATGCGCCCAAACAGTGGTTCCCCCCGACATATGGGGTATCAGCGTACTCAGGACAAATTGGACAACAACTTTTGGGGTCTAATTTATCCTGTTACCCTTGTGAAAATACAAAACTGGGGGCTAAAAAATCATTTTTGTGAAAAAAAAAAAAGAATTTTTATTTTCACGGCTTTGCGCTATAAACTTTAGTGAAACACTTGGGGGTTCAAAGTTCTCAAAACACATCTAGATAAGTTCCTTGGGAGGTCTAGTTTCCAATATGGGGTCACTTGTGGGGGGTTTGTACTGTTTGGGTACATCAGGGGCTCTGCAAATGCAACGTGACGGCTGCTGACCAATCCATTTAAGTCTGCATTCCAAATGGCGCTCCTTCCCTTCCGAGCTCTGTCATGCGCCCAAACAGTGGTTCCCCCCCACATATGGGGTATCAGCGTACTCAGGACAAATTGGAAAACAAATTTTGGGGTCCAATTTATTCTGTTACCCTTGTAAAAATACAAAGCTGGGGGCTAAAAAATCATTTTTGAGAAAAAAAAAAAAAAATTATTTTCACGGCTCTGCGTTATAATCTGTAGTGAAACACTTGGGGGTTCAAAGCTCTCAAAACACATCTAGATAAGTTCCTTAGGGGGTCTACTTTCCAAAATGGTGTCACTTGTAGGGAGTTTCAATGTTTAGGCACATCAGGGGCTCTCCAAACGCAACATGGCGTCCCATCTCAATTCCAGTCAATTTTGCATTGAAAAGTCAAATGGCGCTCCTTCCCTTCCAAGCTCTGCCATGCGCCCAAACAATGGTTTACACCCACATATGGGGTATCAGCGTACTCAGGACAAATTGCACAACATTTTTTGGGGTCCAATTTCTTCTCTTACCCTTGGGAAAATAAAACATTGGGGGCAAAAAGATCATTTTTGTGAAAAAATATGATTTTTTATTTTTACGGCTCTGCATTATAAACTTCTGTGAAGCACTTGGTGGGTCAAAGTGCTCACCACACATCTAGATAAGTTCCTTAGGGGGTCTACTTTCCAAAATGGTGTCACTTGTAGGGAGTTTCAATGTTTAGGCACATCAGGGGCTCTCCAAACGCAACATGGCGTCCCATCTCAATTCCAGTCAATTTTGCATTGAAAAGTCAAATGGCGCTCCTTCCCTTCCAAGCTCTGCCATGCGCACAAACAATGGTTTACACCCACATATGGGGTATCAGCGTACTCAGGACAAATTGCACAACATTTTTTGGGGTCCAATTTCTTCTCTTACCCTTGGGAAAATAAAAAATTGGGGGCAAAAAGATCATTTTTGTGAAAAAATATGATTTTTTATTTTTACGGCTCTGCATTATAAACTTCTGTGAAGCACTTGGTGGGTCAAAGTGCTCACCACACATCTAGATAAGTTCCTTAGGGGGTCTACTTTCCAAAATGGTGTCACTTGTAGGGAGTTTCAATGTTTAGGCACATCAGGGGCTCTCCAAACGCAACATGGCGTCCCATCTCAATTCCAGTCAATTTTGCATTGAAAAGTCAAATGGCGCTCCTTCCCTTCCAAGCTCTGCCATGCGCCCAAACAATGGTTTACACCCACATATGGGGTATCAGCGTACTCAGGACAAATTGCACAACATTTTTTGGGGTCCAATTTCTTCTCTTACCCTTGGGAAAATAAAAAATTGGGGGCGAAAAGATAATTTTTGTGAAAAAATATGATTTTTTATTTTTACGGCTCTGCATTATAAACTTCTGTGAAGCACTTGGTGGGTCAAAGTGCTCACCACACATCTAGATAAGTTCCTTAGGGGGTCTACTTTCCAAAATGGTGTCACTTGTAGGGAGTTTCAATGTTTAGGCACATCAGGGGCTCTCCAAACGCAACATGGCGTCCCATCTCAATTCCAGTCAATTTTGCATTGAAAAGTCAAATGGCGCTCCTTCCCTTCCAAGCTCTGCCATGCGCCCAAACAATGGTTTACACCCACATATGGGGTATCAGCGTACTCAGGACAAATTGCACAACATTTTTTGGGGTCCAATTTCTTCTCTTACCCTTGGGAAAATAAAAAATTGGGGGCGAAAAGATCATTTTTGTGAAAAAATATGATTTTTTATTTTTACGGCTCTGCATTATAAACTTCTGTGAAGCACTTGGTGGGTCAAAGTGCTCACCACACATCTAGATAAGTTCCTTAGGGGGTCTACTTTCCAAAATGGTGTCACTTGTAGGGAGTTTCAATGTTTAGGCACATCAGGGGCTCTCCAAACGCAACATGGCGTCCCATCTCAATTCCAGTCAATTTTGCATTGAAAAGTCAAATGGCACTCCTTCCCTTCCAAGCTCTGCCATGCGCCTAAACAATGGTTTACACCCACATATGGGGTATCATCGTACTCAGGACAAATTGTACAACAACGTTTGGGGTCCATTTTCTCCTGTTACCCTTGGTAAAATAAAACAAATTGGAGCTGAAATAAATTTTGTGTGAAAAAAAGTTAAATGTTCATTTTTATTTAAACATTCCAAAAATTCCTGTGAAACACCTGAAGGGTTAATAAACTTCTTGAATGTGGTTTTGAGCACCTTGAGGGGTGCAGTTTTTAGAATGGTGTCACACTTGAGTATTTTCTATCATATAGACCCTTCAAAATGACTTCAAATGAGATGTGGTCCCTAAAAAAAAATGGTGTTGTAAAAATGAGAAATTGCTGGTCAACTTTTAACCCTTATAACTCCGTCACAAAAAAAAATTTTGGTTCCAAAATTGTACTGATGTAAAGTAGACATGTGGGAAATGTTACTTATTAAGTATTTTGCGTGACATATGTCTGTGATTTAAGGGCACAAAAATTCAAAGTTGGAAAATTGCAAAATTTTCAAAATTTTCGCCAAATTTCCATTTTTTTCACAAATAAACGCAAGTTATATCGAATAAATTTTACCTTTAACATGAAGTACAATATGTCACGAGAAAACAATGTCAGAATCGCCAAGATCCGTCAAAGCGTTCCAGAGTTATAGCCTCATAAAGGGACAGTGGTCAGAATTGTAAAAATTGGCCCGGTCATTAACGTGCAAACCACCCTTGGGGGTGAAGGGGTTAAAGGCATGACATAAAAGCAAGATAAAAAGTAAGAGAGATATACCATCGGTACCGACAAAAAGGGTCAGGGGATCTCTGGACTAAGCATTTCAGAGTGAAAAGGGCATCGGGTGTTGTGGGTCCCCGGTTACTTATTCTAAAGTAATTATACCTATCATTGTTCTCAGTTCACTGATAGGTGCTTGGTTGAATCAAACTTATAAATATCGGAGTCTATTAATACTTATATATTACTTTCACTGTTGCAACTCTGCCTCTTATTATCCTTCCCGGTGTAGTGACTGTGGCTCCTCCACCTCCCTTTATATGTACTACATTCTTATATATTTATGGAAGTTTCTCCTTGCTATCATTTCTGGATTGTGATATTTGCACAACTGTATGTGTGTATATTGGATAACTACTGTATTCACATGAGACACATATATATATAAATGTACATTGGGTTTTCTATGTCTATTGGCAGTTCTTTTTAGCTGAGTAATAGATATCTGTGATTCAGAAGATTTTGTAAAAAAATTATCTGGGTGTACCCACCTTTTTAATGTACCGGTGTTATGTCTCTCTTACTTTTTATCTTGCTTTTATGTCATGTATTTAATAAAATGTATTATATTTTAAAAGTTTATCTTGGCTGTGCTTAAATTTGTATCCCTGCAGTTTTCATTAGTATGCTTACTTTATGGCCACATATACATAGAAGATAATCATTTTGGTGTATCTTGTCTGATAAATGATATAAAGCAAAAAGATAAATTAAAGTACCAGAATTGCTGTTTTTTGGTGACTGCATCCTTTTAAAAGAAAAAAGAAAGCAGTAAAAAACTAGTCAAAACATCATATGTACCCAAAAATGGTATCAATTTAGTACGTTGCCACATCCAGAATTAACCCTAACACAGTTCCACTAAAGAATATGGTGTCACAAAATATTTTTCTACAAATATTTGTTCGCCACTAAAATAAAACCAAATTTTATAAAATTTTGCCTTTGCATTTATTAAAGTGTGATTCCAGAGTAAATCAGGTAGGGCCCATACCTATCAGACATTTAAGCCGGTAGCCATCAATGATAAATAAAAAACATTTGAAGGCTTGATACATATGTCAGAGCTGGATGGTTACTGACAAAAATGGCCTCTATATAAATGTAAAGAATTTTACGTACTATGCATGTATTAGTTGTATCATTAGTTTCCCTTTTTATTCTTTATATCAGTAGATGTTCCATTTCTGGTAAAAGGTTCATTTATACATTTCTAAAATGACCTATAGTATTTAGCTCTTTTGTGCTATTTATTTTTTATTTAGTACTACGATAAAAATATATATATTTTTATTGCAGTTTATAGAATAAATTCTTTTAAATTGATATATTAAAATGTGATGATATTGAATCATCGCTTTGCATTATTTTTCTAATTTGTAAATTTTAATAAACAATGTTGTTCCGAATGTCTGTCCTAAAAAAAGAAATGTGCGACCTAAATTAAATAATTGGTAAGTATACAAGCTTAATGGATGTAATTCCTAAAAATAGTTTAAAGATCTAAGAATGTAATTGAGGATAGGTGTCAGAAAGAATTTCACAAATAAACAGAACATGGTTAACTATAGGGTTTAAACACGCACAAAGTCCAAATTAGCCTTGTAACAACATACTTTTTGCTTAGATAGCCTTCAGCTAAATCATGGACCTGCCAGATGAATGAAAGGGTTCCCAAAAGACGAAAGCTTACAGGGTAATTTAATATGCCATAGCAAATGAAATATAAGAGACTGCTTATTGGTCTGCGCTCAGAAGAGAGGATGTATAGCCATTTTCTCCTCTAAATGATACATAATGCTTGAAGTAACACTTGAGACAAGTGAAACCTGTTTTATGATTCACAAGAAGTCAAATGAATGAATCAAGGCTTAGACAGAGCTGTTCAACACATGGAAAAATCCCACTGGACCCTTTAAAAATAAACATATGTTTCCCTAATGACATCATATTCCCATTATCTGTATCATGCGGTAGTTTGCTATATTTTTAAAATAAGTCAAAAGGGAACAGAGGCAATATATGAAATATACATTGTATTTCTGGTTGCTGGATAATATCTTTATTGCTGTTAATTTCTCAGCAAGAAGCTGTTTAGGCTAGAAAGGAACTAAAATGTATTCATTTGTAATTATTTAGTATAATTTTGTACATTTTTCTACAAATGTTCTTTTTAGAAAAGTAAACATATTTAAATAGTTTTATAAAATATAATGTTTTATTTAGTTATTATGCTTTTCTTTGACAGCGCCATCATATTCCGCAAAGTCTTACATACATTATCATTACTGTCCCCATCGGTGCTCACTAAGTTCCCTATCAGTATGTCTTTGGAGTTTGGGAGGAAACCGGAAAACCGGAGAAAACCCACACAAACACATACAAACTCCTTTCAGATGTTGTCCTTGGTAGGATTTGAACCCAGGACCCCAGAGCTGCAAAGCAGCAGAGCTAACCACTGAGCCTTCCAGAGATTGCAGTAAGTCTCAGCTCACACAAATCCTGCTCTACACTGATGGCTTACACCAGGGTTTCCATGTAAATCTATGAAACACGCAAGATTCCCTATAATAAAGCAGATGGAGACAATGTGGATGCCATTTGGCCTATAATCCGGCGGTGTCCATCTTTTTAGGCGTGCACAAAAGTGTAGTTGACCACAGCTTTGTGTACTTTTGAAAAGAATGACACCACTGAACAGAAGCCAGAGGGAGTCTATAGTAACTCTGCTGCATTATTATAGTGAATGGATCCCTCGGGGGTTTCATCTGAATCATGTCACCCGGAGATTTAGATGAAAACCCCAAAGAAAGTGATCAGTGTAGAGCGCCGGATAAATGTGATCCAAAATGTTTTGTAAAATGTTCCCAATAAAAGCTTAAACTCAATCCACAAAAAAAGTCCCCACTCAGGTCCATCATCTTTCAATGGAAATAGAGGGGGGGCTTCCAGGTTACTGGTAGCACAAAGGCTCTGGAAAAGCACTATGACTCCTTGCCCCCACCAAAGAAATCCAGTGAATTTTGCACTCCCAAATCCTAATCTCCCTTTCCCTTCTGTGCCTCACAGTTAGCATCCACATGTTTGACACTTCTATACCGATGAGTGCCTGCGTAATTTATGGGGACCATGTTTCTAGTGTGAGTAAAAGTATGAGCTGGGCACAATGCATGGACATGACAATGTACTGGGCACTACAATGTACAGGCACTATAACGTACGGTCACTACAATGTACAGGCACCAGAATGGCAGATTTGCAATTTTCACTCAGCAACATCCATTGCTACTTGTTTCTAGTAAAAAACCCATGGAGTCAAAATTGTCACTACATCTGTAGGTAAAATCCTAGAGTGGTGTAATTTCCTAAATGTAGTCACTTGAGGGTGGGATTCTGCACTTCTAGCACTTAGGGGCTCTGTATATGGAGTCTGCAAACTATTCTACGATAATTTGCTCTCCAAGAGTAAAATAGCGCTACTTCCCTTCCGAGTCTAGATGTTTTCTCGCCATGTGTCGTTTTACTGTACAGTCACATTTGATGCATTGCCACATTTCCCCATGTGAAAATGTAAAATCTGTGACTCAAACAAAAATTTGTGGTAAAAATGTAATTATTTTTTCTTTACGCCCAATGGTATAAAATTCTGTGACACACCCATGATGTCAATATGATCCCTGCACCATTAGATTAATTCACTTAGAGGTGTAGTTTATAAAATGGGGTCATTTATAGGGGGTTCTGCTGGTCTGGCACCCCTGGGTCTCTGCCAAGGTGTCATGGTACCTGCAAACCATTACAACAAAATCTGCACTCTAGTATGGCGTGCCTTTCCTTCTGAGCTTTGCACGGTGCATGAAAAAATTTCCTATTTACATGTAGGGTATTGGCGTACTCAAGAAACTAATTTTTTCCTATCTGCCCTTAATAATAATAATAATAATAATAATAATCTTTATTTATATAGCGCCAACATATTCCGCAGCGTTTTACAGTTTAACAGTTTCAAACAACAATCATAGGTAACAATGTTAGCAATACAATAATACAGCGAAATAATACAATTAAGAACTTGGGGCTAAAACAATATTTTAGTGTTAAAAATGTAATTATTCTTTCTTCATCACCTGATGGTATAAAATTCATATGGGATATTGATATACTCAGGAAAAATGTACTTAACAAATTTTGATGTTTGTTTTCTCCTATTATCTCTTCTGAAAATTAAAAACTTTGTGCCAATACCGCATTTTAGTGGAAAAAAATGTACTTTTCCATTTACTCAGCCCAAAGTTATACAATTCTGTGAATCGCCTGAGGTTTAAAAATGCTCTTTAAGCACCTAGATTAATTTCTCGAGAGGTGTAATTTTCAAAAATGTGGTCATTTGTGTGGGGTATCTACTGTTTAGGCACATCGGGTTTTCTGCAAACACGACAATTTGTCCGCTATGTATTGTAGCCAATTTTGAGTTCCAAAATTCTAATGCCGCTTCTTCCCTTCTTATCCCCGCCATGTTGCCCTAACAGTATTTTTCCAATTGCACAGCAAACTGTTTGGTCTATTTTCCCATTACCCTTTGTGAAAATACAAAATTCGAAGCTAAAGCAACATTTTTTCGGGAACAGGTAATGTTTTCATTTTTTCTTTCCAAATTGCATTAATTCCTGTGAATCGCCCGAAGGGTTATTAAACATGTTGTATGTGGTTTCGAGCGCTTTGAGAGGTGCAGTTTTAAAATTGTGCCACTTTGGGTATTTTCTGTCACAAAGACCCTCAAAGCCACTTCGAATAGGATGGGTTCACTAAAAAAATTGGTTTTGTAAATTTTGTTGGAAAAACAAGACATTGCTTATCAACTTTTAACCTTACTAACTTCCTAACAAAAAAATTATGATTAAAAAAATTATGCTGATGTAAAGATAACGTGGTAAATTATATTTATTAACTAATTTGTGTACAATTACTATCTGGTTTAAGGGCATAAAAATTCAAAGTTTGAAAGTTGCTAAATGTTCAAAATTTCACCAAAATTCCTATATTTTCACAAATAAACACAAAAAATATCAACCTAAATTTACCACTAACATAATGTACAACGTATCACGAAAAAACAGTCTCAGAATCACTGGAAAACATTTAATTTTTTCTGAATTATTACCACATAAAGTGACACTGGTCAGATTTGTAAAATTTAGACTGGTCAGGAAGCTAAAAAACAGGCTGGGAGATGAAGGATTTAAAGAGAATGTGTTATTATTAAATTAATCTACAATATAATTGTCTAAGGGGTACTTCCGTCTTTCTGTCTGTCCTTCTGTCTGTCTGTCTGCAACTTCTGTCACGGAAATCCCGCGTCGCTGATTGGTCTCGCCAGCTGCCTGTCCTGGATGCCGCAACCAATCAGTGACAGGCACATGAGAATTAGTCCCTTCCTACTCCCGTCCAGTCAGTGCCCGGCGCCTGCTCCATACTCCCCTCCAGTCGGCGCTGACAAAGGGTTAATGACAGCGTTAACGGACCGCGTTTTGCCGCTGGTAACGCACTCCGTTAATGCTGCTATTAACCCTGTGCGACCAACTTTTTACTATTGATGCTGCCTATGCAGCATCAATAGTAAAAAGATCTAATGTTAAAAATAATAAAAAAACAAAAAACCTGCTATTCTCGCCTTCCGTCGAGGCGCACGCGGCTGCCGCCAGCTTCCGTTCCCAGAGATGCATTGCGAAATTACCCAGAAGGCTTAGCAGTCTCGCGAGACCGCTACGTCATCTGGGTAATTTCGCAATGCATCCTGGGAACGGAAGATGGTGGCAGCCGCGCGCACATCGACAGAGCTTCGCTGGACGACGGAGGGTGAGTATAGAACTATTTTTTATTTAAATTATTTTTTTTAACAGGGATATGGTGCCCACATTGCTAAATACTACGTGGGCTGTGTTATATACTGCGTGGGCTGCGTTATATACTACATGGCTGCTATATATACTGCGTGGGCAGTGTTATGTACTACGTGGGCTGCGTTATATACTACATGGCTGCTATATACTACATGGGCAGTGTTATATACTATGTGGGCAATGTAATATACTGCATGGGCTGTGTTATATACTGCGTGGCCTGTGTTATATACTGTTTGGGCTGTGTTATATACTACATGGGCTGTGTTATATACTGCGTGGCTGCTATATACTACATGGGTAATGTTATATACTACGTGGGCAGTGCTATATACTGCATGGCCACTGTTATATACTGCGTGGCCTGTATTAACGCATCGGGTATTCTACAATATGTCGTGGCCTGTGCTATATACTATGTGGCTGCTACAGTATATACATACATACATACATACATATTCTAGAATACCCGATGCATTAGAATCAGGCCACCATCTAGTTATTGTATAAACCAGGTATTTTTATATTAATGTTTTACATTTTTTTAAATTACCGTATCACTTTTTTGTACTATAAAAAACAAATTGATATTTTGCAAATTTTATGTTTGGCTTTACATCTTACTCAGATTTCCTGTTTGTTACAGAAACTTTTCAGAAGTGTCAATATCATCAGAGACAAGATTACAATAAAACGGAACACATGTAAATTTAGGATATTACACAGGATCAACCATTCATATCAGGTGATGTCATAGCTCATTGACTTCCCAATGTCCTTATGACATATAACTTTTGTTCTTTAAATTTTACCCCAAATCAGAAAAAAAACTACGGAGTCAAAGTGCAAACTATAATTACATCAGTATTTTCTTCAAATTAGAATACATTTGCTTTGGGGATAAGGGGTTTAATACAAGACTAGTGAAAAGAATTCAGGGAGGGCTAATAGTTCTGCCATGCCCCACAGCTTGGGAATCATACAATATTGTATTATGATTGTATTGTTTCTGTTACAATGCTATGCAATTAAGTTTGACTTTTAGAAGGTTGTCCTTTTTCTCTCCATGTAGGCCAGTTCTGATGTAAGTAACCCCTCCCTTCTTCCTCAGTGTATGTCAGCCATCTTTCTAGGTCCATCACTGGATCAGAATTGTCTTTTTACTTACTACATCTACTACAGTTGCTGCTGTTACTAATGTGCATAAACCAATACAATAATTCAGCTTGAAAATAAACTTCTCCTAGAATCTACACACGTGCCTTTGCAGTCGAGTTAAAGATCTTCGTCGGAGTATTGGTTCAATTAAACATCCACAGAAACGCTGTGTCAAGAGCACCATACCTGCAGCTTAATTGCGGAGTTATAATATGTTCACCAGGAGGTGATTCAAAATACTTGCCAAACATCGGCAACGCACGCTAAGCCACTGAAAATCACAACTTGTATTTTGCTGGAAATGTTTTGATAACTTGTTATGGTACCATTTTTGCTTATATAAGTATTTGAGGGCTATGACCCGAAAAAGTATGGTAAGTGTCACAAATGATTATGAGTATAAATGGGTCCTTTTTTTAACCATATGTGGCCAATTAACTAGAAATAAAAAATCTAATTAATACTCTATTTAATATGTTGATCCAGATTCAATAGTCTAGAGGCACTCCCCTTCACCCCCGGAGCTTTTTCCGTTTTTCCGTTTTCGTTTTTCGCTCCCCTCCTTCCCAGAGCCATAACTTTTTTATTTTTCTGTCAATTTGGCCATGTGAGGGCTCATTTTTTGCGGGACGAGTTGTACTTTTGAACGACATCATTGGTTTTACCATGTCGTGTACTAGAAAACGGGAAAAAAATTCCAAGTGCAGTGAAATTGCAAAAAAAGTGCAATCCCACACTTGTTTTTTGCTTGCCTATTTTGCTAGGTTCACTAAATGCTAAAACTGACCTGCCATTATGATTTTCCAGGTCAGTACGAGTTCATAGACACCAAACATGACTAGGTTCTTTTTTACCTAAGTGGTGAAAAAAAATTCCAAACTTTGCAAAAAAATAAATAAATAAAATTGCGCCATTTTCCGATACCCGTAGCGTCTCCATTTTTCGTGATCTGGGGTCGGGTGAGGGCTTATTTTTTGCGTGCCGAGCTGGCATTTTTAATGATAGCATTTCGGTGCAGATACGTTCTTTTGATCGCCCGTTATTGCATTTTAATGCAATGTCGTGGCGACCAAAAAAACGTAAATCTGGCGTTTCGATTTTTATTTTCATTACGCCGTTTAGCGATCAGGTTAATGCTTTTTTTTTATTGATAGATCGGGCGATTCTGAACGCGGCGATACCAAATATGTGTAGGTTGGGCTTTTTTTTTATTGATTTATTTTGATTGGGGCGAAAGGGGGGTGATTTAAACTTTTATATTTTTTTTATTTTTTTCACATTTTTTTTTACTTTTTTTTTTAACTTTTACCATGCTTCTATAGCCTCCATGGGAGGCTAGAAGCAGGCACAGCCCGATCGGCTCTGCTACATAACAGCGATCATCAGATCGCTGTTATGTAGCTAAAATGCAGGTGTGCTGTGAGCGCCGACCACAGGGGGGCGCTCACAGCCACCGGCAATCAGTAACCATAGAGGTCTCCAGGACCTCTATGGTTACAATGCACAAGCATCGCCGACCCCCGATCATGTGACAGGGGTCGGCGATGCGCTCATATCCGGCCGCACGGCCGGATGCGGTAGTTAAATGCCGCTGTCTGAGTTTGACAGCGGCATTTAACTAGTTAATAGCGGCGGGTGATCGCGATTTCACCCGCCGCTATTGCGCGCACATGTCAGCTGTAAAAAACAGCTGACATGTCGCGACTTTGATGTGCGCTCACCGCCGGAGCGCACATCAAAGCGGGGGTCCCGACATGTGACGTACTATTACGTCACATGTCGGGAAGGGGTTAAATCCAGTGCAATGTTTTTTGAGGCATTGAGGTAGATCATATGCGAGGGTCGATATGTATCCCCCAGGATGTGCATAGCAGGATATTGAGGCCACTGGGGTGCATTACAGTCACAGGCATAGCTGTGGTTGCAGTGCAAAATAAAAGTACTGTAAGTGTTGACCTGGTCAAGTTATTTTGTCAAGGCAATGTTTAGAAAAACCTGTTAAGGGCTTTTATTTTTGGAGTGAACTACAGGATGATAGTGGGGCAGTTCACTCCCTCTAGCCGGGTCTTACAAATGACCCATGGCCACAGGCTGAAATTTAAAAGCCCTGCAGCAAAGGTTTGGGTGTGTCAGTCTTGGTTAGAAAACTGCAGAGCAGGTAGCTCTGCAACATCCTGCTTGTGTGAAATAACATGGAGCCAAAAGAAGCAAAAACACCTGGCACCCCTTAGCATGACATGGTGGTGCAGTTGCCCACGGGAACCAGATCAGATACGGACTGTCTTGATGCCCCAACTTTGATCTGGAGGACACCATTTGCTTTCCATTTGTCAGTTTCTTTGGACATTAAAGACATTTGCTTTGAACTTTTACTGGATCACTGCCTCATTGCCGCACGGTGTGAACACCGCCGCTCTACAGTTGTCAAGGGTGTGTGCCTCCATGCACCTCAAAATGAATGCTGCTTCGCTTGGAGAATAGAGTACCATTTCTGGTGTAAGAAATACCTCCAACTTCCATGAATTTGATGGGCAGGTGAAACTATGCACCAAGATTCCCCAGTTCTTCCCAGCTCTGTGCATTTTGGTCGAGCTGCTTGAAACAAGCACAAAAGCATGAAAAGTTTCAACATTTTGGCACAACCCCTTTTGTGCACAAATATTTGTAACTATTAAAAGTGTTTTAGGATACATTTATGGCGTAAACACTTTTATAAATCTGCCCTTATGTCTTATTAATCTTTATTTTATAACCAAAACTGTAGGTGAGGGTTTACAATATAGTAGAGCAGGATTGTTATAAGTTGTACATTTTTCGAAAAAGATGGGTTTTCAAGTTAAATTTTAAGATTTTAATAGTGGAAGATGGTCTAAAACTTGAGACTTCCATACATTAGAGTAAAGAGAATGATATGGAGAAATCTTGGAGATAGTTGTCTGATTAGCAGACAAGAGGAGAGCCAAGTAGGAAAACTTAAGGATAAATATTCGGTGATTTGGTCAGAGATGTAAGAAGGGGACAGGCAGGGCCAATTCTAAATTTGAAACCTCCCTCATCCCCTATTTTTTTTTAGAAAAATATCATTATTAAAAAAGTCAAAACAAAAGTAGAAAAATGAAATAACCTTAAAGGTTATAACATCCCCATTATTTAAAGTGCAAGTGACATGTTTTGGGTAGTGGTTCATCTGAACATTTGGTGCTGGTGAACTACTCCACAAAACAAGCAACTGGTATTTGAAATTAAGGAACATTTTCGTCTTATTATTTTTCACTTCATTAAAATTCTCATCTGCAATGCAATTTTGGAACTTCACTTGGGGATCCAGAAGTGCCCTAAAGGTATATGGCCTTTATACCATGATACCATTGATACAGAGGAGGAGCAAGCACTAGTGATGAGCGAGTATACTCGTTGCTCAGGTTTTCGCGAGCATGCTCGGGTGACCTCCGAGTAATTGTGACTGCTCGGAGGTTTAGTTTTCATCTCGGCGGCTGATTGATTTGCAGCTATTAGCCAGCCTGATTACATGTGGGGATTCCCTAGCAACCAGGCAACCCCCACGTGTACTCAGCCTGGCTAGTAGCTGTAAATCATTCAGCTGCCGCGATGAAAACGAAATCTCCGAACACTAACAAATACTCGGAGGACACCCGAGCGTGCTCGGGAAAACCTGAGCAATGAGTACACTCGCTCATTACTAGCCAACACCTTTTCTAAGATATTCAAGTTTTATACAATTGTACAGAGCATGGTGTTAGCTAATACAAGAATCCAAAATAATGGAAATCTCAAAAAAACAAATCATACTTTAACCCCTTTAGCCCCGAAGGTGATTTGCACGTTAATGACCAGGCCAATTTTTACAATTCTGACCACTGTCACTTTATGAGGTAATAATTCCGGAACACTTCAACAGATCCCGGTTATTCTGAGATTGTTTTACATGATATATTGTACTTCATGATAGTGGTAACATTTATTCAATATGACCTGTGTTTATTTGTGAAAAAAAATGGAAATTTGGCGAAAAGTTTGCTGTTTTCAATCCCCTGTTTTTCATCCCCTTATACCACAGATATATATATATATATCACAAAAAATAGCTAATTAATAACATTTCCCATTTTGTTAGGCAGTTAAAAGTTGGCCAGCAATTTTTCATTTTTCTAACAAAATTTACAAAACCATTAACCCCTTCATGACCTTGGGATTTTCCGTTTTTCTGTGTTCGTTTTTCGCTCCCTTCCTTCCCAGAGCCATAACTTTTTATTTTTCCGTCAATATGGCCATGTGAGGGCTTATTGTTTGCTGGATGAGTTGTACTTTTGAACAACATCATTGGTTTTACCATGTCGTGTACTAGAAAATGGAATCCCATGGGGGTTTTTTGTTTGGCTTTTTTGCTAGGTTCACTAAATTCTAAAACTGACCTGCCATTATGATTCTCCAAGTCATTACGAGTTCATAAACACCAAACATGTCTAGGTTATTTTTTATCTAAGTTGTGATAAAAAATTCCAAACTTTGCAAAAAAAAATAATTTTTTTCTGATACCCGTAGCGTCTCCATTTTTCATGATCTGGGATCGGGTGAGGGCTTATTTTTAGCATGCCGAGCTGACATTTTTAGTGATACCATTTTGATGCAGATATGTTCTTTTGATCGCCCATTATTGCACTTTAATGCAATGTCACAGCGACCAAAAAAGTGTAATTCAGGCGTTTAGAATTTTTTTCTCGCTATGCCGTTTAGCGATCAGGTTAATCCTTTTTTTATTGATAGATCAGGCTATTCTGAATGTGGCGATACCAAATATGTGTATATTTGATTTTATTTTATTGTTTTATTTTGAATGGAGCGAAAGGGGGGTGATTTAAACTTTTATTTTTTTTTATTTATTTCATATTTTTTTAATTTTTTTTTACTTTTGCCATGCTTCAATAGCCTCCATTGGAGGCTAGAAGCTGGCACAACTCGATTGCCTCTGCTACATAGAGGTGATGCACAGATCGCTGCTATGCAGCAGAATTACAGCATTGCTATGAATGCCGACCACATGGTGGCACTCACAGCAAGCCGGCATCAACAACCATAGAGGCCTCAAGGAGACCTCTGGTTGTTATGGCATCGCATCGCTGACCCCCGATCATGTGACGGGGGTCGGCGATGAGTGCATTTCCTGCAGCGTGGCCGGAAGCGGTAGCTAAATGCCGCTGTCAGCGTTTGACAGCGGCATTTAACTAGTTAATAGCGGCGGGTGGATCGCGATTCCACTCACTGCTATTGTACGCACATGTCAGCTGTTCAAAACAGCTGACATGTCACGGTTTTGATGTGGGCTCACCGCCAGACCCAACATCAAAGCAGGGGATTTGACCTCGGACGTACTATGGCATCCGAGGTCAGAAAGGGGTCAATTTTAAGCACATCACATTTGAAATCAGTTTGAGGGTTCTATATGATAGAAAATACCCAAAAGTGACACCATTCTAAAAACTTCACCCCTCAAGGTACTCAAAACTATGTTCAAGAAGTTTATTAACCCTTCAGGTACTTCACAGGAATTTTTGGAATGTGGAAAAAAATGAACTTTTAATTTATTTTCAAAAATAAATTACCTTACAATTTTTTTTTAATTTTAAACAAGGGTATCAGGAAAAAATGGACCCCAAAATTTGTTGTGTAGTTTTGACTGAGCATACCGATACCCCACATGAGGAATAAAGACACTGTTTGGGCATACGGCAGAGCTCGGAAGGGAAGGAGCGCTATTTGATTTTTTGAATGTAAAATTTCCTGTAATCATTAGCGGATGTCACATCCCATTTGGATTGCCTCTGATGTACCTAAACAGTGGAAACTGCCTACAAGTGACCCCATTTTGGAAATTAGACCCCTCATGGAATGTATTTAGATGTGTAGTGAGCACCTTGAACTCCCAGGTGCTTCACAGAAGTTTATAACGTTAAGCCATGAAAATAAAAAAAATCACATTTTCCACACAAAAATGTTATTTTGGCCCAAAATTTTGCATTTTCCTAAGGGTAACAAGAGACATTGCACCATATAATTTGTTGTGCAATTTCTCCTGAGTATGCTGATACCCCATATGTGGGGGAATTCTACGTTTGAGGCACAGAGTGAAGCTCAGAATAGAAGAATCACCATATTGAAGTCCTGATTTTGCTGGAATGGTTTGAAGGTCCCATGTCACATTGGCAGAGCCCCTGAGGTGCCAGAACAGCATAAACCTCCTATATGTGAAATCATTTTACAAACTACACTCCCCAATGAATTCATCTAGGGGTGTAGTGTACATATTGACACCACATGTGCCTCACAGAATTTTACAACATTGAGCAGTGAAGAGAGAATAAATTACTCTTCCCACTTGCCCTGTGGTGGTGGCAAATGGGGTTCATATTTGTGGGGTTGGTGTCACCTTTGTATTATCCAGTGACATAAAGCACATGGCTTTGTAATGGAGAGACATTTCTAAGACACCTATCCATTAATAATCCTATAGTTGTATTGTAAATAAGCACTCAGCAAGTAAAAAGTCCTTTACCTGAAATAAAATAAAACACAATTCCATTTTTGTTTAAAAATAACAAACAGTTATATTCACGTAATGCCTATTCCATTGAAACCCTCGTCTCCTGTAATAAATAGAAAATAAAAAACAACAATATCCCTCACCTGACCGTCGTTCTGTCCCATGCCGTAAATCAATGTCTGGGGATAAACAGTTTTCAACTTGGACGGTGCCAAGATATGACCGTCCAGGCTGAGAACCACTCGAGGTTACCACAGGTCACTGAGGCTGAATTCCCAACCAGGCCCATGAACTGCAGGGGCCTCAGTGAGATCCCCGGTATCACAGTGAGAAATAGTCTCACGATGCAGCGGTGAGTTCATTGCAGCTCACCGTGAGAAATTTATGTGCCAAATGATGTGCTAAGTGTCTCCATTTTTTCCTATTTTCTAGAGGAGTAATGCTATTCATATTTCATATATTACATGCTTTAATACTACAGAGTGCAACGTTATTTGTTTGTTGTATATGTAGGTGGCAGCTCCTAGTTCACAACTGTACACACCAGTTTTCTGATCTGGAAGTGCTAGTCAGTTTTTTGAAATTTGTATATGAGCCCTCTGACCGAGCTTTTTGGAGTGTTATATACCACAGAAATGTACCTCCACCCTCCAGGTATTCACACTAGGAACGTAGATTCCCAGCAAACCGGTGCCTTGTCGCTTGCTGATGGGCATGCATAAATTGGCCAAATTATATTCCAAGTTTCTCCATTTTTTGCATTATCCAAAGCAGTAATGCTAGTCATACATTACATATTTACATGCTTTAGCACTACAGAGTGCAATTTTATTTGTTTTTTAGATATAGAGGTGGCTGCTCCTAGTGCACACCAGTTTTCTGATTTGGAAGTTCCAGTCAGTATTTTGTTAATTGATGAATACTACCATTAGCCATCACCTGCTCTCACTGCTATTAGCGGCAGCAGGCATTGGCTGATGGGAGTAGTAGTCCTATAAGTTAACACCAGTGACCAGAGATGAGATGAGTCTGGGTTGGGTAGTTTCTCCCTGTCTCATGTCTTGCTCCATCTTCACTTGGTCTGCATGCAAAGCTTCATGTTTAATTGTCAGCAGTGACTGTTTAAGTAGGCACATTAGCAGGATCCATGCACTGATGGCGTCATCACCACTCTTCATCTTTGTGGAGTCCTCAAAGTATTGGAGAACTGCACGAATGTCAGACATCCATGCCCACTCTTCAGTTGCTATGTGCGGAGGCTGACTAGAATACCAACTGGTATTCTACAACTAACCTCTGCTGCTCTCAAAGCCTTGTAATCATATGCAGTGTGGAGTTCCAGTGCGTGGTCACATCACGCACCAGTCAGTGAGATGGCACTTGCATGCACTGTAGCTGATTTGCAGAAATGGGTGCTGATGTGGCTTACCTTGACCAGAAGCTCTGGCAAATCTGGGTAGGTTTTCAGTTTAGAAACCACTGAACTACCAAATTGAGCACATGGGTCAAGCATGGTACTTGTGTGAGATTGCCGAGCTTCACAGCCACCACAACAGAGATGTAGGATGAGGAGGAGCAGGAGGAGGTGCAGGAACTGGTGTAGGAGTTGAAGGAAGCTGTGATAGAAGTAGGGCCAGCCATCCTCAGCATCGGTAGCATATGTGCCATGCCAGGGTGATACTCGGCCCCATCCTCCACAATGTTCATCCAGTGTGCCATCAGGAAGATGTTGCATCTTTGGTCACAAGCAGTTGTTCACATGTTGGTCGTTAAGTGGACAATCCAAGTAATCTGGTAAGGACACGTGTAATGTTTCTGGACACTTGCTGGTACAAGGTGGGGATGCCACAACAGGAGAAACAGTGGCAACTGGGGATCGAGTACCGAGGGACCACATTTTTACACCTGTAGCAGGACAATTTTTGTTTTTATTTCAAACCAACAATAGTCAATTTTTGAAAAACAAAATTTGTACACCTGTAGCAGGTCATTTTTGGTTTACATTTCAAACCAATTAATTTTCACACAAAGCAGGTTCTACAGTATATATGCCAGTAGTCAAGTTTTGGCGCAAAAATATTCTGTAACTTATACCAGGCCAAGCCATTTTTAAAAATTGAAACCCACCGCAATTTTACATAAAGCACTTTAAACTGTATGGATGATTAATTGAATCCCCCCAAATTTTTTAAACTTAAATATTTTGAAAGTGTAGTTAATGTACTCCTACACTCAGAAATGCTTTGCAGAAAGAGCAAAGCCAGGAAAATAATTATAAGAAGGGTAATACAGTAATCCTCTTCAGGAGTCCGTTTCTTCTTCTCTTACCTCAGGAGGCTGGGGGGACTGCCTCCACCTGCTTCCTACAGCCCGAATCCCAGGTGCCTGGGCTGTAAGTGAACAAGCTTCAGGTAGTGCCAGAGCCCCTCACATGAAGAAATGGGTGACAGCCCCCTGTGTCACCTACACAGGCAGCTGTCAAGGACAGTACAATCTCACGGGGGTGGTAGCCCCATCTCAAGCCATCTCAAAGAGCCTTTTCCAGGCCTGTTCACTTCTCCAGAATGATTCTTCCTGCTCCCTTCCTTTTTTTGATCACACCCACCACATACCAGTGATGATGTCCCTCCATTTTGAGGAAAGTGACCTTGGTTCCAGCCATTAGCTCTTGCAGCATTTGAGGTGAGTGCTCTACTGCCCGCTGGTTGAATAAGATGTGATGACGGATTCCAATATCTTCTATGGACACCCATCTCTGCTGCCAGTTGTACGTAATGACCTCCCCCCAGGATGCCAAATGTCAGCACCTTGCGGCTAGTGGGCCCTCTAGCATTCCTCAAGACCTGGTCCTGGCTCATTTTCATCTTTCTTCAAACCAGCCTAGGCCCCTCGGTCCACTCACTAGTTGCTGGATACTGGTTCTCCCATCTGCAGTCTGCAAAAACTTCAGCGATGAATGCTGCAACCTGGGTTCATGCCTTGGTGGTTCTGGAAAAGTGGTCAGTTCTAGACCACAGGCTACTGTCACCTCCGTTGTCATACCAGATCCGTCTGGCTCCGATATTCCTCTGGTTGCTCCCTTGGGAGTCTTGCGAGATTCTGCAATCTTTGTCGCCTTCTCGCCCACTAAGCACATTACGCTGTATGGATTACTAATTCAATCCAGAAAAGTTTTTGGAGTGTTGTATACCACAGAAATGTACCCCAGAGCATGTAATACTCTATGAAATTTTTTTATGCTTTTTTTGGAGTGTTACATACCACAGAAATGTACATCAGAGCAAATAATACTTTAAAGATGAGTAATATATCAAAAAAAATTTAATGCTTTTTTGTAGTGTTATTTACCACCGAAATGCAACAGAAAGCACATAATACTCCCTGGATGAGTAATATAATACTGAAAGAATTTTCAACTCTTTTTTTGAGTGTTATATGACTCCAAAATGCTTGGTGCCTTGGGGTGATCCTCGACTCTGCCCTCTCTTTCAAGCCACATATCCAAGCCCTTGCCTCCTTCCATCTCAAACTCAAAAATATTTCTCGGATCTGCGTATTCCTTGACAGCGAAACCACAAAAACACTAGTGCACGCCCTTATCATCTCCCGCCTTGACTACTGCAACCTCCTACTCTCTGGCATCCCCTCTAGCACTGTGGCACCACTCCAATCCATCCTACACTCTGCTGCCCGACTAACCTACCTGTCTCCCTGCTATTCCTCAGCTTCTCCCCTATGCCAATCCCTTCACTGGCATCCTATCATCCAGAGACTCCAGTTCATAACCCTTACTATGACATACAAAGCCATCCACAACCAGTCTCCTCCATACATCTGTGACATGGTCTCCCGGTACTTACCTACACGCAACCTTCGATCCTCACAAGATCTCATTCTCTACTCCCCTCTTATCTCTTCTTCCCACAACCGCATCCAAGATTTCTCCCGTGCTTCCCCCATACTCTGGAACTTTCTACCCCAACACATCAGACTCTTGCCTACCATAGAAACCTTCAAAAAGAACCTGAAGACTCACCTTTTCCGACAAGCCTACAACCTGCAGTGATCCTCAACCTACTGAACCGCCGCACATCCAGCTCAACCCTCTCCTAGTGTATCCTCACCCATCCCCTGCAGATTGTGAGCCCTCGTGGGCAGGGTCCTCCCTCCTTCTGCACCTGTTAGTGCCTTGTTTTTTGCTCATGTTTATTATATTTGTCTATATTTGCTCCCTTTTCACATGTAAAGCGCGAAGGAATAAATGATGCTATAAAAATGTATAATGATAATAGTAACAATAATAAAATGTATCACAAAACACGTAATACTCTATGGATCACTAACTGAATCCAGAAAGATTTTTTAACGCTTTTTTTAAGTGTTATATAACACCAAAATGTTACAGAAAGTACATAATACTCTATGGAGGACTGACTAACTGAATCCAGAAATATTTTTCAATGCTTTTTTGGAGTGTTTTATGCAATTGAAATGTACTACAGGGTAATAGTATATGGATGAGTAATTGAATACAAAAACAATTTTGAATGCTTTTTTAAGTGTTATATAATCCGGAAATATACCACAAAGCACTTAATACTCTATGGGTGAGTGATTGAAGTCCAAAAAATATTTCAACCCTTTTTTGGAGTGTTTTATGCCACTGAAATGTACCACTAAGTAAGTAAAAGTATATCGATGAGTAATTGAATCCAGAAAGATTTTTCAACACATATTTTTAGTGTTATATAACAACAAAATGTAACGCAAAGCAAATAATACTTTATGGTTGAGTAATTGAATCCAGAAATTTTTTTAAACACTTTTTGAGTGTTATATATACACTCACTGGCCACTTTATTAGGTACACCTGTCCAACTTCTTGTTAACACTTAATTTCTAATCAGCCAATCACATGGCGGCAACTCAGTGCATTTAGGCATGTAGACATGGTCAAGACAATCTCCTGCAGTTCAAACCGAGCATCAGTATGGGGAAGAAAGGTGATTTGAGTGCCTTTGAACGTGGCATGGTTGTTGGTGCCAGAAGGGCTGGTCTGAGTATTTTAGAAACTGCTGATCTACTGGGATTTTCACGCACAACCATCTCTAGGGTTTACAGAGAATGGTCCGAAAAAGAAAAAAAATCCAGTGAGCGGCAGTTCTGTGGGCGGAAATGCCTTGTTGATGCCAGAGGTCAGAGGAGAATGGGCAGACTGGTTCGAGCTGATAGAAAGGCAACAGTGACTCAAATCGCCACCCGTTACAACCAAGGTAGGCCTAAGAGCATCTCTGAACGCACAGCGCGTCGAACTTTGAGGCAGATGGGCTACAGCAGCAGAAGACCACACCGGGTACCACTCCTTTCAGCTAAGAACTGGAAACTGAGGCTACAATTTGTACAAGCTCATCGAAATTGGACAGTAGAAGATTGGAAAAACGTTGCTTGGTCTGATGAGTCTTGATTTCTGCTGCGACATTCGGATGGTAGGGTCAGAATTTGGCGTAAACAACATGAAAGCATGGATCCATCCTGCCTTGTATGGAGCATCTTTGGGATGTGCAGCCGACAAATCTGCGGCAACTGTGTGATGCCATCATGTCAATATGGACCAAAATCTCTGAGGAATGCTTCCAGCACCTTGTTGAATCTATGCCACGAAGAATTGAGGCAGTTCTGAAGGCAAAAGGGGGTCCAACCCGTTACTAGCATGGTGTACCTAATAAAGTGGCCGGTGAGTGTATATCTGAAATGTACCGCAAAGCACGTAATACTCTATGGGTGAGCAGTTAAATCCAGAAATATTATTCAATGCTTTTTTGGAGTTTTATATACCACCGTAATGTAACAATAACTGGTTTAAACTGTATGGATGACTTATTGAATCCAAAAAATTTTGGAAGTGTAGTTGATGTACTTCTAAACTCCTAAAGGCTTTGCAGAAAGTGCAAAGCCAGTGCTAGGGCTAGCGGACAGCACCAAATAATTAGAGAGATGGTATAAGGTGCATTCGCAGCCCGGGGTCCACCGTGCAGAGATGGAACCTGCTGCTGAGTAATGACGGACTATATGGTGGTACAATGAAGATACACACATGGGTTAACTTCAGCCTGTGTGAGTGAAGCGAACCCTGTTGCATCACAGGGCCGCGGTACCGCACAAAGAGCGTAAGCAAGGAATCACAAAACTCTATCCCAGGACACAGGATTAGAGTTTGTGTAGACCTCTTGCGCTCGACACCACAATTGGGGTAACAGAATAACTGAGAAAGTAACTTAAATGCACAAGAGTGTGTACTGAGCCACTCTGGCGGACGCCACTAACCACCGTGACTTGGGTAAGGAAAGCTCTCTAATAGAGCATGGCGCCACACTGGTGGTCACAGCAATTTAGACCCTGTTTTTTGTGTTATTGTGCTGATAGCTCAGCCGGGCACTAGATAGCAGACATTCACCTTATGCGAGCAGTCATACACAAGGGAGGGGATGTTTAAAGAACGACTTGCACTCATCAACACACACGTTTTCAAATATACACTAGCGCATGGACGTGCGGTCATGCGAACCTTTTATAGCTGCAGCAAGTACAGGACCTTCCCAGAAGGACCAATGGGAGGCTGCCACATAAGTTGAGCACCTTCAGGACCTTCCTAGAGGACCAATGGGATTTGCTGCAGTATCTAAGCATGTGACCCTTGATCTCCAATGAGAGATCTTACCCTGGACATGCTCAGTATGTGAAAAGCAGGACTTAGTCCAAGAAAGACCAGCTCGCTGCTGAACATTGCTGGCTATAAGGACAGAGCCTGGAAGGACAGTAGTAACCAATCGTCCAGTATCAGCCTGAGCTAGACGCTGGGACCGACATCTCCGCTGAGCAGACTCCACTGCAGCTGGAGAAGAATGGGAGACCACAGGGGAGATATTTCAAGATTCCCCCTGTGCAGAGGCGGGAACTTGACACCTAACATTTCCCCCCCTCCTTGGTCCTCGCTGCGCTCAAAGGCAGCAATGAGCTGTGGAGCTTGACTGTGCTCAGCAGGCTCCCAGGACTTGTCCTCTGGGCCACCTTACCACCTTACACCCCAAGATAGCGTTCACCTCGTAATCGTCCGTAGACGAACCCGATGTGCCGGCAGATGAAACGGAAAACTGGCATAAGTATTCGGGCCTCAAGAGGGACACATGAAAGGTGTCGGTGATACCTAGGCGTGGAGGAAGGGCCAGACAGAAAAAAAATTAAATGCTTTTTGGGAGTGTTACATGCCATCAAAATGTACCAGAGAGCGTAATGGTACACGGATGAGTAATTGAATACAGAAAAATTTTTCAATGTTATATAACATCAAAATATACCATAGAACAAAAAATAGACTATGGGTGAGTATTTGAATCCAGAAAAACTGTTCAAACGCTTTTTTTTAGTGTTATAAAACACCAAAATTTACCATAGAGTGCGTAATAGAATATGGATGAGTAATTGAATACAGAAAAATGTTTCAACACTTTTTTGAAGTGTTATATAACACCGAAATATACCACAAAGCACATAATACTTTATGGGTGAGTAATTGAATCCAGAAAAACTGTTCAAACGCTTTTTTTTAGTGTTATATAACACCAAAATTTACCATAGAGTGCGTAATAGAATATGGATGAGTAATTGAATACAGAAAAATGTTTCAACACTTTTTTGAAGTGTTATACAACACAGAAATGTATCACAAAGCACGTAATACTCTAAGGATAACAATATAGTCAATTTTTTCACCCCCCCCCCCGAAAAAATGTGGTCTACTGCCACAGTTATATATTAGCAACGGACTGCAAAGTCCTAATCCCTGCCTAGAGACTTAATTCAGCTACTCTCCCTGCTCCTGTAACTCTTGTAACTCTCTCTCCCGAGGCTAAATGCAGTATGTATCTAATACAAACAGTAAAGCACACAATTATCCCTTACAAGGTATGTTAGTATGATGGTTTAACTTCAGTACTAGTGTCAACACTACAGGACTCTGATTTGTTAAATTGTGCACACAGATGCTGAAACAAGCATTTCCCCTCCATTAAGAACTGTCAAAGAGCTGTGCAATGTTGTCAGTGTTCTGAGCCTGGCAGTGCCTGTCTTTTTACAACCCCTGATGATGTCATACGGTCAGCCAATCACAGTAATGCCATTACCAAAATCACTACGGCATTATACTGACTCACAGGAAATCCCTGCATGCTTTTTGGCTGTGCAAAAGGAGCCATAAATGAGGATTTGAGTTTGAAATCGAGCACTGGCTAATGCTCGCTGAGCGTCGAAGACATGCGAGCTCGCAGCTATCCGAGTGATATCCTAGTATCACCAAGCAATTTGGCTCATCCTTTGTAATGAAGTCTGATAAATCCTCCCTGGCTTCATTATAATGCGATCATGGCAGATACCAAGGTAGAAATTAAATTGTGTGCTGTGCATATGCAAGATTTCAATTGCCTGATAGTTGTCTTGGACATTTTAGAGAATGTCAGTCTTATCTATAGAGGGCATAAATAGAATACATCAGACCAGACTTTTCTGCGAAAGAGACTTACGGATGTCTTGAACATTGCACAGGAACACAGCGGATGTTCCTATGTATGCATTTGCTGCTATGTATACAGTGAGGAAAAAAAGTATCTAGTCAGCCACCAATTGTGCAAGTTCTCCCACTTAAAAAGATGAGAGAGGCCTGTAATTGACCTCATAGGTAGACCACAACTATGAGAATCAAAATGAGAAAACAAATCCAGAAAATGATGGTGGAAAATAAGTATTTGGTCACCTAAAAACATGCAAGATTTCTGGCACTCACAGACCTGTAACTTTAAGAGGCTCCGCTGTGCTCCACTCACTACCTGTAGTAATGGCACCTGTTTGATTTTGTTATCAGTATAAAAGACTCCTGTCCACAACCTCAAACAGTCACTCTCCAAACTCCACTATGGTGAAGACCAAAGAGCTGACGAAGGACACCAGAAACAAAATTGTAGCCGTGCACCAGGCTGGGAAGACTGAATCTGCAATAGAAAAGCAGCTGGGAGTGATGAAATCAACTGAGGGAGCAATAATGAGAAAATGGAAAACATACAAGACTACTGATAATCTCCCTCGATCTGGGGCTCCACGCAAAATCTCATGTCGTGGGGTCAAAATGATCACAAGACCGGTGAGCATGTGGTCTGATGAAACCAAAATAGAACTGTTTGGTAGAAACAAAACTTGTTGTGTTTGGAGGAGACAGAATGCTGAGTTGCATCCAAAGAAAACCATACCTACTGTTAAGCATTGGGGTGGCAACATCATGATTTAGGGCTGTTTCCTCTGCAGAGGGACCAGGGGGACTGCTCGGTGTACATGAAAAAATGAATGGGGTCATGCATCGTGAGCATGTTAATGATCCCAAGCACACCACCAGGGCAATGAAGGAGTGGCTTCATAAGAAGCATATGAAGGTCCTGGAGTGGCTTAGCCAGTCTCCAGATCTCAACCCCATAGAAAACCTTTGGAGGGCTTTTATAAGGCCGTGTTCCCCAGCAACAGGCCAAAAACATCACTGCTCTAGAGGAGATCTGCATGGAGGAATGGGCCAACATATCACCAACAGTGTGTGCAAACCTTGTTAAGACTTACAGAAACCATTTGACCTCTGTCATTGCCAACAAAGGATATACTGTATGCCAAAATATTGAGATTAACTTTTGTTAATGACCAAATACTTATTTTCCACCATAATTTGCAAAATAAATCTTGCCAAATCAGACAAGGTGATTTTCTGGATTTGTTTTCTCATTTTGACTCTCATAGTTGTGGTCTACCTATGATGTCAATTACAGGCTTCTCTCATCTTTTTAAGTGGGAGCACTTGCTCAATTGGTGGCTGACTAAATACTTTTTCCCCACTGTACATGCAATGGTGTTTAGTACAGTGGGTTTCATAGCGTGAGAGAATTGGAATGCTTTGTTATTCAGGAATGAGTATAATAAATGTAATCGATAAATTCTGAAAATCCATTTAACGATCATATGCCAACCAGACTGACATCCATCTTCAGGCATTTTCATTAACAATCACCTGGTCCACTACGAGTTAAGTTGTCACAGGCAAGATCCTTGAACTCCCTCATCAATTTACTCCATCCAAACAAACACTTTCAGTGTGCAATGGAACAACTTATCATCTGACCTTTTCAGGGACATTGTAAAACACCTTGTAGCTTGCATGTTCTACATAGCCTACATTTTACAGCACCATTGCTTCTACTCCGAGTGACTGAGGTTGCTGGACATGAAAAGATACTTCTTAAATTTTCTCAGACCACTGCCTGAGCAAGATGCTCATCTCATCTCATTTCACAAGTAGCCCTGGGTAGAGGTTATAGACAGCTAATTATGTGATTGTTCACCAGAGTTTTCTGGGCAATGAGTGATCAGTAGAAGGATTAAAAATGGAGGGACGCATAGAAATAATAGGAGAAGAAGTTGATGTACCGAGCAGCATAGTTCATCTTTGACTGTTGGGAAGTATGGGTGTTAGATGGGAAGCCACAAAGAAGGATGCATGCACCAGCATTTTTATTGACTCAAGGATGAGGAAAGAGTGAATATGAGAAATGTTTTTAAGGGTATTAGAGGTGCCAGAAAAATGAAAAAGTTTGGTTGGGAAGTATAATACTCAAGGTGAAATTAAATGTTCTCCAAAGGCTACAGAATGCAAGGTAACAGTTACACTAATGAAAATGTGAAGTCATCATTTCATAGTCCAGTTGGGTGAGTGGTTATTGAGATAAGGGAAAAAATATGAGTTCAGTTTTCTCCATGTTAAGTTTTAGGAAGAGGCCGAAAAAGAAAGCGAATAAAGCTCAAACTATAATTCTGTATTTCTTGATAGCGGAGAGGTAACATTGGCTAAAGAAAATTTTAATGTGTCATCAAGGTAAAATGTATCCTGAAATTCATAAGATTCTATATGCAGCCCAAGGGTATAGGTAGAAAGAAAAAAGTAGGATGTCCTGGATATAGCCTTGATTGTCACGAGCAGACAGAGGTCAAGAAAAGTACATGGTACTGAGACACTAATTGCTTGGTGGATGAGGAATGGCGATATTCTGGAAGGGGCTTCTTTTCTTATGTCGTCTTCAATTTTTAGTAAAATTAATTAATGTAAGTAGAAGAAAAGCAATTATCTCAGGCAAATCCTTAAAATTTACTTTTATTTAAAATGAAAGTAGGATTGACAGTATTTAAAAATTTTAGGAATGAAAAATAGAATTTGATGAAATCTGTGCATTTATTTGTCATTTACAATTATTCGATGAGCCAAATGCCTGTTTTTCCATATGATCTACTAATTGGCTCGACGTTAGGTAGAGAACCCTAAATCCTACATGGAACATCGTTTGAAGATTATTAAATAGAGATGGAAAGAATATGCCTTGAAATGACACAGTGCCAGAGCCAACTACTTTCATTTATCTCAAGTAGATGATGTCTGTTTGATCATTTCACTTTAAATTGTAGAGGTGTCAAAGAGTTTCCTTATGTCTAAACAAGTGTTATTAACTTCAATTATGGCTTCCAGATGGAGAACTGTGAAGGTCTTTTAGTGCGTTTCAAAGTATTTCATTTAGACATTTTTGGAAAAACATACATACCAATTCATAACCTATTTCACGCTTCTAATTTATAAGTCCTGTACAACTGTAAATCATTCAAAAATATGAAATGTAATTTTATTGCATCAAAATTGTGTGGCAAAGAGCCTAGGTAAAGCATAACATAAATTACATTTTCTACTGGCAATAATAATGGAACTTAACCGGATTGACTCACACTCTCTAGTACAAGTATCAAGGGAAGCTTGTAATGTTCCTGACCAACAATCAGGCCTGTATGGCAGATAAAGTTATATACAGCAATAAATCTAATTAAATACAATTAGATTTTTAAGAAAGTTGAAAACATGAGTGCAGAGATGAACTATAAACTATATACATTTCATACGGAAAACAAAATTTCAGAAACCAGTTCTATAAAACTCCTTAATATAGAAACTGGAATGGGTGGGGTAACATATGAATTCTGAAATATGCCATGTTTTGGAATTCCCAAGAGTCACCAATTTGTAAGCTTAAGCAATGTTTACAATTGCAAAATCTTGATTTAATATAAACTAGAGACTTCATGGTGGCTCAGTGGTTAGCACTGCTGCTTTGCAGCAATGGGGTCCTGGGTTCAAATCTCACCAAAGACAACATCTGCAAGGAGTTAATGTATTTTCCTTGTGTTTGTGTGGGTTTTCTCCTGGTTTCTTTGCTTACCTCCCACTCTCCAAAGACATACTGATAAAGAATTTAGATTGTGAGCCCCAATGGGAACAGCGATGATGATGTCTGTAAAGCGCTGTGGAATACGATGGTGCAATATAAGCAAAACATAATAAATAAAACTAATTAATAAGAATACTTAATACATGAGAGATCGCCTTGTTAGGTTTTTGTTTTCTACTAGAGCGCTATATGTTCCCTTATATTTCTAGCATTCCATTAGGTGTCTCTATCTCATGTCTTGTGCTGTAAGGTTTAGTAATGTTTTGTTCTGTACTCACAGGGCAGGATCTGGTCTCATCTTTGGCAATGAGTATATGTTACTGTGTGGCGCCCCAGGGTCCTGGTCGTCATAGTAGCATTGCTTTCCTCATGGGGAGAGTGATGTTACACTTGAAGGCAAGAAGGGATAACTGTAACCAGGTACCACAAACATGGAACACATTCACACTCCAGGCCACCAGGGGGAGCTTTTGATCCTATTTACTAGTGACTCCCCATATATATAACTGGTAGTCTGTAGGGAAAGGCTAGTTTCACATTTGCGGTTAAGTCCACAGCGTATTGTTCGCAACCGCAAACGCATGTAAAAACGCATGCAAACGTCTGATAACGCAGCGTTTTTTTATCTGCATCAGCTTACACGTGATGGAAAAAAAACGCAGCGTTTGCATGCGTTTTTACATATCTTTGCGCTTTTTAGGAGCATGCGTTTGATATTTCCAGGAGGGTGTATCTTTAATGGGCATGTCTAAATCAGTTCCTGGACATACGCAGTCCGAAGTACGCAAGCGCATCAAACGCATGCGTGCGCAAAGACATGTGTACGCATGCTTTCCCATAGACTGTAATGTGTTTTTTTGCCGCATTCCTAGCGCTAACAATCGCATACGTTTCTAGGCGGCAAATTGACGCCTCTTAAATTACTATATGTAGCGTTTACTGCGCCAAGCCGCAGACGACGAAACGACGCATGCGTGGTCAAACGCGGCAAAACGCAACCAATCGCAGACACATGCATGCCTAATGTTAAAGATAGGAAAACACAATGCATGCAGAAAATTGTGGCAAAAATGCTGCGGACACAACCGCAAATGTGAAACCGGCCAAAGTCAGTCAGTTCCAGGAAGGTACAGTCAGGAGACAGACTGGATCAGTCTGAGGCAGCAGAAGGTTTTACAAAGCTGTGTAGTCGCAGTGCTCCAGCTCCTGGAAAGAGAGACAGAGAAAGCTGAATACATTGCAGAGAGCATGCAGGAGAGCAAATCACAGGAGAGAATACCAGGGGGAGACCAGCCCCGAGCAGGCTGCCTCTTTCTGAGGCGCAGAGACCGGTAGCCGGAACACTGAGGTTGTAAGGACCTCTATGGCTTACATCAGAGACCGGTAGGATAGCTGAACTCCAAGTTACCTGTCCGACCTAACACCCAGGAGGCACGGTGGCACCACTCAGAGGCCGGGCATGCTAGAGTCCCTATAAACAGCCTCAAGCCACCAGTCATATGGGTTATGTCCTATCCTACCCGGGGGACAGAAAGAGAGAGATAACATCTGTGAGGACCTTATGTGGAGCTTTAAGCCGTAAGGGACTACAACACCACGGTGCAAGAGGAAGGCTTTTGATTTCCACCTGGGTAAGGGGACTCCTAACTTGCCTTCAAGCCGGCCTGACCCTGCATGCCCTGTGATCTGGTGCTCTGGACTGCGGATGCTGAAGTCTTCAGTAAACCAAGGTAAAGAGACTGCAACCTTGTGTCCTCATTCTTTACTGCACTCCTCACTAGGGTTGAGCGACTTTCATTTTTTTAAGATCGAGTCGGGTTTTGGGAAACCCGATTTTGTCCAGAGTCGAGTCGAGTGCAGTCGGCCGATTGTCGCTAAAAGTCGGGGATCGACCGAAACACGAAACCCAATGCAAGTCAATGGGGAAGCATAGTCGGCAGTGAGTGGAGGCCAGGAAAACACCTACAGTGCCCATTTTAATGCCAAAAACATCCATTCTTGTTTCTGAAGCTTGTCAATCTTAATTAACTTTATAATAATAGTTGGGCATTGGAACTTGGGGGTCATTTGGCAAAAGTTGTTGGGGGTAGGGCTGGTTCAAGGTTTTAATGGGCCCAGGAAACGTGGACGGCGGTGGAGCAGGGAGAGGTAAGTATTTCAACGTTGCAAGTGCTGTGATCCTGAGCAACCAGGGGGGGCCCACTCGTTCACATTGGCACTGGCACAGGGCCCCTCAAAGTATGGCGGTGTGTTTGCATGGCGGGGGCACCTCCCACCAGCAGCGACACTTTTGCGTACTCTGAGGGGCTCTGTGCCAGTGACGTCGCCAACTAGTATGCCCCCCCACCTGATGAAGGAACCTGCACTTTCATCTGCACCTTCCTCTTTGTCCCTGTGTAAGGTGGTGTAACATGCGGGAAGGGGAACCTTACTTTCAGCAGGGTCAGATTCTGGCTGTGTAGAGTGCAAGGGGAATGTAGTGGTCTAGGTCAATGTACCAGCAGACTCATCTAGCAGTGGCTGGGCAATGGGCAGGATGAGGAGGAAACAGATATAGGGCCAAAGAATAAATTAGGTTAAATGCAGTTCAAAATTGGTAACAGGACTAAACAGGCGGCATTGCTTTGTTCAGTGGAGTAGCAAACCCAAGAGCAGCAAACACTTTTTCAAGGGCCCAACCACACTAGTAGGCCAAATGCAGTTTAATATCTGATACTATAGGCCAAAAGCCAGAAGGTAGAAGCTCAGCTGTATTCAGTTGAGGACAAACACCAGGCAGGGGCAGACAACGTTAGTAGGCCCTAAACACCATTTTTTAAAAACACAGCACTTAATGAGAGCCAGAAGGTAGAAGCTCAGCTGTATTCAGTTGAGGACAAACACCAGGGAGCAGCAAACAGAGGTATTAGGCCCCATCCAGCAATTTAAAAAAAAAAAAAAAAAAAAAAAAAAGCTTAATAAGAACCAGAAGGTAGAAGCTCAGCTTTATTCAGTTGAGGACAAACACCAGGGAGCAGCAAACAGAGGTATTAGGCCCCATCCAGCAATTTAAAAAAAAAAAAAAAAAAAAAAAAGCTTAATAAGAACCAGAAGGTAGACGCTCAGCTTTATTCAGTTGAGGACAACACCAGGGAGGGGCAGACACCGTTAGTAGGCCGGAACCACCAATTTGTTTAAAAACAGCAGTTAATCAGAGCCAGAAGGTAGAAGCTCAGCTTTATTCAGTTGAGGACAACACCAGGCAGGGGCAGACACCGTTAGTAGGCCGGAACCACCAATTTGTTTAAAAACAGCAGTTAATCAGAGCCAGAAGGTAGAAGCTCAGCTTTATTCAGTTGAGGACAACACCAGGCAGGGGCAGACACCGTTAGTAGGCCGGAACCACCAATTTGTTTAAAAACAGCAGTTAATCAGAGCCAGAAGGTAGAAGCTCAGCTTTATTCAGTTGAGAACAACACCAGGCAGGGGCAGACACCGTTAGTAGGCCGGAACCACCAATTTGTTTAAAAACAGCAGTTAATCAGAGCCAGAAGGTAGAAGCTCAGCTTTATTCAGTTGAGGACAACACCAGGCAGGGGCAGACACCGTTAGTAGGCCGGAACCACCAATTTGTTTAAAAACAGCAGTTAATCAGAGCCAGAAGGTAGAAGCTCAGCTTTATTCAGTTGAGGACAACACCAGGCAGGGGCAGACACCGTTAGTAGGCCGGAACCACCAATTTGTTTAAAAACAGCAGTTAATCAGATCCAGAAGGTAGAAGCTCAGCTTTATTCAGTTGAGGACAACACCAGGCAGGGGCAGACACCGTTAGTAGGCCGGAACCACCAATTTGTTTAAAAACAGCAGTTAATCAGAGCCAGAAGGTAGAAGCTCAGCTTTATTCAGTTGAGGACAACACCAGGGAGGGGCAGACACCGTTAGTAGGCCCTAACCACCAATTTTTAAAAACACAGCACTTAATGATAGCCAGAAGGTAGAAGCTCAGCTTTATTCAGTTGAGGACAACACCAGGGAGGGGCAGACACCGTTAGTAGGCCGGAACCACCAAGTTGTTTAAAAACAGCGGTTAATCAGAGCCAGAAGGTAGAAGCTCAGCTTTATTCAGTTGAGGACAACACCAGGGAGGGGCAGACACCGTTAGTAGGCCCTAACCACCAATTTTTAAAAACACAGCACTTAATGATAGCCAGAAGGTAGAAGCTCAGCTTTATTCAGTTGAGGACAACACCAGGGAGAGGGCAGACACCGTTAGTAAGCCGGAACCACCAATTTGTTTAAAAACAGCAGTTAATCAGAGCCAGAAGGTAGAAGCTCAGCTTTATTCAGTTGAGGACAACACCAGGGAGGGGCAGACACCGTTAGTAGGCCCTAACCACCAATTTTTAAAAACACAGCACTTAATGATAGCCAGAAGGTAGAAGCTCAGCTTTATTCAGTTGAGGACAACACCAGGGAGGGGCAGACACCGTTAGTAGGCCGGAACCACCAATTTGTTTAAAAACAGCAGTTAATCAGAGCCAGAAGGTAGAAGCTCAGCTTTATTCAGTTGAGGACACCAGGCAGGGGCAGACACCGTTAGTAGGCCGGAACCACCAATTTGTTTAAAACCAGCAGTTAATCAGAGCCAGAAGGTAGAAGCTCAGCTTTATTCAGTTGAGGACAACACCAGGCAGGGGCAGACACCGTTAGTAGGCCGGAACCACCAATTTGTTTAAAAACAGCAGTTAATCAGAGCCAGAAGGTAGAAGCTCAGCTTTATTCAGTTGAGGACAACACCAGGCAGGGGCAGACACCGTTAGTAGGCCGGAACCACCAATTTGTTTAAAAACAGCAGTTAATCAGAGCCAGAAGGTAGAAGCTCAGCTTTATTCAGTTGAGGACAACACCAGGCAGGGGCAGACACCGTTAGTAGGCCGGAACCACCAATTTGTTTAAAAACAGCAGTTAATCAGAGCCAGAAGGTAGAAGCTCAGCTTTATTCAGTTGAGGACAACACCAGGCAGGGGCAGACACCGTTAGTAGGCCGGAACCACCAATTTGTTTAAAAACAGCAGTTAATCAGAGCCAGAAGGTAGAAGCTCAGCTTTATTCAGTTGAGGACAACACCAGGCAGGGGCAGACACCGTTAGTAGGCCGGAACCACCAATTTGTTTAAAAACAGCAGTTAATCAGAGCCAGAAGGTAGAAGCTCAGCTTTATTCAGTTGAGGACAACACCAGGGAGGGGCAGACACCGTTAGTAGGCCCTAACCACCAATTTTTAAAAACACAGCACTTAATGATAGCCAGAAGGTAGAAGCTCAGCTTTATTCAGTTGAGGACAACACCAGGGAGGGGCAGACACCGTTAGTAGGCCCTAACCACCAATTTTTAAAAACACAGCACTTAATGATAGCCAGAAGGTAGAAGCTCAGCTTTATTCAGTTGAGGACAACACCAGGGAGGGGCAGACACCGTTAGTAGGCCGGAACCACCAATTTGTTTAAAAACAGCAGTTAATCAGAGCCAGAAGGTAGAAGCTCAGCTTTATTCAGTTAAGGACAACACCAGGGAGGGGCAGACACCGTTAGTAGGCCCTAACCACCAATTTTTAAAAACACAGCACTTAATGATAGCCAGAAGGTAGAAGCTCAGCTTTATTCAGTTGAGGACAACACCAGGGAGGGGCAGACACCGTTAGTAGGCCGGAACCACCAATTTGTTTAAAAACAGCAGTTAATCAGAGCCAGAAGGTAGAAGCTCAGCTTTATTCAGTTGAGGACAACACCAGGGAGGGGCAGACACCGTTAGTAGGCCCTAACCACCAATTTTTAAAAACACAGCACTTAATGATAGCCAGAAGGTAGAAGCTCAGCTTTATTCAGTTGAGGACAACACCAGGGAGGGGCAGACACCATTAGTAAGCCGGAACCACCAATTTGTTTAAAAACAGCAGTTAATCAGAGCCAGAAGGTAGAAGCTCAGCTTTATTCAGTTGAGGACAACACCAGGGAGGGGCAGACACCGTTAGTAGGCCCTAACCACCAATTTTTAAAAACACAGCACTTAATGATAGCCAGAAGGTAGAAGCTCAGCTTTATTCAGTTGAGGACAACACCAGGGAGGGGCAGACACCGTTAGTAGGCCGGAACCACCAATTTGTTTAAAAACAGCAGTTAATCAGAGCCAGAAGGTAGAAGCTCAGCTTTATTCAGTTGAGGACACCAGGCAGGGGCAGACACCGTTAGTAGGCCGGAACCACCAATTTGTTTAAAACCAGCAGTTAATCAGAGCCAGAAGGTAGAAGCTCAGCTTTATTCAGTTGAGGACAACACCAGGCAGGGGCAGACACCGTTAGTAGGCCAGAACCACCAATTTGTTTAAAAACAGCAGTTAATCAGAGCCAGAAGGTAGAAGCTCAGCTTTATTCAGTTGAGGACAACACCAGGCAGGGGCAGACACCGTTAGTAGGCCGGAACCACCAATTTGTTTAAAAACAGCAGTTAATCAGAGCCAGAAGGTAGAAGCTCAGCTTTATTCAGTTGAGGACAACTTGAATTAGGGACTGCAGACAGACTTAGCAGGCTGTCCCCTGTGTGGACCATGCATCCAATACATTAACCCATTGAGCCACAAAGGACACGTAACCTTCCATGGCCATGCCTACAGGTCCATGTGTCTGTTGTCAGGTGTACCTTTGGACTCACAGATTGACAGAATGCAAGGACAATGCGGTCTTTAACATGCTGGTGGAGGGGTGGGATGGCTTTTCTCGCAAAAGAATTGTCAACTGGGTAGCTCATAGCGTGGTACATCGTAGTCCATCCTGGCTTTATTAATATTAAATAAAATAAAAAAATAGGCTCTATGCACTTTATAATTGGTTCCAGGGGTACACGGGCAGCAGTGGTCTGGTCAGTGGAGGCCTAGTGGAAGGAGGGACTGCAGACAGGCTTCGAAGGCCTAACACAATAAAATGGGCTGGCTGTAGGCACTTTAAAATTGGTTCCAGGGGTACACGGGCAGCAGTGGTCTGGTCAGTGGAGGCCTAGTGGAAGGAGGGACCGCAGACAGGCTTCGAAGGCCTAACACAATAAAATGGGCTGGCTGTAAGCACTGTAAAATTGGTTCCAGGGGTACACGGGCAGCAGTGGTCTGGTCAGTGGAGGCCTAGTGGAAGGAGGGACCGCAGACAGGCTTCGAAGGCCTAACACAATAAAATGGGCTGGCTGTAGGCACTTTAAAATTGGTTCCAGGGGTACACGGGCAGCAGTGGTCTGGTCAGTGGAGGCCTAGTGGAAGGAGGGACCGCAGACAGGCTTCGAAGGCCTAACGCAATAAAATGGGCTGGCTGTAGGCACTTTATAATTAGTTCCAGGGGTACACGGGCAGCAGTGGTCTGGTCAGTGGAGGCCTAGTGGAAGGAGGGACCGCAGACAGGCTTCGAAGGCCTAACACAATAAAATGGGCTGGCTGTAGGCACTTTAAAATTGGTTCCAGGGGTACACGGGCAGCAGTGGTCTGGTCAACGGAGGCCGATTGTAATGAGTGTCTGCCAGTTAGTAGTCAAAAACAACAATTAAATGTGAATGTCTCGCATTAAAACAAAACAAAAACACTAAAGGGTGCAATCATTAGGTTCAGGGGTGGGATCCTCTGCGTTGTTTCAGACCTACTAATTTAGCGCAAAGTATTTACTGTGGTAAATAGAGGACACTGCCCCTGACTATGTTAAGTACCATCATACATGTCAACACAATGGTATTGTCAGTGGCAGGTATGGAAGGATGTCATCGCATAGACTAAACATTGGTGGAAGTGTGAGAGATAACTGTGGAAGTGGTAGAGCAATGTTTGACCTGGGGGTGGGTGAACTCTCTTGTGGCTGGCGGTACAGGCCCAGGGCCCCTCATGTTACAACAGTGTGTCTGACGTTGGGTGCGCACCACCACCGCCAGAGACACTTTATTGTACTATGAGGGACACAGTAGCAATGCCGTCGACCAAAAGCAAGCACACCCACCTCTTCAGACAAACAACAGTCTCACGGGTGCTTGCGCCAAGTCGCGATACCACGGCCCCGTGTGGGGAGTTTGGCCATTTAGGGAGGTGTAATCATGTCGTATGCTGGACAATCAGCTGCAGAAAATTAGACATTAGAAAAGTAATTCACAGTAGTCCACAGGCAAGAGCTTTTCATAGGAAAGCTAGGTGTCGGCCGGGCAAGGTGGGGCAAAAGATTTCGAAATCCAGTTGTGGTTCATTTTAACCCCTTCCTGACATCAGACGTACTATCCCGTCGAGGTGGGGTGGGCCCCCATGACCGCCGACGGGATAGTACGTCATACGCGATCGGCCGCGCTCACGGGGGGAGCGCGGTCGATCGCGGCCGGGTGTCGGCTGCATATCGCAGCTGACATCCGGCACTATGTGCCAGGAGCGGTCACGGACCGCCCCCGGCACATTAACCCCCGGCACACCGCGATCAAACATGATCGCGGTGTACCGGCGGTACAGGGAAGCATCGCGCAGGGAGGGGGCTCCCTGCGTGCTTCCCTGAGACGATCGGTACAAGGTGATGTACTCACCTCGTACCGAACGTCTTCTCCCTGCAGGCCCCGGATCCAAAATGGCCGAGGGGCTGTATCCGGGTCCTGCAGGGAGCACTTCCGGGTCGGAGCAGGCTGCAGATGAAAGCTGCAGCCTGCTCCGATGAAAGTATGATCGCAGATCTGATAGAGTGCTGTGCACACTATCAGATCTGCGATCTGTGATGTCCCCCCCTGGGACAAAGTAAAAAAGTAAAAAAAAAAAATTTCCACATGTGTAAAAAAAAAAAAAAAAATTCCTAAATAAATAATAATAAAAAAAAAAATATTATTCCCATAAATACATTTCTTTATCTAAAAAAAACAAACAAAAACAATAAAAGTACACATATTTAGTATCGCCGCGTCCGTAACGACCCAACCTATAAAACTGGCCCACTAGTTAACCCCTTCAGTAAACACCGTAAGAAAAGAAAAAAAAAAAACGAGGCAAAAAACAACGCTTTATTACCATACCGCCGAACAAAAAGTGGAATAACACGCGATCAAAAAGACTGATATAAATAACCATGGTACCGCTGAAAACGTCATCTTGTCCCGCAAAAAACGAGCCGCCATACAGCATCATCAGCAAAAAAATAAAAAAGTTATAGTCCTCAGAATAAAGCGATACCAAAATAATTATTTTTTCTATAAAATAGTTTTTATCGTATAAAAGCGTCAAAACATAAAAAAATGATATAAATGAGGTATCGCTGTAATCGTACTGACCCGACGAATAAAACTGCTTTATCAATTTTACCAAACGCGGAACAGTATAAACGCCTCCCCCAAAAGAAATTCATGAATAGCAGGTTTTTGGTTATTCTGCCTCACAAAAATCGGAATAAAAAGTGATAAAAAATGGTCACGTGTCTGAAAATGTTACCAATAAAATCGTCAACTCGTCCCGCAAAAAACAAGACCTCACATGACTCTGTGGACCAAAATGTGGAAAAATTATAGGTCTCAAAATGTGGAGACGCAAAAACTTTTTTGCTATAAAAAGCGTCTTTTAGTCTGGTTTCACACTTGCGTTTTTATCTGCATGCGTTTTTTAAAAAACCCACATGTGTGAAAAAATGCATGTAAACGCGGTAAAACGCATGCGTTTTTATAGAAAAACACAAGAAAACAAGAAAAAAACAAAAAACCCTAACCCTACCCCTAACCCTACCCCTAACCTGAAATACGTGGCACTGAAATACGTGGCACTGAAATATACGTTTATATACGTATATACGTATATAAGTGCCACGATATTTCAGTGGCCACGTATATAAGTGCCACGTATATAAGTGCCACGTATTTAAGTGCCACGTATTTAAGTGCCACGTATTTAAGTGCCACGTATTTAAGTGCCACGTATTTCAGTGCCACGTATTTCAGTGCCACGTATTTCAGTGCCACGTATTTACGTGCCACGTATTTTTCAGTGCCTGAAATACGTGGCACTGAAATACGTGGCACTGAAATATCGTGGCACTGAAATATCGTGGCACTGAAGTATTTACGTGCCACGTTTTTTTCAGTGCCTGAAATACGTGGCACTGAAATACGTGGCACTGAAATACGTGGCACTGAAATATCGTGGCACTGAAATACGTGGCACTTAAATACGTGGCACTTAAATACGTGGCACTTAAATACGTGGCTCTTAAATACGTGGCACTTATATACGTGGCACTTATATACGTGGCACTTATATACGTGGCACTTATATACGTGGCACTTATGACTGTCAGAAAATGTTCAGTAAACGGTTAGGGGTGAGGTTAGGGGTAGGGTTTCAGGTAGAATTGGGGAGTTTCCACTGTTCAGGCACATCAGGGGCTCTCCAAACGCGACATGGCGTCCAATCTCAATTCCAGCCAATTCTGCGTTGAAAAAGTAAAACAGTGCTCCTTCCCTTCCGAGCTCTCCCGTGCGTCCAAAAAGGGGTTTACCCCAACATATGGGGTATCAGCGTACTAGGGACAAATTGAACAACAACTTCTGGGGTCCAAGTTCTCTTGTTATCCTTGGGAAAATAAAAATTTGTGGGGCTAAAAATCATTTTTGTGGGAAAAAAAATATGTTTTATTTTCACGGCTCTGCGTTGTAAACTGTAGTGAAACACTTGGGGGTTCAAAGTTCTCACAACACATCTAGATAAGTTCCTTGGGAGGTCTAGTTTCCAATATGGGGTCACTTGTGGGGGGTTTGTACTATTTGGGTACATCAGGGGCTCTGCAAATGCAACGTGACGCCTGCAGACCAATCCATTTAAGTCTGCATTCCAAATGGCGCTCCTTCCCTTCCGAGCTCTGTCATGCGCCCAAACAGTGGTTCCCCCCCACATAGGGGGTATCAGCGTACTCAGGACAAATTGGACAACAACTTTTAGGGTCCAATTTATCCTGATACCCTTGTGAAAATACAAAACTGGGGGCTAAAAAATCATTTTTGTGAAAAAAAAAAGAATTTTTATTTTCACGGCTCTGCGTTATAAACTGTAGTGAAACACTTGGGGGTTCAAAGTTCTCACAACACATCTAGATAAGTTCCTTGGGGGGTCTAGTTTCCAATATGGGGTCACTTGTGGGGGGTTTGTACTGTTTGGGTACATCAGGGGCTCTGCAAATGCAACGTGACGCCTGCAGACCAATCCATTTAAGTCTGCATTCCAAATGGCGCTCCTTCCCTTCCGAGCTCTGTCATGCGCCCAAACAGTGGTCCCCCCCACAAATGGGGTATCAGCGTACTCCAGACAAATTGGACAACAACTTTTGGGGTCCAATTTATCCTGATACCCTTGTGAAAATACAAAACTGGGGGCTAAAAAATCATTTTTGTGAAAAAAAAAAAATAATTTTTATTTTCACGGCTCTGCGTTATAATCTGTAGTGAAACACTTGGGGGTTCAAAGCTCTCAAAACACATCTAGATAAGTTCCTTAGGGGGTCTACTTTCCAAAATGGTGTCACTTGTGGGGGGGTTTAATGTTTAGGCACATCAGGGGCTCTCCAAACGCAACATGGCATCCCATCTTAATTCCAGTCAATTTTGCATTGAAAAGTAAAATAGCGCTTCTTCCCTTCTGAGCTCTGCTATGCGCCCAAACAATGGTTTACACCCACATATGGGGTATCGTCGTACTCAGGACAAATTGCACAACAACTTTTGTGGTCTAATTTCTTCTCTTACCCTTGGGGAAATAAAAAAATGGGGGTGAAAAGATCATTTTTGTGAAAAAATATGATTTTTTATTTTTACGGCTCTGCATTATAAACTTCTGTGAAGCACTTGTTGGGTCAAAGTGCTCAACACACATCTAGATAAGTTCCTTAAGGGGTCTACTTTCCAAAATGTTGTCACTCGTGGGGGGTTTCAATGTTTAGGCACATTAGGGGCTCTCCAAACGCAACATGGCGTCCCATCTCAATTCCAGTCAATTTTGCATTGAAAAGTCAAATGGCGCTCCTTCCCTTCTGAGCTCTGCCCTGCGCCCAAACAATGGTTTACACCCACATATGGGGTATTAGTGTACTCAGGACAAATTGCACAACAATTTTTGGGGTCCAATTTCTTCTCTTACCCTTGGGAAAATAAAAAATTGGGGGTGAAAAGATCATTTTTGTGAAAAAATATGATTTTTTATTTTTACGGCTCTGCATTATAAACTTCTGTAAAGCACTTGTTGGGTCAAAGTGCTTACCACACATCTAGATAAGTTCCTTAGGGGGTCTACTTTCCAAAATGGTGTCACTTGTTAGGGGTTTCAATGTTTAGGCACATCAAGGGCTCTCTAAATGCAACATGGCGTCCTATCTCAATTCCAGTCAATTTTGCATTGAAAAGTCAAATGGCGCTCCTTCCCTTCCGAGCTCTGCCCTGCGCCCAAACAATGGTTTACACCCACATATGGGGTATCAGCGTACTCAGGACAAATTGCACAACAATTTTTGGGGTCCAATTTCTTCTCTCACCCTTGGGAAAATAAAAAATTGGGGGTGAAAAGATCATTTTTGTGAAAAAATATGATTTTTTATTTTTACGGCTCTGCATTATAAACTTCTGTAAAGCACTTGTTGGGTCAAAGTGCTCACCACACATCTAGATAAGTTCCTTAGGGGGTCTACTTTCCAAAATGGTGTTACTTGTTAGGGGTTTCAATGTTTAGGCACATCAGGGGCTCTCCAAATGCAACATGGCGTCCCATCTCAATTCCAGTCAATTTTGCATTGAAAAGTCAAATGGCGCTCCTTTGCTTCCAAGCTCTGCCATGCGCCCAAACTGTGGTTTACCCCCACATATGGGGTATCAGCGTACTCAGGACAAATTGTACAACAACTTTTGGGGTCTATTTTCTCCTGTTACCCTTGGTAAAATAAAGCAAATTGGAGCTGAAATAAATTTTGTATGAAAAAAAGTTAAATGTTCATTTTTATTTAAACATTCCAAAAATTCCTGTGAAACACCTGAAGGGTTAATAAACTTCTTGAAAGTGGTTTTGAGTACCTTGAGGGGTGCAGTTTTTAGAATGGTGTCACACTTGGGTATTTTCTATCATATAGACCCGTCAAAATGACTTCAAATGAGATGTGGTCCCTAAAAAAAAATGGTGTTGTAAAAATGAGAAATTGCTGGTCAACTTTTAACCCTTATAACTCCGTCACAAAAAAAAATTTTGGTTGCAAAATTGTGCTGATGTAAAGTAGACATGTGGGAAATGTTATTTATTAAGTATTTTGTGTGACATATGTCTGTGATTTAAGGGCATAAAAATTCAAAGTTGGAAAATTGCGAAATTTTCAAAATTTTCGCCAAATATTCGTTTTTTTCACAAATAAACGCAAGTTATATCGAAGAAATTTTACCACTAACATGAAGTACAATATGTCACGAGAAAAAAATGTCAGAATCACCAAGATCCGTCAAAGCGTTCCAGAGTTATAGCCTCATAAAGGGACAGTGGTCAGAATTGTAAAAATTGGCCCGGTCATTAACGTGCAAACCACCCTTGGGGGTGAAGGGGTTAATGAATGTTAGATCGTCAACATTTTGGGTAGCCAGACGAGTCCTTTTTTCGGTTAATATTGAACCTGCAGCACTGAATACTCTTTCTGATAGGACACTTGCTGCCGGGCAAGCAAGCTCCTGCAATGCATATTCTGCCAATTCTGGCCAGGTGTCTAATTTTGATGCCCAGTAATCAAATGGGAATGACGGTTGAGGGATAACATCGATAAGGGATGAAAAATAGTTAGTAGCCACACTGGACAAATGTTGTCGCCTGTCACTTTCAATTGATGCAGCAGTACCTGTCCTGTCTGCGGTCATAGCAAAATCACTCCACAACCTGGTCAGAAAACCCCTCTGTCCAACGCCACTTCTGATGTGTGCACCCCTAACACTCCTAGTCTGCTGCCCCCTGGAGCTCGTGTGAGAACGATCACGTGCGCTGTGTGCTGGGAATGCCTGAAGCAAACGGTCAACAAGAGTTGATTGTTTGGTTGCTAATATTAGTTCCAAGTTCTCATGTGGCATAATATTTTGCAATTTGCCTTTATAGCGTGGATCAAGGAGGCAGGCCAACCAGTAATCGTCATCGTTCATCATTTTCGTAATGCGTGTGTCCCTTTTTAGGATACGTAAGGCATAATCCGCCATGTGGGCCAAAGTTCCAGTTGTCAAATCTCCGGTTGTGATTGGTTGAGGGGCAGTTTCAGGCAAATCTACGTCACTTGTGTCCCTCAAAAAACCAGAACCCGGCCTTGCCACGCAACCAATTTCCAGTGCCCCCGGGAAAGCGTCCGCATTAAAAATATACTCATCCCCATCATCCTCCTCATCCTCCACCTCCTCTTCGCCCGCTACCTCGTCCTGTACACTGCCCTGACCAGACAATGGCTGACTGTCATCAAGGCTTTCCTCTTCCTCTGGTGCAGACGCCTGATCCTTTATGTGCGTCAAACTTTGCATCAGCAGACGCATTAGGGGGATGCTCATGCTTATTATGGCGTTGTCTGCACTAACCAGCCGTGTGCATTCCTCAAAACACTGAAGGACTTGACACATGTCTTGTATCTTCGACCACTGCACACCTGACAACTCCATGTCTGCCATCCTACTGCCTGCCCGTGTATGTGTATCCTCCCACAAAAACATAACAGCCCGCCTCTGTTGGCACAGTCTCTGAAGCATGTGCAGTGTTGAGTTCCACCTTGTTGCAACGTCTATGATTAGGCGATGCTGGGGAAGGTTCAAAGACCGCTGATAGGTCTGCATACGGCTGGAGTGTACAGGCGAACGTCGGATATGTGAGCAAAGTCCACGCACTTTGAGGAGCAGGTCGGAGAAACCAGGATAAGTTTTCAATAAGCACTGCACCACCAGGTTTAAGGTGTGAGCCAGGCAAGGAATGTGTTTCAGTTGGGAAAGGGAGATGGCAGCCATGAAATTCCTTCCGTTATCACTCACTACCTTGCCTGCCTCAAGATCTACTGTGCCCAGCCACGACTGCGTTTCTTGTTGCAAGAACTCGGACAGAACTTCCGCGGTGTGTCTGTTGTCGCCCAAACACTTCATAGCCAATACAGCCTGCTGACGCTTGCCAGTAGCTGGCCCATAATGGGACAACTGGTGTGCACCAGTGTCATCTGCCGATGGAGTGGTTGGCCGACTGCGGTCTGTGGAAGAGCTGTAGCTTCTGCAGGAGGACGAGGAGGAGGAGGAGGAGGGGGTGCGAACGCCTACAGCCAACTGTTTCCTAGACCGTGGGCTAGGCACAACTGTCCCGAAATTTTTTGTCCCCTGTGGACCCTGCATCCACCACATTCACCCAGTGTGCCGTGATGGACACATAACGTCCCTGGCCATGCCTACTGGTCCATGCATCTGTAGTCAGGTGCACCTTTGTACTCACAGATTGCCTGAGTGCATGGACGATGCGCTGTTTAACATGCTGGTGCAGGGCTGGGATGGCTTTTCTGGAAAAAAAGTGTCGACTGGGTAGCTCGTATCGTGGTTCAGCGTACTCCATCAGGGCTTTGAAAGCTTCGCTTTCAACTAACCGGTAGGGCATCATCTCTAACGAGATTAGTCTAGCTATGTGGGCGTTAAAACCCTGTGTACGCGGATGCGAGGATAAGTACTTCCTTTTTCTAACCAGAGTCTCATGTAGGGTGAGCTGGACTGGAGAGCTGGAGATCGTGGAACTTTTGGGTGTGCCGGAGTACATGGCAGACTGAGAGACGGTTGGAGACGGTATTATTTCCGCCGGTGCCCTAGATGCAATATTTCCTCCTACAAAACTGGTGATTCCCTGACCCTGACTGCTTTTGGCTGGCAAAGAAACCTGCACAGATACTGCCGGTGGTGAGGAAAATGGTGGCCTTACAGTGATGGAAGGGATGTTGCGTTGCTGACTAGCTTCATTGGCCGAGGGTGCTACAACCTTAAGGGACGTTTGGTAGTTAGTCCAGGCTTGAAAATGCATGGTGGTTAAGTGTCTATGCATGCAACTAGTATTTAGACTTTTCAGATTCTGACCTCTGCTTAAGCTAGTTGAACATTTTTGACAGATGACTTTGCACTGATGAATTGGATGTTGTTTAAAAAAATGCCAGACTGCACTCTTCCTAGCATCGGATCCCTTTTCAGGGATTGCAGACTGAGCTTTAACCGGATGGCCACGCTGTCCTCCAACAGGTTTTGGCTTTGACACGCGTTTTGGGCCAGATACGGGCCCGGCAGATGGCACCTGTTGCGATGTTGATGCCTGCTGCGGCCCCTCCTCCACCTCCGCTTCTGAACTACTGCCGCCTGCACCCTGTTCCCCCAATGGCTGCCAATCGGGGTCAACAACTGGGTCATCTATTACCTCCTCTTCGAGCTCGTGTGCAACTTCGTCTGTGTCACTGTGTCAGTCGGTGGTATAGTGTTCGTGGCGGGGCAACATAGTCTCATCAGGGTCTGATTGTGGATCAGTACCCTGAGAGGGCAATGTGGTGGTCTGAGTCAAAGGAGCAGCATAGTACTCTGGCTGTGGCTGTGCATCAGTGCACTCCATGTCAGAATCTACTTGTAATGGGCATGGCCTGTTAAGTGTTTCACTTTCTAAGCCAGGGACGGTATGTGTAAAGAGCTCCATGGAGTAACCCGTTGTGTCGCCTGCTGCATCCTTCTCTCTTGTTGTAGTTTTTGCTGAAGAGGACAAGGAAGCGACTTGTCCCTGACCGTGAACATCCACAAGCGATGCGCTGCTTTTACATTTACCAGTTTCAGAAGAGGAGGCAAAAGAGCTAGAGGCTGAGTCTGCAATGTAAGCCAAAACTTGCTGTTGCTGCTCCGCCTTTAAAAGCGCTTTTCCTACTCCCAGAAAAGAGAGCGTTCGAGGCCTTGTGTAGCCAGACGACGAAACTGGCTCCACAGCTCCAGACTTAGGTGGAATATTTTTATCCCCACGACCACCTGATGCTCCACTACCACTACCATCATTACCAGCTGACAATGAACGCCCACGGCCACGACGACCTCTTGCACCAGACTTCCTCATTGTTTTAAAAACTTAACCAAAGTAACTTTATTTGTTGCTGTCAAACAACTTACACGGTGAGCTATAACTTCAGTATGATTTCAATATCCCTTAACAGGTTGGTGAGACCACAAGGAAAATCAGGCACAATGTTACACACTCTGTTTTCTGTGGCACCAAATCACAGAGATGCCACACACGCAGGACTGTCACTCAAGCACAAATGTCATTATTAATCTCCCACTGTTTTCTTTTTTTTTTCTTTTTCAGGGAGACTTTAGAAACCAAATAATAAAAAATAAAGAGGCTTTCTATGGCCCACTGAGTGAGAGATGGCACACACAGGAGTCAGGAGTGGCATACAAGCAGAAAGGGCAATATTAATCTCCCACTGTTTTATTTTTTTTTTCTTTTTCAGGGAGACTTTAGAAACCAAATAATAAAAAATAAATAGGCTTTCTATGGCCCACTGAGTGAGAGATGGCACACACAGGAGTCAGGAGTGGCACACAAGCAGAAAGGGCAATATTAATCTCCCACTGTTTTATTTTTTTTTTATTTTTCAGGGAGACTTTAGAAACCAAATAATAAAAAATAAATAGGCTTTCTATGGCCCACTGAGTGAGAGATGGCACACACAGGAGTTAGGAGTGGCACACAAGCAGAAAGGGCAATATTAATCTCCCACTGTTTTATTTTTTTTTTCTTTTTCAGGGAGACTTTAGAAACCAAATAATAAAAAATAAATAGGCTTTCTATGGCCCACTGAGTGAGAGATGGCACACACAGGAGTCAGGAGTGGCACACAAGCAGAAAGGGCAATATTAATCTCCCACTGTTTTATTTTTTTTTCTTTTTCAGGGAGACTTTAGAAACCAAATAATAAAAAATAAATAGGCTTTCTATGGCCCACTGAGTGAGAGATGGCACACACAGGAGTCAGGAGTGGCACACAAGCAGAAAGGGCAATATTAATCTCCCACTGATTGATGTAGTGTTTTTTTTTCAGGTAGATTTTAGAACCCAAATCAAGCAAAAAAATTAAAAGGCTTTCTATTGCCCACTGAGTGAGAGATGGCACACACAGGAGTCAGGAGTGGCACACAAGCAGAAAGGGCAATATTAATCTCCCACTGTTTTCTTTTTTTTTTCTTTTTCAGGGAGACTTTAGAAACCAAATAATAAAAAATAAATAGGCTTTCTATGGCCCACTGAGTGAGAGATGGCACACACAGGAGTCAGGAGTGGCACACAAGCAGAAAGGGCAATATTAATCTCCCACTGATTGATGTAGTGATTTTTTTTCAGGTAGATTTTAGAACCCAAATCAAGCAAAAAAATAAATAGGCTTTCTATGGCCCACTGAGTGAGAGATGGCACACACAGGGATGGCACTCTAGCAGAAATGCCAATCTTAATCTCCCACAAAAAAAAAAAAAAAAAACAGGGACTGTCCTACAATTACTATCTCCCTGCAAAATATTTAGAATTGAGAGTCCTCAGTGGTTGATACCTTTTAATGGCTAACTGAAAAGATGGTAACAAATTGCAAGCTTTCGAGACTACATACGTCTCTTCATCAGGCAAAGACTAAAACAAATTCTGAAGAATCACATATTTATGCACAACATAGTATAGAGAAAAAAAAAAAAAAAAAAGAGGGGAAAAAAAACCATGGATAAGCTAGGTGACATGAAGCAGAATTACCATGGGTGATAAACAGTTACGTCCATAAATATTGGGCCAATTCTTAGATAAGGATTGTTTTATTGTCCTGTGATTAGGGTCTCGTTCTGTTGTGATGACCCCACATGGTCTGAGGGGCAAGTTCATTAGTTGATGTAAAAAGACATAAATCCGTGTGACACATTCATTCCTGCATTTAGAGTGTCAAAGGTCGTCATCAGTTTATATTCCCAGACTCTCCTGTCTCTCTGAGTTTTGAAGTTACTTTTCAATACAAGTAATTTCATGTCCATAATGCTATGATTTGGGAGACAGAAATGTATTGCCACAGGTATATCCATTCTTTTTTCTTTTATTGTATGGCGATGAGAGTTCATCCTTGTTCTCAGTTTCTGCCCTGTCTCCCCCACATACAGACCCCCAGTTGGACATTTAGTACAAATAATTAGGTACACCACATTAGAAGTGACGCAGCTGAATGTACCTGGTATCTTGTAGTCCTGGTGTGAATTGGGGATCTTTATCTTGTCCGTGGTCATTATAAATGGACAGGTTTTACATTTTTTCTGATTGCAGGGAAAGGTACCTGCAGCTGTTGGAGAGGACAGGGAGCTTGTGACAATGATGCTTCTTAGATTTGGGGGCTGCCTAAAACACAGTGGTGGGGGGTCTGGAAAAATGGATTGTAAGCGGGCATCTTTTTGCAGTAAAGGTTGTAATTTCCGTGCAGCTCCCCTTAGCGCCTCCAGATTTGGATTGTAGGTAACTACTAGAGGTACCCGGTTATTTTCTTCTTTAGTTTTGTAATGTAGCAGGTGATTCCTTGATATTCTGGTGGCTCTTGTAATCTGATTTTCAATTGTTCTTGGATGGTAGCCCTGATTCAAAAAGGTCTTTCTGAGGCGACCCAGGTGTTCATCTCTATCCATTGGGTTGGAACATATACGATTGTATCTGATGGCTTGGCTGTAGACAATGGAGTTTTTTATGTGTTTTGGATGGAAACTGTCCCATTTAAGGTATGTTGGACGGTCGATTGGCTTCTGATACAGGGATGTCTCTATTTTATTGTTCTGCAGCTTAATGATGGTGTCCAAAAAGTTAATTTCTGTGCAGGAGTAGTTGAGTGTCAAGTTGATGGTAGGATGAAATTGATTAAACTGTTCATGGAACGACTTTAGCTGTGGCTCAGACTCCGTCCAGATGATTAAAATGTCATCAATGTAGCGGTAGTACGCCAGAGGCCTGATGGGACATGAGGACAAAAAGTCGCTTTCAAGCTTGGCCATGAACAGATTTGCATACTGTGGGGCCATTTTACTTCCCATTGCTGTGCCAGTCTCCTGTAGATAGATCTTCTTGTCAAACTCAAAGTAATTGTGGGTGAGGATAAATTTTATAAGTTTCACCACAGAATTTGCATCAGTCCCTGTGTTTTCTAGGAAGAATTTGCAGGCATTTAATCCATCCTGATGTGGGATATTGGAGTACAAAGATTCCACATCCATGGTGACCAGGATGGTTCCTTCTGGTAGAGGACCAATTGCTGATAGTTTATTCAATAGGTCAGTTGTGTCCTGAATGAAGCTGGGTGTATCGTTTACCAGGGGTTTAAGAATACCCTCTACCCATCCAGATACCTGCTCAGTAAGGGTGCCCACACATGAAATAATTGGTCTTCCTGGGTTTCCAGATTTGTGGATTTTGGGAAGCATGTAGAATGTCCCTGTTCTTGGACTTTCTGGTATCAGGTCATTGGCTCTTATGGATACGTCAGGCAGACAAGATACTAACTTGTTTAGTTCCTTGTAATAGTCCTGTGTAGGATCCGACTCCAATGTTTTGTAGTAGCGTGTGTCCATAAGTTGTCTGTTTGCTTCCTTCATGTAGTCTGATGTGTTCATCATGACTATTGCACCTCCCTTGTCAGCAGGTTTGATGATGATTTCTTTGTTGGTTTTCAGAGACTGTATGGCCTTTCTCTCCTGGGCACTGATGTTGAATGCTTGTGTCCTGTGCATACTGTGGGGCCATTCTACTTCCCATTGCTGTGCCAGTCTCCTGTAGATAGATCTTCTTGTCAAACTCAAAGTAATTGTGGGTGAGGATAAATTTTATAAGTTTCACCAAATCTGTTCATGGCCAAGCTTGAAAGCGACTTTTTGTCCTCATGTCCCACCAGGCCTCTGGCGTACTACCGCTACATTGATGACATTTTAATCATCTGGACGGAGTCTGAGCCACAGCTAAAGTCGTTCCATGAACAGTTTAATCAATTTCATCCTACCATCAACTTGACACTCAACTACTCCTGCACAGAAATTAACTTTTTGGACACCATCATTAAGCTGCAGAACAATAAAATAGAGACATCCCTGTATCAGAAGCCAATCGACCGTCCAACATACCTTAAATGGGACAGTTTCCATCCAAAACACATAAAAAACTCCATTGTCTACAGCCAAGCCATCAGATACAATCGTATATGTTCCAACCCAATGGATAGAGATGAACACCTGGGTCGCCTCAGAAAGACCTTTTTGAATCAGGGCTACCATCCAAGAACAATTGAAAATCAGATTACAAGAGCCACCAGAATATCAAGGAATCACCTGCTACATTACAAAACTAAAGAAGAAAATAACCGGGTGCCTCTAGTGGTCACCTACAATCCAAATCTGGAGGCGCTAAGGGGAGCTGCACGGAAATTACAACCTTTACTGCAAAAAGATGCCCGCTTACAATCCATTTTTCCAGACCCCCCACTACTGTGTTTTAGGCAGCCCCCAAATCTAAGAAGCATCATTGTCAGAAGCTCCCTGTCCTCTCCAACAGCTGCAGGTACCTTTCCCTGCAATCAGAAAAAATGTAAAACCTGTCCATTTATAATGACCACGGACAAGATAAAGATCCCCAATTCACACCAGGACTACAAGATACCAGGTACATTCAGCTGCATCACTTCTAATGTGGTGTACCTAATTATTTGTACTAAATGTCCAAATGGGGGTCTGTATGTGGGGGAGACAGGGCAGAAACTGAGAACAAGGATGAACTCTCATCGCCATACAATAAAAGAAAAAAGAATGGATATACCTGTGGCAATACATTTCTGTCTCCCAAATCATAGCATTATGGACATGAAATTACTTGTATTGAAAAATATTTAGAATTGAGAGTCCTCAGTGGTTGATACCTTTTAATGGCTAACTGAAAAGATGGTAACAAATTGCAAGCTTTCGAGACTACATTCGTCTCTTCATCAGGCAAAGACTAAAACAAATTCTGAAGAATCACATATTTATGCACAACATAGTATAGAGAAAAAAAAAAAAAAAGAGGGGAAAAAAAACCATGGATTGTATTGAAAAGTAACTTTAAAACTCAGAGAGACAGGAGAGTCTGGGAATATAAACTGATGACGACCTTTGACACTCTAAATGCAGGAATGAATGTGTCACACGGATTTATGTCTTTTTACATCAACTAATGAACTTGCCCCTCAGACCATGTGGGGTCATCACAACAGAACGAGACCCTAATCACAGGACAATAAAACAATCCTTATCTAAGAATTGGCCCAATATTTATGGACGTAACTGTTTATCACCCATGGTAATTCTGCTTCATGTCACCTAGCTTATCCATGGTTTTTTTTCCCCTCTTTTTTTTTTTTTTTTTTTTCTCTATACTATGTTGTGCATAAATATGTGATTCTTCAGAATTTGTTTTAGTCTTTGCCTGATGAAGAGACGTATGTAGTCTCGAAAGCTTGCAATTTGTTACCATCTTTTCAGTTAGCCATTAAAAGGTATCAACCACTGAGGACTCTCAATTCTAAATATTTTTCTATCTACTGGCTAACACGGTACCAAGATATATTTCTTTCCTGTATCTCCCTGCAGTAATCTCAGCCAGGTATGGCAGGCAGCAATAAGGAGTGGACTGATGCACAAATTAAATAAAAAGTGTGGACAAACAAAAAAGATAGCTGTGCAGAAAGGAAGGAACAAGAGGATATGTGCTTTGAAAAAAGCAGTTGGTTTGCACAGTGGCGTACACACAGCAATACAGCTATCACGGAGCCTTCTAGGGCAGCCCAATGAGCTACAGCGCTGAGAAAAAAAAAAAATGTAGCTTCCACTGTCCCTGCACACCGAAGGTGGTGTTGAACAGTGGAAATCGCTACAGCACAAGCGGTTTGGTGGTTAGTGGACCCTGCCTAACGCTCTCCCTGCTTCTAATGAAGCGGCAGCAACCTCTCCCTAAGCTCTGATCAGCAGCAGTGAGATGGCGGTCGGCGGGAACGCCCCTTTATAGCCCCTGTGACGCCGCAGACAGCAAGCCAATCACTGCAATGCCCTTCTCTAAGATGGTGGGGACCAGGACCTATGTCATCACGCTGCCCACACTCTGCGTTCACCTTCATTGGCTGAGAAATGGCGCTTTTCGCGTCATTGAAACGCGACTTTGGCGCGAAAGTCGCGTACCGCATGGCCGATGCAACGCTGGGATCGGCTCGGTTTCATGAGACGCCGACTTTGCCAAAAGTCGTCGACTTTTGAAAATGAACGACCCGTTTCGCTCAACCCTACTCCTCACCATATTTCATCCACTCACCGGGAACCCTTGGGATATACTTCACCTGTGGGAAGTTATACCATACCATCTAGCTGCCATAACATCACCCCAGAGGACCCCTTAAAGGAGCGTCGGTCCCCACTGACTTAGTACCACAGGTGGTGTCACAAACATAAACTTTATTCTCTTTAAAGACCTTTTCCTTTTACATGAGTGCCCAGAACCACGGACCGGGTTGCAGCCACCGTGACATCCCCCTGTGAACAACAGGACCCGGTATCGAGTACCCCACGGCCCTGGCGGGGCGACTCAACTGCATTGAGCCATTTTCTGGCCAAGTATACACAACCAAAGGCTGGGCCTACACAACATATTGCCACATGATAGTGAGGGAGGTGAAAATGATGTAGCAACAGTAGTGGAATTCAAAGTTGGAAAATTGTCTACAGAAGTAATAAACCAGAGTACGGTTACTGATAGGAAGGGCTATTAGGTTGGCAATGAGCATCCTTTGAAAAGCTAAGGCATTTCTTGGAAAATAAGAGCCCTGCAGTATTGAGTGGACATCTGCTGTAGGAAGACAATCTACAGAAAGTTTCAGATGCTACCTCTGTGTCCCGCAATGCTCAGGAGAGAAAAGGAAAAGTCTGCATGATACAAGTCTCAAGAGTAAATGCACTGTTAGGGTTGGGAAACTGCACTAAATACATTTAATAGAGAAGTGCAATCACAACCCAGGGTCCACCGTGCAGAGATGTAAAACTGCAGCTAGTGTGAATAATGGCGGAACACACAATGAGCGATTGCTTGCTCACACTGAGTTAAATACCATTCAGTGAACAGCACAAGAAGTTGTGTCACTCACACACAGAATCGAAATGGATGCTCTGCAATAGAGCTGTGTCACTCCCACACAGTAACAGAATAGATGCTCTGCTCTAGAGCTGTGTCACTCTCACACAGTAACACAATAGGAATGACGCTAGACATGATCCCTGTTAACCTCACAGGGAAACATAGCCCACTAACTTGGCAAAAGGCAAACAGTGGTCACAAAATCAGCCAAAACAAACTCCTCTCTGGAGGTGCCAGAATTCTAATGGCTACACGCCAGCCCTGAATTCACTCAGTCATTGTCCTCTCTGGAGAACCGGAATTCTAACATGGCACAGTGTCTGATCAGCAGCGCTACTGATCAGAGAGCTGCAGACACAGGAACAGCACAAATGCTCTGCGCAGGACGCCGCACACTAAAAAAAAGCGCAAACAAATGCTCTAAAAATTCAATTGGAAGGGGGTATTGGAACAGAGATGGGGGATTAGGAAAGGGCTGGGGTAGGTGCTGCTGCTACTGCTCTGCTTTGATCACAGGAGTCACACAGCAGGCAGATCACAGCACACAGCAGAGAGCACAAGCAGGAAGCTGGAAGTTGACGTTGAAGATAGAGTCTAGAGGTCACTGGGGGAGATCACACTGCCACCAATTTATTCTCTTCTCAGGTGACACAGGGGGGTCTCACAACCGCTCTGCACAGCAAATCTGAGAGAAAGATGGTGTGCAGGGTGGTGATCCCTATTTTAGATGATCCCTTTGGTGCTGATTGGCTAGAAGCTATTGTTCAGCCAATCAGCGCCATAGGGGTTAATCTGGTGAGGTGACGTGGTGATCACCCCACCCATTGTGATGGCTGTGATTGGTGCTACGTCACACAACACCGATGACAGCATGTCACGTTTTTTTTTTTAACTTTATTGTCACATTGCTGTGATTGGCTTGTCAGAATTGACCAGCCAATCACAGCGATCGCCAATGTGGGGGGGCTTGCAGCCCCCCGGAGCAACGTGCAGGGATACATAGTAACATAGTTATTAAGGTTGAAGGAAGACTTTAAGTCCATTTAGTTCAACCCATAGCCTAACCTAACATGCCCTAACATGTTGATCCAGAGGAAGGCAAAAAAACCCATGTGGCAAAGAGTAAGCTCCACCATGGGGAAAAAAATTCCTTCCTGACTCCACATACGGCAATCAGACTAGATCCCTGGATCAACGCCCTATCAAGGAATCTAGTATATATAACCTGTAACATTATACTTTTCAAGAAAGGTATCCAGTCCCCTCTTAAATTTTAGTAATGAATCACTCGTTACAGCATCATACGGCGGAAAATTCCATAGTCTCACTGCTCTTACAGTAAAGAATCCGTGTCTGTTATTATGCTTAAACCTTCTTTCCTCCAGACGTAGAGGATGCCCCCTTATCCCTGTCTCAGGTCTATGATTAACACTAGAAGTCCCAGAGAGGGGTCATTTAACATTTCTACCTTTGGAACCCTGAGACTGGTCGAATGACCTGAAGGATTTTAGCGAACATCCTCTAATCACTGTCTTTTGTTCTGTAATTAAGGCCATTACTGCCGCACCACAGGAGGTTGTTTTCCATTGAGTTTACCATTTAGTTTCTAGTTAGTTCTATTCAGTTTATTGTATTTGATAATATAAAGACTATACATATTGCATTTAGTTTAGTTTTATTTGAGCAAAAAGCATTGAAACAATGAATCATTTTTAATATATTTTAAATAGAGAATTAGAAATTTTAGAGCAAGGTACAGCTGTGAGTAATGACCAGAAGCATTTGTGTCTAAGGCCTCAAGCACACTAGTGAAAAAAAATTGCGTGAAAATCGCACAAGAGGACTGAAATTTCAGTGTGAAAAATATACAAAAGAACAACTGTTATTTGTTTCCATGCTTTTTATTTTTGTTATAAAAACAATAAAAAAATACAAGGAATAAAACAATTTCACACATATTTACAATAGGCTGCAGTGGGGGGGGCTGCGTGTGTGTGTGAGAGTTGCATGTCCTTCTTGTGTGACTAGCATTTCAGCACTCACTCAGCAGCCTGTCTGCACTGTCGGAACATACCTGGCACTGCCTGGGTATGTCCCTCGTACATTTGCCACACGTGTATTTTTAGCAGTCAACACATCTCTCAGTTGCACAATTGTTCGTGCATCAATGGTTGACCTGACCCTTCGCCCTTTTGCCAGGGCTGGGTGTCGAAGGTTGTTGCCGAAGGAGTTTCTCCTTGCGTGCCTTCTTTTCAGTCACATGAGAACCACCTAACTCTATTGCAAGCTCAACCAGGAAGTCCACCCATCTCTCCTGCACCACAGTGCATGCCTGATAAAGAACCTGAGCATTCAGTGCTGCCATGTCAATCATGTTGTAGAACACGGCGACTGTACTCTTCCCATTTGGTCCATTACATCCACACCGCACTTTGTGTGGTTGTATTGTGTGACCGTGTTTGGCTTCCTTTTGTTGGTATCCTCAGTTTTAACCACGCTGTGCATGCTGCTGAGAATGTAGACGGCCTTCTTTCATTTGGGTGCATACACTGTCAGTGTGGCACCAGTGGTTGAAAACACCTGAGTGGTGAATTCAGTGTGGTCCATCTGTCTAGTGAATTGAGGAATTTCCCGGTGACTCTTGTTGACTGTGCCGAGGATAGTGGTTTTCTGGCTAAGCAGTCGTTGTGCAAGTGACAATGATGTACAGAAATTGTCCGTGGTTACAGTTCTGCCCTTGTCCATGAATGGTTCCATCAGCCTCATTATTACAGTTTCGGACAGTCTCTCACCGCTGGGATGACTGGGGTCCTTGCCAAGATATGGGAGGACATTACAGATGTACTTTGATTTCAAGTCGCAAGCCACCCAAAACTTGATGCCAAACTTGTCTGGTTTTGTTGCAATGTATTGCAGAAAACAGCAGCGAGTCTTTGACGGGAAAAGCTGTTCATCAATAGTGATGTGTCGACCAGGGTTGTAGGATGCGATGCAGTTGGTGACAAACGATCTCCACACATCGGAGATTGCAGCAAACTTATCGGTCTCCACTCGCTCACTGCAGGTGAACATGTCATCAAAGCGTAGGTGTTGCATGATGTCTTGGAAGTGGTTTCGGGTCATAGTTGCAATGATCCTTGGGTTTGCCAGGTTTGCTGACCAGCTGTCTCGTAGTGATGGAACCTTGGTCACCCCCGCAAGATAATGACTGAAATAAATGCCATTAGTTCCGGGAGACCCATGAACCCATCCACCTGCTCCGTGTGATGTGCATCTTGGATAGTCCATTCTTAAATGCTACGAAGCATGTCAAGAGTGATAAAACAGAGGAAGCTCTGAAGGCGACTCTGGACACTTCGTCTGGCCTTAGCACTTGGCTCTCCATCTGTAGGGTACGGTTCTATTGGGGTGAAATGGAGAAGTTTCCCCACTTGTACTTCACGCCACACTGTGCCATCTTTTGCGGTCTCTGTTGGCTCATTCGCCAACTGAGCTCTCTTTTTTGGTAGAGGAGGAGTCTCCTCATCTGCAAGATAAATAATTTCAAATTAACATTTTGTTTTGGTTCTAAAGGCTAGGTTCACATTTGAGAGAATTTCAGTTCCCTGCGAATCCAGCAGGGAACTTAGAAATTTTCTCAGCCTTCGCATATTCCCCGCATGTGGGAGAGCGGGGAACATGGTCCCTAGCAACCCGCTGTGTTTACTGGATACCAGCTACACAGCGGACTGTGGGGAGTGCGATTCACACCCCCGCATCCCCTTGCACAGAGAATGCCTCAAGATGCGTTCCCTGGGGGAGCAGGGTTAATGGCAGCGCTAACGGACCGCGTTATGCCGCTGTGTAACGCACTCCGTTAACGCTGCTATTAACCCTGTGTGACCAACTTTTTACTATTACACAAAAAGATGGGTGGAGGGCACCACAAAACATGTAATAAAAAGGAAGGTTCACTGTGGGCTTGTGACAAAACATGAAAAAACGACCAAAGAAAGGATCATGCCCACATACAAGGAACACCTCCAAACATGTATGATATCAAAATATATGTACTTTTTATTTGGCAAACAACTTCAAAGAATGCACATACAAACATGCAAAGAACGATACCACAAGACATGTAAAAACATTTAAAATTGCAAAAAATGCAAAAACAACATGCCTATACCGAAATTATAGTCAAATCCTATAATGAGGAAAATGACACCCCACAAATAGTTAGCTTCCCTAAATAGAATAATGACAGAAATCTGACCACAAGGTTAAAGATGCAGTTGTTAATGACCACTCAATACTGTGGTGTGGATGTTGCAATACCATACCCACCAAAAAAGTGCATGGTGCATGTGCAAAGAAGCTACAACCATGTGGATATTATGGTCCCATGGCACAAAAAGAGAAGGCCCCAAAGAAACTGTGCCCAAAGTACAAATATAGAATGAGATTCAAACACATATATATAATGATGATGACTCAAAAAATATATGCACATATGGCCTATCAGGGGAAGGGAGAGGGAGAGCTGAAAGATGCAAGAGCCCAACCAACCTCAATCCCATGAAAACCCCATCATACCACTGCCATGGCCATGAAAGAAACTCTGTAATAGAGAAAGGGAAGCAACATGTGGATAGGCTCCCACGCGTATCGCCGCCCAAATGGCGGCTTCCTCAGGGAAAAAGATATCATGTGCTGTGAACATCCAATGCAATGACATATATGTACATTTCTAACGGCATAAAGCAATTTCACCTGTGTACGGAGATCAGGAGAAGGAGGCGCGCACATGAGATGCCGCCACCATCTTGTCTGTGTCACAGTTAAAGCTAAAGCAATAAAGTTAATCACAGTTGTAAGGGCGCATGCGTGCGTACCTTAATGAAAGTACCCCACTGGTCAGAGCCCCGGGTACTAAACAATGACTGCGCAGGCGCCAAGATCAGCAACTCGCGCATGCGCTTGTCATGTCTAAGAACTCCCTGTATTAGGCAGAAGCGATGGTTGCTGCGCAAAGTATTTTTAAGCGCTCGTGCGCTGCACATTACAATCACCCGTATTCTGGTAAGAACACCTTACATAGCAGGGGAAGTTTCATATGGTCAATTATTCTTATCCATTATTTTTGTGCATAGCTGAGCGCCTAGTCGCTGAATGGAAACGCAGCCCCATTACAAAACAAGAAATTGCAAAAATATATATAAGATGCATTTCCGACAACATCACCATATATACATATACACCTAGAAAAAAACCTAAAAAATTGCTTGGTGCAAAAATAGTTGCTGCACAAAAATGGAAGGTGTTGTTGAGGCACATAGGCACCTCACGTCCCATTCCCCCATATATTATGATGAACACATTTTACATAACAGAGCATAAAATAAAATACATCTGTAAGATCAATGAGGACGCGCTCAGCCCTAATATATTTGCACCAAGCAATTTTTTAGGTTTTTTTCTAGGTGTATATGTATATATGGTGATGTTGTCGGAAATGTGATGTGTGCACACAAATCGTCGGATTTGGCGTTTGTGTAACAAACCATCCGACGTTCTGCTCTGTAGCCCTCTTCATATCCCCATACAGATGATGTAGTGCTAGGCATTGTGTGTGGTATACATAGAGAAAAAACAGTGTTAATATCGGAATTGCATCTGCTCATTTTTGTAATCAATTCCGCGGCGCTTGGTTATAGGTGTTCTCTCGCGTAAATGCATCTTATATATATTTTTGCAATTTCTTGTTTTGTAATGGGGCTGCGTTTCCATTCAGCGACTAGGCGCTCAGCTATGCACAAAAATAATGGATAAGAATAATTGACCATATGAAACTTCCCCTGCTATGTAAGGTGTTCTTACCAGAATACGGGTGATTGTAATGTGCAGCGCACGAGCGCTTAAAAATACTTTGCGCAGCAACCATCGCTTCTGCCTAATACAGGGAGTTCTTAGACATGACAAGCGCATGCGCGAGTTGCTGATCTTGGCGCCTGCGCAGTCATTGTTTAGTACCCGGGGCTCTGACCAGTGGGGTACTTTCATTAAGGTACGCACGCATGCGCCCTTACAACTGTGATTAACTTTATTGCTTTAGCTTTAACTGTGACACAGACAAGATGGTGGCGGCATCTCATGTGCGCGCCTCCTTCTCCTGATCTCCGTACACAGGTGAAATTGCTTTATGCCGTTAGAAATGTACATATATGTCATTGCATTGGATGTTCACAGCACATGATATCTTTTTCCCTGAGGAAGCCGCCATTTGGGCGGCGATACGCGTGGGAGCCTATCCACATGTTGCTTCCCTTTCTCTATTACAGAGTTTCTTTCATGGCCATGGCAGTGGTATGATGGGGTTTTCATGGGATTGAGGTTGGTTGGGCTCTTGCATCTTTCAGCTCTCCCTCTCCCTTCCCCTGATAGGCCATATGTGCATATATTTTTTGAGTCATCATCATTATATATATGTGTTTGAATCTCATTCTATATTTGTACTTTGGGCACAGTTTCTTTGGGGCCTTCTCTTTTTGTGCCATGGGACCATAATATCCACATGGTTGTAGCTTCTTTGCACATGCACCATGCACTTTTTTGGTGGGTATGGTATTGCAACATCCACACCACAGTATTGAGTGGTCATTAACAACTGCATCTTTAACCTTGTGGTCAGATTTCTGTCATTATTCTATTTAGGGAAGCTAACTATTTGTGGGGTGTCATTTTCCTCATTATAGGATTTGACTATAATTTCGGTATAGGCATGTTGTTTTTGCATTTTTTGCAATTTTAAATGTTTTTACATGTCTTGTGGTATCGTTCTTTGCATGTTTGTATGTGCATTCTTTGAAGTTGTTTGCCAAATAAAAAGTACATATATTTTGATATCATACATGTTTGGAGGTGTTCCTTGTATGTGGGCATGATCCTTTCTTTGGTCGTTTTTTCAACTTTTTACTATTGATGCTACCTATGCGGCAACAATAGTAAAAAGATCTAATGTTAAAAATAATTAAAAAAATAGAAAATCGTTATATACTCACGTTCCGTCGGCCCCTCAGATCCAGAACAGGCCTTTCCCGCTCCTCGCGACGCTCCGGTGACCGCTCCATGCTTTGCGATCTCGCGAGATGATGACGTAGCGGTCTTGCGAGACCGCTACATCATCATCTTGTGAGACCGCAATGCACTCTTCAGACCGGAGCGCGCGAGGAGCATCGGTAACGGCTTCGATCCGGAGGCCAACGGAAGGTGAATATATAACTATTTTTTATTTTAATTCTTTTTTTAGCAGGGTTATGATGCCCACATTGCTATATACTACGTGGGCTGTGCAATATACTATTATTATTATTACTACGTGGGCTGTGCAATATACTACGTGGGCTGGGCAATATACTACATGGGCTGTACCATATACTACATGGGCTGTCCAATATACTACGTGGGCTGGGCAATATACTACGTGGGCTGGGCAATATACTACGTGGGCTGGGCAATACACTACGTGGGCTGGGCAATATACTACGTGGACTGTGCAATATACTATGTGGGCTGGGCAATATACTACTTGGGCTGTGCAATATACTAAGTGGCTGTGCAATATACTACATGGGCTGTGCAATATACTACTTGGCTGTGCAATATACTATGTGGGCTGGGCAATATACTACATGGGCTGTGCGATATACTGCGTGGGCTGTGCGATATACTGCATGGGCTGTGCAATATACTGCATGGGCTGTGCTATATACTGCATGGGCTGTGCAATATACTACATGGGCTGTGCAATATACTACATGGGCTGTGCAATATACTACGTGGGCTGTGCAATATACGATGTGGCTGTGCAATATACTACGTGGCTGTGCTGTATACTATGTGGTCTGTGCTATATACTATGTGGGCTGTGTTATACACTACGTGGCTGTGCTATATACTACGTGGCCGGCCACGAGCAATCAGCGAATTGGCGCGGGATTTGAACCACGCTTCGCTAATTGTTCGCGGCCGGCCGAATCCTGTGTATTCAATGTATTATTCTAAAATCTTCATAAATAAACTACATACTTATTCTAGAATACTTGATGTGTTAGAATCAGGCTACCATCTAGTTTTTTCATATTTTGCAATATATTTCTCCATCTGGTGACTAAGTTTTTGGACTTGTGTGAATGAGATTGCAGCCAGAATGTTGGTGGCATCCAGAAGTGTGACTTTAGCGTATTTAATTCACCCAATACATAAATATAGACATTCCACTAATGTGTTTTTAACATCTCCACATTTTTCTTCTTCTTTTCCATCCTTTCATATTTAATTCATTTAAAACAAAATGAGTTAAAATTCATTTTCAGTGACTATTTTTCTTTTTTGTCTGCGGTCATATAATAATAGTTAGCTCGACCTGACTTGCATATGGCAAATGTAATGTGCAATTGGGATAAGAAAAATACTAAGATGGCATGTGGAAAGATTTTGTAAAACCAGAACTAATAAAGGGCCTACATTTGCTATCCAAGCATAATTTTATGCAGATTGTATGTATTGTACTTTTAATATTTGTCTTGCATTCACTCTCAATATATTTAATGGTAAAAAAGAAAAAGTTGATGACATGTATTGCTCAAGTTTTCCGGAGTTTTGATAGAGACCATCAGATGTTGCCTATTATATTAATAGAAGGTCCACCTTTGAGAGTCCCGAGAACTCCCATTTGACCCCCAATTCTGCAACCTAAGGCGGCTGCTGATGTCACATACTGGAGATAAATTACATGAGAGGCTGGATTTCTCCATTGTCCATAGTAATGGAAGGAGGTAAGTGTGTGAGGTCATCATTCCATTTAGCCTCCTTCTGTATGTTTGTCACTGGCCATCAAGACTTGCAGTAAGGGGTTTACGGAACCCATGTTTCCTTTATGGCATGGTGATAATGGAGGAACACTGACCAACCAGACAGTTATTACAAATTCTATAGAGGCTAAAAGCTAGCTAGCAAGCTAAAAGGCTAGAGCGAAAAATATCCAATTAGCCACATGACATGAATAATCATGTAAAGTAGATAATTAGAATCAAACTAATTCTACAACGCTTCACAGACATTGACATCGTTCACTGTCCCCAGTTGGAATCACCACCTAAATTCCCTATTGTGGAGCCGATTTTAACGTTCCTGTTGTCTACCTCCCACCTTTCCATCAAACGAAGGAAGGGCACTCCTGATGATTGACAGTTTGAACCTACAGCATAGTTACACTGTTGACCTGGACTGTACACGCTCTTATGCTGCTACATGAGCCTATGCTTTGCCTCTACAGCAATGGAGGAGCACATGAGCTCTGCAGCTAGCTGGATATAACCAGCTTCAGTGCAGTGCTTACAAGCTCTATAATAACTTTAGAAGTGCTACTCACATTGCCTCGTAAACGGTAGAAAGGGTTTGTAATACAGGAAATGAGCATTACAATAAAGAATTAAACTTACCTCTTATTTTTAAATTGTTTTTACAAGTGCTTTGTTATTTTACCAATTTAAGAAGCCAAGACTTGAAAAATACAATATATCCAAAGGAATATGCAAATTGTCTTGAACTCTAGTGCCACCTATTGAAAGTAGCAATCCTACAAGTCAGTATTGTCTCTTTAACGACCCTGATAATATGACTTAGGATAAAAGCAAAATCATAATATCAATTTGCAGACACAGTGTTTAGGGTTGTTGGCTTTTTAGCAGAGGCCTGAAGGTTTAGCTGCAAAATTGACTGATATTTGGAACTGTTCGTAATTCCCTCTAACTTAACTAAAGCCCCAATTCTAGATGCCGAAAAACATCCCAAAGCATATTGCCTCCACCATGCTTCCCTGTGAGTATGGTGATCTTTGAACTGAACAGTGTTGGCTTTGCACGAAACATACAGTTGTGCTTAAAAGTTTACATATCCCGGCAGAATTTTTGCTTTCCTGGCCTTTTTTCAGAGAATATGAATGATAACACCAAAACTTTTTCTCCACTCATCGTTAATCCTTAGGTGAAGCCATTTGTTGTCAAACTACTGTTTTCTCTTTTTAAATCATAATGACAACCCAAAACATCCAAATGATCCTGATCAAAAGTTTACATACCCCATTTCTTAATACCATGTATTGCCCTTTCTAAAATCAAGAAAGGAAAAATCGAGTGATTTGAACTTTTATGTTTTAAAAAAAAAAAATCATATTTTTTAAAATATATATTTTTTAATTTTCATTGTTCTTGTTTGTCCCTTAGGGGACTTCAAGCTGCGATCATCCTAGCCTGTGCTATATACAGCGATGCCACAACATTACTGCCTATAGTACAAAATCATGGTCTCCTTTGAAGCTCGGCCAGAGCCAGGGTTTCAAAGGAGCTCTGCAATGACAGGCACGGGGGTCATCAACTGACTCCTGGCTGTCATTGCCACCCATCAGCGACCCGCCATCATGTCACAGACGCACCGATAGGCATCGAGAATGACACTCACACATGTCAGTGCTGCTATCAGAGATTGACAGAGGCATTTAAAAGGTTCACAATCCACATCCATCGCAATTGTTAGAGGCAGGTCCTGGCTGTAATACACAGCCATCATCTGCTGGGTATGGAGTTGGCTCGCTACGTGAGCCCACTCCATACACCCGCTTCTGACTCGCATGGTACATGTATGGCAGATGTCATGAAGGGATTAATATTACCACCACCCACCTGTGTTGTATGAAATGGCACTATCCATCATTTAGCTTTATATCTATGACTCATACTATGTATGATATATCAATCTTTGTATTTCCAATACTGAATATTCATATTTGATTAAATATAACTATACAATATTAAATTAGTTATTTATTAATGCATGCATTACTAAATAATTGATAAATTATTGATATTAAATCAATTACAGCAATTATGCATTTATTATTAGTCAATTATATTTATTTGAACAGTAAAGGGAATCTGTGTTAGGGCTAAAGAAACGCATCGAGTATAGATAGAAAGCTACAAGTTGCGTTCGCAGCCCGGGGTCCACCGTGCAGAGATATCATGTGGGTTAAGCTTCACCCCGTGTGAACTGGAAGCGAGCTCTGTTGCCTCACAAAGTCGCACTGTACACAAAACTATTACCCTAACTAGGGTTGTGCTTGCTCTGGAACTCTTCTGTGCTAACCGCACACATGAAGGAACCAGATGCTGAGCCAAGGCTAATTGCCCCCACTGACGCTAGCTGCCTGCCTGAGTGTAGAGTCCCAAAGCTACAGCCTCACACCACATATGTATAGAGTGGTATAGTATCCACTGGCATAAGCCAAACACAATTGATACTAGCACATGACCGTGCGACCATGCGAACCTTTTACAGTTGCAGCTCTTCAGGACCTTCCTGGTGGACCAATAGGAGCTGCTACAGGGCCTGAGCGTGTGACCCCGACCTCCAATGAGAGGTCCTCCCGTGGGCATACTCAGTGTGTGAGACGCAGGACTTAGTCCCAGAAAAGCCTGCTCGCCGCTGACCAGTACCGGCTACAAAGGCAGAGCCTGGAAAGGCAGCAGTAACCATTCGCACAGTATCAGGCTCAGCCAATTGCTGGGACCGACATCTCTGCTGAGCAGGTTCCACTGCGGCTGGAGGAGAATGGGAGACCGCAGCAGACATGGTTCGAGATTCTCCCTGTGCAGCGGCGGGAACTCGACACCTAACAATCTGTCACCTCATTTTTCGAATATAAGCTGCGGCCACCGCCATTAGGGGCTTATCTACAAATAATGCTGTAGATAAGCCCCCGATGTAACCTGAAAGATAAGAAAAACAAGTTAGATTATACTCACCTGGGGGGGGCGGTCCGGTCCGATGTGTGTCGTGGGTCCGGATCCGGCGCCTCCCATCTTCATACGATGAAGTCCTCTTCCTTGCTTCTGTTGCAGCTCCTGCGCAGGCTTACTGATTTGCCCTGTTGAGGGCAGAGCAAAGTACTGCAGAACGCAGGCGGTGGGAAAGGTCAGAGAGGTCCGGCGTCTGCGCACTGCAGTACTTTACTCTGCCCTCAACAGGGCAAATCAGTAAGCCTGCGCAGGAGCCGCAACAGAAGCAAGGAAGAGGACATCATCGCATGAAGATGGGAGGTGCCGGACCTGGACCCACGACACCCATCGGACCGGAACGCCCCCCCAGGTGAGTATAATCTAACTTGTTTTTCTTATCTTTCAGGTTACATCGGGGGCTTATCTACAGCATTGCAGAGTGCTGTAGATAAGCCCCTAATGGCGGTGGCCGCAGCTTATATGTGAAAAATGAGTTGACAGATTCCCTTTAATATTCAATATTGCTGACGCAAGGATTATTACTAATATGTAATAATAATAATAATAATAATAATAAAAGTAATAATAACGGTCTTTAAATGTTTTATCAATAATAATAATAACAATGATCTTTAAATGTTTCATTAATAATAATAATAATAATATAGCAATAATAATAATTGTAATAAAAATAATAATAATAATAATAATAATAATACAAAATAATAATAAAAATAATAATAATACAAAATAATAATAATAATAATAATAATACAAAAGAATAATAATAATAATAATACAAAAGAATAATAATAATAATAATAATAATGCATAATACAAATGGTCTTTAAATGTTTTATGATTAACCCCCGGAGCTTTTTTCGGTTTTGCGTTTTCGTATTTCGCTCCCCTCCTTCGCAGAGCCAAAACGTTTGTATTTTTCCGTCAATATAGCCATGTGAGGGCTTGTTTTTTGCAGGACAAGTTCTACTTTTGAACGACATCATTGGTTTTAGCATGTCATGTAGTAGAACATGGGAAAAAAATTCCAAATGCGGTGAAATTGCAAAAAAAGTGCAATCCCACAATTATTTTTTGTTTGTTTTTTTTGCTAGGTTCACTAAATGCTAAAACTGACCTGCCATTATGATTCTCCAGGTCATTTCGAGTTCATAGACACCAAACATGTCTAGGTCCTTTTTTATGTAAGTGGTAAAAAAAAAATCCAAACTTTGTTATAATAAATTGCGCAATTTTCTGATGCCTGTAGCGTCTCCATTTTTCTTGATCTCGGGTCGGGTGAGGGCTTATTTTTTTGTGTGCTGAGCTGACGTTTTTAATTACAATATTTCAGTGCAGATATGTTCTTTTGATCACCCGTTATTGCATTTTAATGCAATGTTGCGGCGACCAAAAAAACATAATTCTGGCATTTCAAATTTTTTTCTCACTACGCCGTTTAGCGATCAGGTTAATCCTTTTTTATATTGATAGATCGGGCGTATCTGAACGCGGCAATACCAAATATGTGTACGCAAAAAATAGAAAAAACTGATAGCACTCACCGATCCTTAAAAATCTTTATTTCAACGTTTAAAACATCATGGCCAGGAGAACAGATGAAGGAGTGTGTGAGCCAGTGCTGACGACGGCCATTTCGCGCTCAACAGCATTTCTACGGGTCAAATATGTGTACGTTTGATGTTTTTATTGCTTTATTTTGAATGGGGCGAAAGGCGGTGATTTAACATTTTGTATATTTTTGTATATTTTTTCTTTTTTTCTTATTTTTTAAAACATTTTTTTTTACTTTTGCCATGCTTCAATAGCCTCCATGGGAGGCTGGAAGCTGGAACAACTCGACCAGCTCTGTTACATAGGAGTGAAGCATAGATCGCTCCTATGTAGCTGAATTACAGGCTTGCTATGAGCGCCGACCACAGGGTTGCGCTCACAGCTATCCAGCATCAACAACCATAGAGGTCTTCAATAGACCTCTGGTTGTCATGCCGACGCATTGCTGACCCCCGATCACGTGACGGGGGTCGGCGATGCGCTCATTTCCGGCCCGATGGCTGGAAGCGCTACTTAAATGCCGCTGTGAGCGTTTAACAGCGACATTTAACTATTTAATAGCGGCGGGTGGATCGCGATTCCACGCCCTGCTATTGTGGGCACATGTCGGCTGTACAAAACAGCTGACATGTCCCGGCGGGGGTTCTGACCTTGGAGGTACTATCCCGTCCGAGGTCAGAAAGGGGTTATTAATAATAATAATAATATTAATAATCTTTAAATGTTTAACCCCTTAGTGACAGAGCCAATTTGGTACTTAATGACCGAGCCAATTTTTACAATTCTGACCAGTGTCACTTTAAGAGGTTATAACTCTGGAACGCTTTATCGGATCCCGCTGATTCTGAGATTGTTTTTTCGTGACATATTGTACTTCAAGTTAGTGGTAACATTCCTTCGATATTAATTGCGATTATTTATGAAAAAAATGGAAATATGGCGAAAATTTTTTAAATTTTGCAATTTTCAAACTTTGTATTTTTATGCCCTTAAATCAGAGAGATATGTCACAAAAAATAGTTCATAAATAACATTTCCCACATGTCTACTTTACATCAGCACAATTTTTGAAACAAATTTTTTTTTGTTTGGGAGTTATAAGGGTTAAAAGTTGACCAGCAATTTCTCATTTTTACACCACCATTTTTTTTTAGGGACCACATCACCTTTGAAGTCATTTTGAGGGGTCTATATGATAGAAAATAACCAAGTGTGACACCATTCTAAAAACTGCACCCCTCAAGCTGCTCAAAACCACATTCAAGAAGTTTATTAACCCTTTATGTACTTCACAGGAACTGAAACAATGTGGAAGAAAAAAATGAACATTTAACTTTTTTTGCAAACATTTTACTTCAGAACCATTTTTTTTTATTTTCACAAGTGTAAAAACAGAAATTTAACCACAAATTTTGTTGTGCAATTTTTCCTGAATACGCCGATACCCCATATGTGGAGGTAAACCACTGTTTGGGCGCACCGCAGAGCTTGGAAGTGAAGGAGCACCGTTTGACTGTTTCAATGCAGAATTGGCTGGAATTGAGATTGGACGCCATGTCGCGTTTGGAGAGCCCCTAATGTGCCTAAACAGTGGAAACCCCCCACAAGTGACACCATTTTGGAAACTAGACCCCTTAAGGAACTTATCTAGATGTGTGGTGAGCACTTTGAACCCCCAAGTGCTTCACAGAAGTTTATAACGTAGAGCCGTGAAAATAAAAAATCACATTTTTTCTACAAAAATGATCTTTTTGCCCCCAAATTTTTATTTTCACAAGGGTAACAGGAGAAATTAGACCACAAAAGTTGTTGTGCAATTTCTCCTGAGTACGTCGATACCCCATCTGTGGGGTTAAACCACTGTTTGGGCGCACCGCAGAGCTTGGAAGAGAAGGAGTGTCGTTTTACTTTTTCAATGTAGAATTGGCTGGAATTGAGATCGGACGCCATGTCACGTTTGGAGAGCCGCTGATGTGCCTAAACAGTGGAGACCCCCCACAAATGACACCATTTTGGAAACTAGACCCCTTAAGGAACTTATCTAGATGTGTGGTGAGCACTTTAAACCCCCAGGTGCTTCACAGAAGTTTATAACGTAGAGCCGTGAAAATAAAAAAATCGAATTTTTTCTACAAAAATGATCTTTTTGCCTCCAAATTTTTATTTTACCAAGGGTAACAGGAGAAAATGGACCCCAGAAGTTGTTGTACAATTTGTCTTGAGCCGACACCCCATATATGGGGGTAAACCACTGTTTGGGCGCATGGCTGAGCTCGGAAGCAAAGGAGCGCCATTTGACTTTTCAATGCAAAATTGACTGGAATTGAGATCGGACGCCATGTCGCGTTTGGAGAGCCCCTGATGTGCCTAAACAGTAGAAACCCCCCAAAAGTGACCCCATTTTGGAAACTAGACCCCCCATGGAATTTATCTAGATGTGTAGTGAGAACTTTGAATGCCCAAGTGCATCACAGAAGTTTATAATGCAGAGTCGTGAAAATAAAAAATATATTTTTTTTAACAATAAAGATTTTTTAGCCCCCAAGTTTTTATTTTCACAAGGGTAACAAGAGAAATTGGACCCCAAAAGTTGTTGCCCAATTTGTCCTGAGTATGCTGGTACCCCATATGTGGGGGTAAACCACTGTTTGGGCGCACGGCAGAGCTCGGAAGGGAAGGAGCGCCATTTTGGAATGCAGACTTTGATAGAATTGTCTGCGGGCGTTATGTTGCGTTTGCAGACCCCTAATGTACCTAAACAGTAGAAACCCCCAACAAGTGACCCCATTTTGGAAAATAGACCCCCCAAGGAACTTATCTAGATATGTGGTGAGAACTTTGAATGCCCAAGTGCTTCACAGAAGTTTATAATGCAGAGTAGTGAAAATAAAAAATATTTTTTTTTCCCACAAAAAAGATTTTTTTAGCCCCCAAATTTTTATTTTCACAAGGGTAACAAGAGAAATTGGACCCCAAAAGTTGTTGTCCAATTTCTCCTGAGTATGCTGGTACCCAATATGTGGGGGTAAACCACTGTTTGGGCGCACGGCAGAGCTCGGAAGGGAAGGAGCGCCATTTTGAAATGCAGGCTTTGATAGCATGGTCTGCGGGCGTTATGCTGCGCTTGCAGAGCCACTGATGTACCTAAACAGTAGAAACCCCCCACAAGTGACCCCATTTTGAAAACTAGACCCCCCAAGGAACTTATCTAGATATGTGGTGAGAACTTTGAATGCCCAAGTGCTTCACAGAAGTTTATAATGCAGAGTAGCGAAAATAAAAAGAAATTTTTTTTCCCACAAAAAAGATTTTTAGCCCCCAAGTTTTTATTTTCACAAGGGTAACAGGAGAAATTGGACCCCAAAAGTTGTTGTCCAATTTATCCCGAGTACGCTGATGCCCCATATGTGGGGGTAAACCACTGTTTGGGCGCACGGCAGAGCTCAGAAGGGAGGGAGCACCATTTGACTTTTTTAGCGCAAAATTGGCTGTCGTGTTTGGAGACCCCCTGATGTACCTAAACAGTGGAAACCCCCAAATTATAACTCCAACCCTAACTCCAACACACTCCTAACCCTAATCTCAACCCGATCCATAATCCTAATCACAACCCTAATGATAATCACAACCCTAACCCCAAAACAGCCCTAATCTCAACCCTAACCATAACCCTAATCAAAACCCTAAATCCAACACACCCCTAACCCTAATCCCAACTCTAACCCTAACTTTAGCCCCAACCCTAACCCTAACTTTAGCCCCAACCCTAACCATAACTTTAGCCCCGTCGTCACAAAAAGAGTTCAATGTAACCTTTTTTTTGTACGTCGCGTCCGCCATTTCCGCGCATGCGTGGCCGTAACTCTGCCCCCTCCTCCCCAGGACATAGACTGGGCAGCGGATGCGTTGAAAAACTGCATCCGCTGCCCACGTTGTGCACAATTTTCACAACGTGCGTCGGTACGTCGGGCCGACGCATTGCGACCGCCCCGTACCGACGCAAGTGTGAAAGAAGCCTAAGGCTACTTTCACACTAGCATCGTACTCGGCCCATCGCAGTGTGTCGGGCTAGCGTTGTAAGCGCCGCACAACGGGTGCAGCGGATGCTGTTTTTTCAACGCATCCGCTGCCCCATTGTTAGGTGCCGGGAGGCGGGGGCGGAGTTCCAGCCGCGCATGCGCGGTCGGAAATGGCGGACACGTCGCACAAAAAAGTTACATGTAGCTTTTTTTGTGCCGACGGTCCGCCAAAGCACGACGCATCCGTCGCACGACGGATGCGACGTGTGGCAATCCGTCGCAATGCGTCGCTAATGCAAGCCAATGGAGAAAAAACGCATCCTGCAAGCACTTTTGCAGGATGCGTTTTTTCTCCAACGACGCATTGCGACGGAAGCCAAAAAACGCTAGTGTGAAAGTAGCCTAACCCTAGCCCTAACCCTAGCCCTAACCCTAAATTTAGCCCTAACCCTAACCCTAACCCTAGCCCTAACTCTAGCCCTAACCCTAGCCCTAACCCTAACCCTGAATTTAGCCCCAACCCTAACCCTAACCCTAACCCTAACTCTACCCCTAACCCTAACCCTAACCCCAACTCTAACCCTAACCCTAACCCTAACCCTAACCCTAACTCTACCCCTAACCCTAACCCTAACCCCAACTCTAACCCTAACCCTAACCCTAACCCTAATTTTAGCCCCAACTCGTCTCTCCTGCCGGCCGGCAGATGGCAGCAGATGGCGGGCGCACTGCGCATGCGCCCGCCATAAGGAAAAAGCCGGCCGGCAGGAGGAGACAGAAGAGGACCCAGGGACACCGGGTGAGTATGTTAGGGTCCCCGAATCCCCCTATTTCTCTGTCCTCTGATGTGCGATCACATCAGAGGACAGAGAATTACAGATCGCTTTTTTTTTTTTTTTTTTTTTGCGGTCGCCGGTAAACTGTTAATTACCGGCGATCGCAAAACAGGGGTCGGTGCAAACCGACCCCGATCATGTTCTTTGGGGTCTCGGCTACCCCCGGCAGCCGAGACCCCAAAGAACTTCCGGGTGCCGGGCGGCGGGCGCACTGCGCGTGCGCCCGCCATTTTTTCCCGGAAAAAAGATGGCGGCGCCCATCGGGAGCCACGAGGAGCACCGGGGGAGGTAGGTAAGTATCGGGGGGCTATTGGGGGCCATCGGGGACCACATTTCTCTGTCCTCCGATGTGCGATCACATCGGAGGACAGAGAAATTAAATGGCAAATCGCGTTTTTTTTTTGTTGCGACCGCCGGTAAACGGTTAATTACCGGTGATCGCAACTCGGGGGTTGGTAAAACCCCCCCGAATCATGTTCTCTGGGGTCTCGGCTACCCTCGGCAACCGAGACCCCAGAGAAAATCCGACTCTGGGGGGCGCTATTCACTTTTTCCACAGCGCCGTTAATTAACGGCGCTGTGGTTTAAGTACCCTTAGCGGCCGCCGTTAAAAGGCGTATCGGCGGTCGTTAAGGGGTTAATCATCACCAATATTATTATTAATAATAATAAAAATAATAACAATAATAATAATACAAAATAATAATAATAATGGTCTTTAATTGTTTCATTCATAATAATAATAATAATAATAATAATAATAATCTAAATATTTCATCATAATCATCATCATCATCATCATTATTATTATTATTAATAATAATAATAATAATAATAATAATAATACTGATAATAATAGTCTAAATGTGTAATTATTATTATTATTATTATTATTATTAATAATAATGCATAATACAAATGGTCTTTAAATGTTTCATCATTAATAATAATATTAATAATAATAGTCTTTAAATGTTTAATCATCATCATTATTAATAATAATAATAATAATAATAAATAAGAATAATAATCGCATTTAAATATTTCATTAATGATAATAATAATAATAATAGTAAAACAAGCCCGTTGCTCTGCTTAGCCGGTGTCAGTAATACCTTCTGTACAGTAACTACTATAAGGTAACAGCTATAACTCGACAGTAATTGTGACTTATCTTCTCCTCTTACATTGGGAGCTGCCAGTGGAGACACTGCCTGTTATTGATTTAGCACATGTTCTTCTTATAAATGGTAAATAATATCCCCCAGTCATCAATATTCTTCAGCTATTTTAATTCGAGCTTCTCCCTCATTGAATCGTGTGATCGGTTCTGTCATCATCCCTCCGAGATCTGTAACCGTTTCCTATGATCATAACTCGCCCTGAGCTCCAGCTGTTTCCACATCAGTGGCAAATTAAATATAATTTCTTTCTTTTGGCTTACCGTCATGTCTAACGCATATATCTATACCCCATGTGTCCTATTGAGGTTTTCCTTTCCATGTACTACACAGTATATTGTAGTTTTAATATCCTTGTCTGCTGCTTTATGCGGCCAAGTCTCAGCGAACCAATTAGATCGTATTTTATGTGAAACACAGGTGACTAGACGGGATACTACTCGCAGAAATCATCTGTACGTTTATGGGACTGCCATGGCTAATTGTGATTACATGGCTTACTGTGTCAGTTATTAGATTTTACCTGTTTATAGTTTTTGTGTTTCACAATTCTATATATTTTTATTAGACATAAATAATAGATTAAATATATTATATATATATATTTATAAATATTATATATTAAATGTATACTTTATTTGTTATGAATTATAAATGTATTATATTTATTTTTCAAAAATGATAATAATTAAAAAAAAAATGATAATGATAATAATAATAATAATAGTAATAATATTGTGCTTAATGATAGTTCTGCAGACATTTCCCAAAATTGGGCTGGACTAATGCAACTCTTTTATTTTACAGAACGTCAGTAAAGAGACATAGATAGATTTTTTAAAATACTTAAATAGTAACTGTCATTTTAAATTTAATTTCATAAATCCATTGTACACATGAAAAATAAGCAACTTTATAATATATCTTATCTGAGAAATATGATTCTTTCTCTTTCAAAATTGATCAGTTATTATCAAAATTGTCAATTCTAAGGTAAAATCTGTATTCAGTGAAGACAGACTGGCAAAGTTTCTTTTTTTTTCATGTGTACTATTGATTTGTGAAATAAATAAAAGAATAAAAATGACGGCTACGCTTTAAATTAAAAAGACTCTTTCGGTAATTTAAATGTCACATGACCTTAAGAAGCCAACACAATCATTGGCAGTGATAATCATGTAATGTCACAATGGTTGTGATGTCACTGCTCCTAGGAAACAAAAAGGTTATTGACATTTTTTACTCTCCAATCAACAAAAAAACCCTATACTATAATATTCAAAATATTTGCACTACTAATATTAATAATCTTAAGTAATAACATAATAATACATGCAATGTTAATATTAAAAATGTAACAAAAAATAATAAAAATTATAAAAACTAAACTGAATGCAATTGAAGGTTTATTGCAACAGTTAAACAACTTTATTTCCATCTTAATGAAAGAAAAAAACACATAAAAAATTGACATTTTTTCATTTTTTCCAAAACAAGAACTTCTTCAAGCCTTAGCAAGCTAATATTTATGATATTACTGTATTATTAATATTGTTACTATTACTACTACTAATAATAACAATACCAATTAAGTTAAAATAGCAAAAATAAAAAGTAATATCCTTTTAACGACCACCGATACGCCTTTTAACGGCGGCAGTTAAGGGTACTTAAACCACAGCGATGCTTTTTAATGGTGCCGAGGTTTAATTGTATAGCGCCCCCCAGCGTTAGAATTTCTCAGGGGTCTCGGCTACTGAAGGTAGCAGAGACCTCAGAGAACATGATTCAGGTTGGTTTTTATCGACCCCAGTGTTGCGATCATCGTTATTAACAGTATAACGGCAACTGCAAAAAAAAAAGGCAGATTTTCCATTGATTTTCTCTCTCCTCTGATGTGATCGCACATCGTATGAGAGAGAAATAGGGTCTTACCGGTCCCCCGGTCACCGCCCCCTGGTACCTCTGCTTTCCCTGCATGCCCTTGTGAAGTCCCCCGGGCCGCCGGAGTCTTCTTCTGGGAGAAAATGGTGGGCGCATGCGCAGTGCACCCTCTGACATCTGCCGGCTCGCACCGGGAAACAATAGGGAATTTTTCCTATTGGTTCATTTTAATCACTGTGATAGACCCTTTCACAGTGATCAAAATATAAAAAATAGTAAATAAAACTCCCCTTTATCACCTCTTTAGTTAGGGAAAAATAATAAAATAAAAAATATATATTTATTTCCATTTTTCCATTATGGTTAGAGTTGGGCTAAAGTGAGTTGGGCTAAAGTTAGGGTTGGGCTAAAATGAGTTTGGCTAAAGTTAGGGTTAGGGCTAGGGTTAAGGCTAGGGTTAGGGCTAGGGTTAGTTTTAGGGTTAGGGCTAACATTAGGGTTAGGGCTAGGGTTAGGGTTTGGATTAAGGTTAGGGTAGGGATTAGGGTTAGGCGTGTGTTAGGGTTAGGTTTATGGTTAGGGTTGGGATTAGTGTTAATGGTGTTTTAGGGTTAGGTTTGTGGTTAGGGTTATGGTTAGGGTTGGGATTAGGGTTAGGGGTGTGTTGGGGTTAGGGTTGTGGTTAGGGTTATGGTTAGGGTTGGGATTATGGTTAGGGGTGTGTTGGGGTTAGGGTTGGAGTTAGAATTGGGGGGGTTCCACTGTTTAGGTACATCAGGGGGTCTCCAAACGTAACATTGCACCACCATTGATTCCAGCCAATTTTGCATTAAAAAACAGTGCTCCCTCCCTTCTGAGCCCTGCCATGCGCCCAAACAGTGGTTTTTCCCCACATATTGGGTATCGGCGTACTCAGGAGAAATTGCACAAACCTTGTGGTCCATTTTCTCCTGATACCCTTATGAAAATAAAAATAATTGGCTCCAAAATACATTTTTTGTGAAAAAAGTAAATTGTTCATTTTTTCACTCCACATTGCTTTAGATCTCGTGAAGCACCTGAAGGGTTAATAAACTTCTTGAATGTGGTTTTGCACACTTTGAGGGGTGCAGTTTTTAGAATGGTGTCACTTTTGGGTATTTTCGGTTATATTGACCACCACCACGCAGTGGTAGTTCAGTGCCGACAGCTGTCACTGACAGCTGAGAGGCATGGGAAGAGGTACAGGGACCCATGCCGTCAGTCCCCGCACCCAGAATGCTGTGATTGGTCAGTCAATCTGACTGACTGATCACAGCATCACCGTGCAGGAGATGCTGAAATATCAGCACCTCCTGCCCGATCAGTGCAGCAGCTCAGCTCTGCCAGCGGCTAAGCTTCCGCACTAGCAGTCAGGAGCTGGATGTTCACCCCCTAATTGTTGCGATCGAGCACGATTGCAGCATTCAGGGGGGAGGCAGAGGGATGGGAGCTACCTCTGCCTTCAGATCGGCATTCCCACGATGTCATCGCAGGGCCCGATTTCTGCCATAATGATCCGGGGTCGTTATGACGACCCCCGGGTCATCAAGCTATGGAAAGCCTCTGATACCATGCTCACAGCATGGTCTCAGAATCTTTCACCATAGGTATAATGCACTGCAATGCTAGTGAATTGCAATGCATTATACCTGCAACCAAAGTGAAAAAAGTGAAAGTCCCATAAAGGGACTAGGTAAAAAAGGAAAACATTTTTTAAAAATATACAAAAAATATTTAAAATCCCATCTATAAAAGTGTCACACTAGATAACCCCTTCAGCGAACGCCATAAAAAAACACAAAAAAGTAGCAAATTATACTTTTTCCAAGCGGTATCATCATACCGCTTGGAAAAAGTGGAATAAAACGTGATAAAAAAAGAATGGCAATAAAAATAGTATCACTGATAGCGCCATCTTGTCCCACAAAAAACAAGCCACCATACATCTCCATCAGCGAAAAAATAAAAAAGTTATAGCTCTCAGAATAAAGCAATGATAAAATAATTATACTTTGTATAAAAGTTTTTATTGTGTAAAAACGCCAAAACATAAAAAAATGATATAAATGAGGTATCGCTGTAATCGTACTGACCCAAAGAATAAAGCTGCCTTAGCAATTTTACCACACGCGGAACGGAGAAAAAAAAGTCCTGAATTCCTGTTATTTGTTCACTCTGCCTCCACAAAAATCGGAATAGAAAGCGATGAAAAAATGTCATGTGCCTGAAAATGGTGCCAATAAAAATGTCAGCTCGGCCCGCAAAAAATAAGCCATCACGAGACTCTGTGGGCCTAAATATGGAAAACTGATATCTCTCAAAATACGACGATGCAAAAACTACTTACAAAAAAAAGCATCTTTTAGTGTGTGGCAGAAGCGAAACATAAAAAAAATTATATAAATCTGGTATCTCTGTAATTGCACAGACCCGAAGAATAAATTCGCAAAATCACTAGTACCGCACGAGGAACGGTGTAAAAAATAAAGCCAATTCTTCACCTTTTGTGGATTTGTTCATTCTGTCTCCCAAAGATTGCAGTAAGGCGATCACAGTGGTTTACCCCCACATACGGGGGGACTCAGGACAAATTGAACGACTACTTTTGGGGTCTTATTTCTCCTGATACCCTTGTGAAAATAAAAATTTTGGTGCAAAAAGATCTTTTTTGTGGAAAAATTAAGATTTTTTATTTTCATGGCTCTACGTTATAAACTTCTATGAAGCACTTGGGGGTTCAAAGTGCTCACAACACATCTAGATAAGTTGTTCGGGGGGTCTAGTTTCCAAAATGGTGTCACTTGTGGGGGGTTTCCACTGTTTAGGCACATCAGGGGTTTTCCAAGCGCGATATGGCGTCCAATGTCAATTCCAGCCAATTTTGCTTTGAAAAAGTCAAACGGCGCTCCTTCCCTTCCGAGCTCTGCCATGCGCCCAAACAGTTGTCCCCCCACATATACAGGGGTATCAGCATACTCAGGACAATTTGCACAACTTTTGGGGTCCAATTTTTCCTGTTACCCTTGGGAAAATAAAAAATTGGGGGCAAAAAGATCATTTTTGTGGAAAAAATATGATTTTTTGTTTTCACGGCTCTACATTATAAACTTCTGTGAAGCACTTGGGGGTTTAAAGTGCTCACCACACAGCCAGATAAGTTCCTTGTGGGTCTAGTTTCCAAAATGTGGTCACTTATTGGGGGTTTCCACTGTTTAGGTGTTATGACCCCAATGGCAGAGGGTCTCAGAATTTATAACCAAGTCTGCAAACACAAAAAACCAGCTCATAGGGCAGTGGTAACTAGGCTGACCGTATACCTGAACCTAGCACAACAAATAGCAGCAGCTGGGGAACGTACCTACGTTGGTTCTAGACGTCTCGCGCCAGCCGGAGAACTAACTAACCCTAGAAGGGAAAAGATAGACCTTTCTTGCCTCCAGAAAAGACCCCAAAAGTTGGATACAAGCCCCCAACAAATAATAACGGTGAGGTAAGAAGAAAAGACAAACGCAAGGATGAACTAGGTTTTTTAGCAAAGAGAGGCCCACTGACTAATAGCAGAATATAGGAAGATGACTTATACGGTCAGCAAAAACCCTATCAAAATTTCCACGCTGAATATTCAAGAACCCCCGAACTGTCTAACGGCACGGGGGGGAGAATATCAGCCCCCTAGAGCTTCCAGCTATATCAGGAATCACATTTGGTACAAGCTGGACAGAAATAAGAGCAAATGCAAATAACCAAAAAATAAGGAAGCAGGACTTAGCTTATTTTGCAAGAACCAGGACCAGCAGACAGGAGCAAACAGAAAGGAACTGATTACAATGATGCCAGGCACCAGACTGAAAATCCAGGAAGCTTAAATAGCAACACCCCTGGACTAACGAGCCAGGTGGGTACCAAGCTAGAGAAAGAAGCTCAAAGTGTCATGTCGCTAGTGACCACAAGAGGGAGCCAAAAAGTCCAATTCACAACAGTACCCCCCCTTAAGGAGGGGTCACCGAACCCTCACAAAAGACCACCAGGACGATCAGGATGAGCAGCGTGAAAGGCACGAACTAAATCGGCCGCATGAACATCAGAGGCGACCACCCAGGAATTATCCTCCTGACCATAGCCCTTCCACTTGACCAGATACTGAAGCCTCCGTCTGGAGAGACGAGAATCCAAGATCTTCTCCACCACGTACTCCAACTCGCCCTCAACCAACACCGGAGCAGGAGGCTCAACAGAAGGAACCACAGGCACAACGTAGCGCCGCAACAAAGACCTATGGAACACGTTGTGAATGGCAAACGACACCGGAAGATCCAAGCGAAAGGACACTGGATTAAGGATTTCCAAAATCTTATAAGGACCGATGAAGCGAGGCTTAAATTTAGGAGAGGAGACCTTCATAGGAACAAACCGAGAAGACAGCCACACCAAATCCCCAACACGAAGTCGGGGACCCACACTGCGGTGGCGGTTGGCAAAACGCTGAGCCTTCTCCTGTGACAACTTTAGGCTGTCCACCACATGATTCCAGATCCGCTGCAACCTATCCACCACAGAATCTACCCCAGGACAGTCAGAGGGCTCAACATGTCCCGAGGAAAAACGAGGATGAAAACCAGAGTTGCAGAAAAATGGCGAAACCAAAGTAGCGGAACTAGCCCGATTATTAAGGGCAAACTCAGCCAATGGCAAGAAGGTCACCCAATCATCCTGATCTGCAGAAACAAAACACCTCAAATAAGCCTCTAGAGTCTGATTTGTTCGCTCCGTTTGGCCATTAGTCTGAGGATGAAAGGCAGACGAAAATGACAAATCAATGCCCATCTTAGCACAAAAGGATCGCCAGAACCTGGAAACAAACTGGGATCCTCTGTCAGACACGATATTCTCAGGAATGCCGTGCAAGCGAACCACATTCTGAAAGAATAAAGGAACCAGATCGGAAGAGGAAGGCAGCTTAGGCAAGGACACCAAATGGACCATCTTGGAAAAGCGATCACATACCACCCAGATGACAGACATGCCCTGAGACACCGGAAGATCTGAAATGAAATCCATGGAAATGTGTGTCCAAGGCCTCTTCGGGACAGGTAAAGGCAAGAGTAACCCGCTGGCACGAGAACAGCAAGGCTTAGCTCGAGCACAAGTCCCACAGGACTGCACAAATGACCGCACATCCCGTGACAAGGAAGGCCACCAAAAGGACCTAGCCACCAAATCTCTGGTGCCAAAAATTCCCGGATGCCCTGCCAACACCGAGGAATGAACCTCGGAAATGACTCTGCTGGTCCATTTATCAGGAACAAACAGTCTGTCAGGTGGAGAAGAGTCAGGTCTACCAGCCTGACATCTCTGCAACACACGTCGCAAATCCGGAGAAATGGCTGACAAGATTACTCCCTCTTTAAGAATACCAGCTGGCTCTGAAACTCCAGGAGAGTCAGGCACAAAGCTCCTTGAAAGAGCATCAGCCTTCACATTCTTTGAACCTGGTAGGTACGAGACCACAAAGTCAAAACGGGAGAAAAACAATGACCAACGGGCCTGTCTAGGATTCAGGCGTTTAGCAGACTCGAGATACATCAGATTCTTGTGATCAGTCAAGACCACCACACGATGCTTAGCACCCTCGAGCCAATGACGCCACTCCTCAAATGCCCACTTCATGGCCAACAACTCCCGATTGCCAACATCATAGTTCCGCTCAGCAGGCGAAAACTTCCTAGAAAAAAAAGCACATGGTCTCATTACAGAGCAACCAGGGCCTCTCTGCGACAAAACGGCCCCTGCCCCGATCTCAGAAGCATCCACTTCAACCTGAAAGGGAAGTGAGACATCAGGCTGGCACAAAACAGGCACTGAAGTAAACCGGCGCTTCAGCTCTTGGAAAGCTTCCACGGCTGCAGGAGCCCAGTTAGCAACATCAGAACCTTTCTTGGTCATATCCGTCAAAGGTTTAACAACGCTAGAAAAGTTAGCGATAAAACGACGGTAGAAGTTAGCAAAACCCAAGAATTTCTGAAGACTCTTAACTGACGTGGGTTGAGTCCAATCATGAATAGCTCGGACCTTGACTGGGTCCATCTCCACCGCAGAAGGGGAAAAAATAAAACCCAAAAAGGGAACCTTCTGTACTCCAAAGAGACACTTTGAGCCCTTAACGAACAAAGCATTCTCACGCAAAACCTGAAACACCGTCCTGACCTGCTTAACATGGGAGTCCCAATCATCAGAAAAAAACAGAATATCATCCAGATAAACAATCATAAATTTATCCAGATACTTCCGGAAGATATCATGCATAAAGGACTGAAAGACAGAAGGAGAATTAGAGAGCCCAAAAGGCATCACCAAGTACTCAAAATGACCTTCGGGCGTATTAAATGCAGTTTTCCATTCATCTCCTTGCTTAATGCGCACAAGGTTGTACGCCCCACGAAGATCTATCTTGGTGAACCACTTGGCACCCTTAATCCGGGCAAACAAGTCCGACAACAGAGGCAAAGGATACTGAAATTTAACAGTGATTTTATTCAGAAGCCGATAGTCTATACAAGGTCTCAAAGATCCGTACTTCTTGGCCACAAAAAAGAATCCCGCACCAAGAGGGGAAGAGGATGGACGGATATGCCCCTTCTCCAGAGACTCCTTGATATACGAACGCATTGCGGTATGCTCAGGTACAGACAGATTAAATAATCTTCCCTTAGGAAATTTACTACCTGGAATCAAATCTATAGCGCAGTCACAATCCCTATGAGGAGGAAGAGCACTGGACCTGGACTCGCTGAAAACATCCTGATAATCAGACAAATACTCAGGAACTTCCGAAGGAGTAGAGGAAGCAATAGACACCGGCAGGGAATCACCATGAATTCCCTGACAGCCCCAACTTGACACTGACATTGCCTTCCAATCCAAAACTGGATTATGGGTCTGTAACCATGGCAGACCCAAAACGACCAAATCATGCATTTTATGCAGAACAAGAAAACGAATCACCTCCCGATGTTCAGGAGTCATGCACATGGTTACCTGTGTCCAAAACTGCGGCTTATTTTCCGCCAATGGCGTAGCATCAATACCTCTAAGAGGGATAGGATTTACCAACGGCTCAAGTATAAAACCACAGCGCTTGGCAAATGACAGATCCATAAGACTCAGGGCAGCACCTGAATCCACAAACGCCATAGCAGGGTAGGAAGACAATGAGCAAATTAAAGTCACAGACAAAATAAATTTAGGTTGCAGATTACCAATGGCGACAGGACTAACAACCCTTGTTAGGCGTTTAGAGCATGCTGATATAACATGTGTAGAATCACCACAGTAAAAACACAACCCATTCAGACGTCTATGATTTTTCCGTTCATTTCTAGTCTGAATTCTACCACATTGCATTAAATCAGGTGTTTGTTCAGACAACACCACCAGAGGATTAGCGGCTTTGCGCTCCCACAAACGCCGGTCAATCTGAATAGCCAGCGCCATGGAATCATTTAGACTTGTAGGAATGGAGAAACCCACCATCACATTCTTAATGGCTTCAGAAAGGCCATTTCTGAAATTTGCGGCCAGAGCACACTCATTCCACTGAGTAAGCACGGACCATTTCCGAAATTTTTGGCAATACACTTCAGCTTCATCCTGGCCCTGAGAGATAGCCAGCAAGGCTTTTTCTGCCTGAATTTCAAGATTGGGTTCCTCGTAAAGCAACCCGAGCGCCAGAAAAAACGCATCAATATTTGCCAATGCCGATTCTCCTGGCGCTAACGAGAAAGCCCAATCCTGAGGGTCGCCCCGCAAGAAAGAGATAACAATTTTAACTTGCTGAGCTGAGTCTCCAGACGAACGGGGTCTCAGAGATAGAAACAATTTACAATTATTCCTGAAATTCCTTAACTTAAATCGGTCTCCAGAAAACAGTTCAGGAATAGGTATTTTAGGTTCTGACATAGGACTACTGGTAACAAAATCTTGAATACCCTGCACACGAGCAGCAAGCTGATCCACACTAGTAAACAAGGTCTGGACATTCATGTCTGCAGCAAGCTCAAGCCACTCTGAGGTAAAGGGGAGGAAGAAAGAAAAAAAAAAAAAACTCAGAATTTCCTTTCTTATTATCCCACTTCTGCAATGCATTAAACATTCACCTTTGGCCTGGCATACTGTTATGACCCCAATGGCAGAGGGTCTCAGAATTTATAACCAAGTCTGCAAACACAAAAAACCAGCTCATAGGGCAGTGGTAACTAGGCTGACCGTATACCTGAACCTAGCACAACAAATAGCAGCAGCCGGGGAACGTACCTACGTTGGTTCTAGACGTCTCGCGCCAGCCGGAGAACTAACTAACCCTAGAAGGGAAAAGATAGACCTTTCTTGCCTCCAGAGAAAAGACCCCAAAAGTTGGATACAAGCCCCCAACAAATAATAACGGTGAGGTAAGAAGAAAAGACAAACGCAAGGATGAACTAGGTTTTTTAGCAAAGAGAGGCCCACTGACTAATAGCAGAATATAGGAAGATGACTTATACGGTCAGCAAAAACCCTATCAAAATTTCCACGCTGAATATTCAAGAACCCCCGAACCGTCTAACGGCACGGGGGGGAGAATATCAGCCCCCTAGAGCTTCCAGCTATATCAGGAATCACATTTGGTACAAGCTGGACAGAAATAAGAGCAAATGCAAATAACCAAAAAATAAGGAAGCAGGACTTAGCTTATTTTGCAAGAACCAGGACCAGCAGACAGGAGCAAACAGAAAGGAACTGATTACAACGATGCCAGGCACCAGACTGAAAATCCAGGAAGCTTAAATAGCAACACCCCTGGACTAACGAGCCAGGTGGGTACCAAGCTAGAGAAAGAAGCTCAAAGTGTCATGTCGCTAGTGACCACAAGAGGGAGCCAAAAAGTCCAATTCACAACATTTAGGTACATCAGAGGCTTTCCAAACATGACATGGCGTCCGCTCCCGATTCCATCCAATTTTACGATCAAAACTACAAATTCTTGGGAAGCACCTGAATGGTTAATAAACTTTTTGAATGTGGTTTTGAGCACCTTGAGGGGTGCAGTTTTTAGAATGGTGTCACTTTTGGGCATTTTCTGTCATATAGACTCCTCAAAGTGACTTCAAATATGAAGTGGTCCCTTAAAACATGGTTTTGTAAATTTTGTTGAAAAATGAGAAATCGCTGGTCAAATTTTAACCCTTATAACTTCCTAACAAAAAAAAGAAATTGTTTCCAACATTGTGCTGATGTAAAGTAGACATATGGGAAATGTTATTTATTAACTATTTTGTGTGACATATCTATCTGATTTAACGGCATAAAAATTAAAAGTTTGAAAATTGCAAAATATTAGACATTTTCACCATATTTCCACTTTTTTCAGAAATAAACGCAAGTTATATCAAATAAATTTTACGACTAGCATGAAGTACAATATGTCGCGAAAAAACATTCTCAGAATCAGTAGGATCCGTTGAAGAATTCCAGAGATATATCAACATAAAGTGACTGTTGTCAGATTTCAAAATTAAGGCCTGGTCACTAACCTACAAAGTGGCTTGGTCCGGTGATTAGAGGATGTTAGCTAAAATCCTTCAGGTCATTCGACCCGTCTCTGGGTTCCAAAGGTAGAAATGTTAAATGACCCCTCTCTGGGACTTCTAGTGTTAAGGGGTTGAAGAAAATTATACTCACCCATCCTCATCCCTCCTCATACCTCTCCTGCCTCTGCTGGCTCTACTGCCTACTGTCTTCTTTTCATAGTGGGCCTCCTTGATGTTAATGACAGGATATTGTGCCACATAACAGGGCGTGGGACCTAGTAGAGAATGACATAACTGGAATCCCGTAATGTGAAGAAGGTCGCCATTTTAATAGATTCATGTAAATTTTGGGACATTTTAGTGAATTTGATTTGTTTAGAATCGATTCGTCTAACTGTATCAGCCATAGCTCCATAGCATTGAATGGAGATACAGTAGATATAGTAGGGAATCCCTGTTATAGGTGGGGGTCTAAAAGGTAAGAGCAGCACCTTGTAAACATTTATGACAGATCCTTTGGAAAACCCATTTGCACACTACGAATTACAGGTCCCGTACTGTACATCTCAGAACTTCAATAACAAATTATTTGCTAAGCATTTTACTATGTTTGGCGGCTGTTTATTTATGTGCTTTGCTTGTACTATTCAATTTCCTTTTAATAAACTTGCACTCAAAATGGAATATTAAATACATAATATTGAAATACATAAAAGCTTTAAAAAGCTGCAGTAGATCAACTCTGCAAACTCCAAAACTAAGTTTACTCCTGAAACATATTTACCTTTTCTCTATTAATACAGTGCAGGGTCCACAAGCACAGTTTATTACATTACATCCCCCCACGAGTGGATTCTCTAGAATTAGAAATAGTGCTGCCAAATAGAATGTTCTCATAACTACTCATCATCACACGTTACATCAATATCAATCTGAACTATAACTGTACATTTACAAATGTATTATTGTACATTAGCCAGTTGAAAACCAGGGCATTTACCAGGCTCATTTTCATTTTTTTTCCCCCTACATTCGGTTTAAAGAGCTGTAATTTTTTTCTTGTTTGGTTAGTGAAATAATTTTTCCTTCTCTTTTTAATGATACATTGGGCCTCATTTTTTTGTCATTTTCATGTTTATTTTATTTTTTATTTTTTGCTGATATCAGGTGATATTGGTAGGAAAATATAGGCAATACTTGTCATTTTTTCACAGTGTTTTATGACCACAAAGGACCACTAAAATAAATGTAAAAATGTGTTCCCCTTTCCATAACAATTATTTTATATATCAGATGTTTTTTTTTACATGGCAAAGTCTAGTAACAACTATTTGGACTTGTAGTCTTTTTTAATTGATTTTTTTCCTTATTTTTCTCTATTTTCTTATTTTTCCTTTGTTTCATATATTGCCCCAGCCCATAAAGTACATAAAAGACCTTTGGGGGCATTTCAACATTTAAATACTATTTTTTCATTTTATTTGCCTATAATTGGGTCTGGTACATTAGCCCCAATGAAATTCAGCCTCCTGACTGCATAGCAGAGCTCATTGGATCACCTATGGTACAGCAGCTCCTGCTTCCTCCCTACACCCAGCGATCACATGACTGCTGGGTCCTGAGGAGGAAGCACTGTTAGTACTTTGTATTACTGTGTACATAGCACTTTTGTGGTACTGTGTATACAGCAATAAAGAAGGCAGAGATGATAAAAAAACATCTGTGCCTTCTCTATGGGGACTGCAGATGTTTCTAACAGACAATTCCCAGCTTCCACAGCTGCACAATCATCTGAAGCTGTTCTATAATACAGAGAAAGCGGACCACCAAGATGTTTAAAGTCTATGTGTGGTCTGGAAGTAATAACTACAGTAAAATAGGAGAACCTCAGCAGATGACAGAGCTGTTACAAAAAAAAATCTATAAAAAATATATAAAGACCAATACTGACATTACTGCCAAATGGTGACATGTAGTAGTAGATACCAGTGCTGCAGAACCTATAAGAGATCAAAGTACTGTGATTGATGGTGACTTATAGCTGACATTCTTTCTGATGGAGTCGTCACTTTCCCATCTTTTCCATCTCGCCCAGACTGAAATACCTTCTTCCAGCCAGGATTCATCTACAGAAATTACAATAAGGACACATCTGACTTCTCACATTTCCCACACCATCCCCATCTATCTCCAACCTGCACAAACCACTCATCCTGCTAATAACCCAATACTGAGCCGCTGCTGTTGTATGTGTCCCTATTACAGCACCTACTGTCTGTTACTGTGTGCCCTCTAATTTTCCTCCTACTGGAGCCCTTGACCCCCCTTTTATTGCACTCAAAGTATGATGTCAATAAAAGTGCGCGGAAACACTATAAGATACCACCACAGTGAATTCCTCTATAGTACCCTCCACACGCATGGTATGATGAACCTACTGTACCCCACTCCTGGAAAAGTATGATGACACCATCATAATATGATCCTTCAACTGTGACCTCCATACAGCCCTTCATGAATTTTAATGGGTCTACATACAGTGTATGAAAACCACACCTCTCCACACTGTATAATGGCTCTCATACAGCCTTCCACACAGTATGATGGTCCCCACACAAACCTTAACACTAGGGTTGAGCGAAACGGGTTGGCCATTTTCAGAAGTCGCCGACTTTTGGCAAAAGTTTCATGAAACCCGACCCGACCCCTGTGTGGGGTCGGCCATGAGGTCGGCGATCTTCTGAATCTGGTATCGGAATTCCGATACCGAGTTCCGATATGTTTGCGATATCGGGAATCGGTATCGGAATCCATATTTAAGTGTAAAATAAAGAATCAAAATAAAAAATATTGATATACTCACCCTCGGACGTGCCCTGGTACTAACTGGCAGCCTTCCTTCCTAAGAATGAGCGCTTGAAAGTCCTTAGATGACGTCGCGGCCTGTGATTGGTCGTGGAGCGGTCACGTGAGTTTCCTCTCCTTCAGACCCTGGGAACCATAGTATCCCATTGCACTGCATTGGGTTTCGTGTTTCGGCCGACCCCGTCCCCGACTTTTTTATAGGATCGGCCGATTTCACTCGACCCGACTTTTGAGAAAGTCGGGTTTCATGAAACCCGACCCGATCCTATAAAAATAAAAGTCGCTCAACCCTACTTAACACTGTATAATTGCTTGCATACAGTATAATGCATCCCATAGTCCTTCATACAGTATAATGCACCCCATAATCCATACAGTATAATACACTCCCCATAGTACTCCATATAGTGTAATGCACCCCATAGTCTATACAGTATAATGCACAGCCTGTGGCTTTCTGTATAATATAATGCATCCAATAGTCCATACAGCATAATGCGCTCCATAATCCATACAGTATAATGCACCCAATAGTCCTCTGTATAGTATAATGCACCCCATAAAATGGACAGCCCATAGTCCTCTGTATAGTATAAAGCAGCCCATAGTCCATACGGTATAATGTATCCCTTATTTAATACAGTATAATGCACTCCATAGTCTATTATATAGTCGCCTACATAGTACAATGCACCTCATAACCCATACAGCATAATGCACCCCATAGTCCATACAGCATAATGCACCCCATAGTCCATACAGTATAATGCACCCCATAGTCCATACATTATAATTCGCTCCATAGTCCTCTGTAAAGTATAATGCCCCCTATGGTCCATATAGCATACAGTATGTGTGCTTTTCCACATAATTTAGGATATAAAGCAAAACCAGTAATGTTGGACTACTACAACAAGGAAGTGAGCAAAAAAGGAAAAGTATTTTTTTACATCATGCACATGAGGTAGATAGTAGTTATGTTTAAATTTCTGGATTATGAGATGTTTCTTTTGGCTTTTACAAAAATATGTCTTGCTCCTCTTACAATGTAGGAAGCATGCTTTCTGTGACACAAAAGACTTTGTTTCAAGATTTTGGTTTAGTAGTAAAATTAGCACTGATGTGTTTAATGCTTCTTCTCCTTGTTTGCAGTGTGTGAAGAGTAGTGTTGAGCGATACTTTCCGATATCGGAAAGTATCGGTATCGGAAAGTATCGGCCGATACCGTCAAAATATCGGATCTAATCCGATACCGATACCCGATCCCAATGCAAGTCAATGGGACGAAAATATCGGAATTAAAATAAACCCTTTATAAACTTGTAGGTTCATTCTACATGAAGGAAAACAACTAAGAATAATGTAGGATGTATTGGGGGACGTGGCGGAGACATTAAAGGCACAGAGGTTTAGCCCAATGTAATAGAATAGCAGGATTTTGGTTTTTTTATGACGTTCGGCGGTAGAAAGATTTTGACTATGTTAATTTTTTTTTTATTTTGTCAGATATTGATGTTTCACTACTTCCACGCCCTTCACCTTCTTTTTTACTTCTCCCACACTTTCTTCTTCATTATCCTCATCATCAGCTTCTTTGACATCAACTTCTTCACCTTATTCATCTTCTTCTTCATCTTCTACCTATTATTTTTTTTGGTTACATTGTTCATATTCTTTTTATTTTACTATTATCGTCATCATTTTCTACTTCTTCATCATATTCTTATTTGTGACAGGCATTCCCGTAGTTGTTATCTATAAAAGTTTGAAGATTACACCTTCCGTTCTGCCTGTCACAAAACAGTTACATTTGTCCGCGTTCAGTTTGGCCTGCAGCATCAGGCTTTATCCAGGGGCACCACGAGGAGGAACGGACTCACCCCCATACACTGCTTAGTCTTCTTCTGCTTATAATTTAGATAATATTTTTTGCTCTGATATTTAGTGTTATGCTTAATGTTCTTCTGCTCTTTGTTCTGCAGCCTCTTGTTCTTCTGCTTCTCGGTCTTCCAGGTCATCGTCGTCTCCAGGGTCGTCGTCTCCGGGGTCGTCGTCATCGGGGTGGTCTTCAGGGTCATCGTCTCCAGGGTCGTCGTCATCACGGTGGTTGTCGTCTCTGGTGTCGTCGTCATCTTAGGGGTGGTCTTCCGGGTCATCGTGTTTAGTCTCTTGAACTTGGAAATGTAGCAGAAGGTACAAGAAGGCTGAGAAAATGCCGAGAACCAGCTGATGGAACTGGAACTCGGATGGCTACCCGAAGGTCCAAGAGCCAATGGAACTACCGAGGACCAGCTGACGTTACTGGAACCCGGTTACTAAGCAGGAGGTACCCGTGCCTGAAAGCACTACCAAGGACCACCTGACGTTGGTGGAACTCGGATACCCAGAGGGAGGCACCTAAGCCAAAGGCTCTGCCCGGAACCAGCTGACGGTACTGGAACCAGGATGGGGAGCAGAAGGTACAAGAGCAAAAGACACTGCCGAGAACCAGCTGACGGTGCTGGAACCCGGATGGGTAGCCGAAGGTCCAAGAGCCAATGGAACTACCGAGGACCAGCTGACGTTACTGGAACCCGGTTACTAAGCAGGAGGTACCCGTGCCTGAAAGCACTACCAAGGACCACCTGACGTTGGTGGAACTCGGATACCCAGAGGGAGGCACCTAAGCCAAAGGCTCTGCCCAGAACCAGCTGACGGTACTGGAACCAGGATGGGGAGCAGAAGGTACAAGAGCAAGTGTCTGCGTGGCTTTTGCAGGACACGATGCCGGCTGCACAGCAGGGGAACAGCTGGCGGTGCTGGACCCCACTGACACTTTGGCTGGTGTTTTTCTCTGTGCAGCTAGCAGTACCGGGCCCCAACTGGCGGTGTTAGAGCCCGGGGTGTTGTGATTTTGCTTTTTGCTCCCTCTAGTGGTCATTAGTGATTTGACTCTGGAGCTTCTGTCTTTTCCTATATCCTCACCTGGGCCGTTAGTTCAGGGGCGTTGCTATATTAGCTCCCTGGACCTTCAGTTCTATGCCTGGCATCGTTGAAATCAGAGCTAATCTGTTGTGCTCTTGTCCTATGATCCTGGTTCCTGTATTTCAAGCTAAGTCTGCTTCTTTGCTTTTTGCTTTTGTTTTGTTTGGTATTTTTGTCCAGCTTGTTCCAATCTGTATCCTGACCTTTGCTGGAAGCTCTAGGGGGCTGGTGTTCTCCCCCCGGACCGTTAGACGGTTCGGGGGTTCTTGAATCTCCAGCGTGGATTTTTATAGGGTTTTTGTTGACCAGATAAGTTATCTTGCTATATTCTGCTATTAGTAAGCTGGCCTCTCTTTGCTGAACCTGGTTCATTTCTGTGTTTGTCATTTCCTCTTACCTCACCGTTATTATTTGTGGGGGGCTTGTATCTTGCTTTGGGGTCCCTTTCTCTGGAGGCAAGAGAGGTCTTTGTTTTCTTCTCCTAGGGGTAGTTAGATTCTCCGGCTGGCGCGAGTCATCTAGCGATCCGTAGGCATGATCCCCGGCTACTTCTAGTGTTGGCGTTAGGAGTAGCTATTTGGTCAACCCAGTTACCACAGCCCTATGAGCTGGATTTTTGAATCTCGCAGACTTACACGTTCCTCTGAGACCCTGTCCACTGGGGTCATAACAGTATGCCAGGCCAGTATTAAATGTTTAATGCATTGCAGAAGTGGGATTATAAGAAAGAAAATTTTGAGGTTTTTTTTTCCCTCTCTCATTTTTTTTTTTTTTTTTCTTTTCCCCTTTACCTCAGAGTGGCTTAAGCTTGCTGCAGACATGAATGTCCAGACCTTGATTACAAGTGTGGACCAGCTTGCCGCTCGTGTGCAGGGTATACAAGATTATGTTACCAGAAATCCTAGGTCTGAACCCAAGATTCCGATTCCTGAACTGTTTTCAGGAGACCGATTTAAGTTTAGGAATTTCAGGAATAATTGTAAATTGTTTTTGTCCCTGAAACCTTGTTCGTCTGGAGACTCTGCTCAACAAGTAAAAATTGTTATTTCATTCTTACGGGGTGACCCTCAAGATTGGGCTTTTTCGTTGGCGCCAGGAGATCCGGCATTGGCTGATATTGATGCGTTTTTTCTGGTGCTCGGTTTACTTTATGAGGAACCCAATCTTGAGATTCAGGCAGAGAAAGCCTTGCTGGCTATGTCTCAGGGCCAGGACGAGGCTGAGGTGTATTGCCAAAAATTTCGGAAATGGTCCGTGCTGACACATTGGAACGAGTGTGCACTGGCCGCTAATTTTAGAAATGGCCTTTCTGAGGCCATTAAGAATGTTATGGTGGGTTTTCCCATTCCCACAGGTCTGAATGATACCATGTCCCTGGCTATTCAAATTGACCGGCGGTTGCGGGAGCGCAAAACCGCAAATTCCCTCATGTTGTTGTCTGAACAGACACCTGATGTGATGCAATGTGATAGAAAAACCGCAAATTCCCTCATGGTGTTGTCTGAACGGACACCTGATTTGATGCAATGTGATAGAATCCTGACTGGAAATGAGAGGAAAATTCATAGACGCCGGAATGGCTTGTGCTACTACTGTGGTGATTCTACACATGTTATCTCAGCATGCTCTAAACGTATATCTAAGGTTGTTAGTCCTGTCACCGTTGGAAATTTGCATCCTAAGTTTATTCTGTCTGTAACTTTGATTTGCTCACTGTCATCTTATCCTGTCATGGCGTTTGTAGATTCAGGTGCTGCCCTGAGTCTTATGGATCTCTCATTTGCTAAGCGCTGTGGTTTTATTCTTGAACCATTAGAAAATCCTATTCCTCTTAGGGGTATTGATGCTACGCCATTAGCAGAAAATAAACCGCAGTATTGGACACAGGTTACCATGTGCATGACTCCTGAACACCGCGAGGTGATACGTTTTCTCGTTCTACATAAGATGCATGATTTGGTTGTTTTGGGGCTGCCATGGTTACAGACCCATAATCCAGTCCTTGACTGGAAGGCTATGTCAGTGTCTAGTTGGGGCTGTCGTGGTATTCATGAGGATTCCCTGCCTGTGTCTATTGCTTCTTCTACGCCTTCGGAGGTTCCGGAGTATTTGTCTGACTATCAGGATGTCTTTAGCGAGTCCAGGTCCAGTGCATTGCCTCCTCATAGGGAATGTGACTGTGCAATAGATTTGATTCCAGGCAGTAAATTTCCTAAGGGAAGACTGTTTAATCTGTCGATACCTGAACATACCGCTATGCGTTCATATATCAAGGAGTCTCTGGAGAAAGGACACATCCGTCCGTCTTCTTCCCCTCTTGGTGCGGGATTCTTTTTTGTGGCTAAAAAGGACGGATCTTTGAGGCCTTGTATTGACTATCGGCTTTTAAATAAGATCACTGTCAAATTTCAGTATCCTTTGCCGCTGTTGTCTGACTTGTTTGCCCGGATTAAAGGTGCCAAGTGGTTTACCAAGATAGACCTTCGTGGTGCGTACAACCTTGTGCGCATTAAGCAAGGGGATGAATGGAAAACCGCATTCAATACGCCCGAAGGTCATTTTGAGTACTTGGTGATGCCTTTTGGGCTCTCTAATGCCCCTTCAGTTTTTCAGTCCTTTATGCATGACATTTTCCGGAACTATCTGGATAAATTTTTGATCGTTTATCTGGATGATATTCTGTTTTTTTCTGATAATTGGGACTCGCATGTGGAGCAGGTCAGGATGGTCTTTAAAATTTTGCGTGAAAATTCTTTGTTTGTCAAGGGCTCAAAGTGTCTTTTTGGTGTACAGAAGGTTCCCTTTTTGGGGTTCATTTTTTCCCCTTCTGCTGTGGAGATGGACCCAGTCAAGGTCCGAGCTATTCTTGATTGGACTCAGCCCTCGTCAGTTAAGAGTCTTCAGAAGTTCTTGGGTTTCGCTAACTTCTACCGTCGTTTTATCGCTAACTTTTCAAGCATTGTGAAACCTTTGACGGATATGACCAAGAAGGGCTCCGATGTGGTTAATTGGGCTCCTGCTGCCATGGAGGCTTTCCAGGAGTTGAAACGTCGGTTTACTTCGGCGCCTGTTTTGTGCCAGCCTGATGTCTCGCTTCCCTTTCAGGTTGAGGTGGATGCTTCAGAGATTGGAGCAGGGGCCGTTTTGTCGCAGAGAGGCCCTGGTTGCTCTGTTATGAGACCTTGCGCCTTTTTCTCTAGGAAGTTTTCGCCTGCGGAGCGAAATTATGATGTGGGCAATCGGAAGTTGTTGGCCATGAAATGGGCATTTGAGGAGTGGCGTCATTGGCTCGAGGGTGCTAAGCATCGTGTGGTGGTCTTGACTGATCACAAAAATCTGATGTATCTCGAGTCTGCTAAACGCCTGAATCCTAGACAGGCCCGCTGGTCATTGTTTTTCTCCCGTTTTGACTTTGTTGTCTCGTATTTACCAGGTTCAAAAAATGTGAAGGCCGATGCTCTTTCCGGGAGCTTTGTGCCTGATGCTCCTGGAGTCGCTGAACCTGTTGGTATTCTTAAGGATGGTATTATCTTGTCAGCTATTTCTCCAGATCTGCGACGTGTGTTGCAGAGATTTCAGGCTGATAGGCCTGATTCTTGTCCACCTGACAGACTGTTTGTGCCTGATAAGTGGACCAGCAGAGTCATTTCCGAGGTTCATTCCTCGGTGTTGGCAGGTCACCCAGGAATTTTTGGCACCAGAGATCTGGTGGCCAGATCCTTTTGGTGGCCTTCCTTGTCTAGGGATGTGCGGTCATTTGTACAGTCCTGTGGGACTTGTGCTCGAGCTAAGCCTTGCTGTTCTCGTGCCAGCGGGTTGCTCTTGCCCTTGCCTGTCCCTAAGAGACCTTGGACACATATCTCCATGGATTTCATTTCTGATCTTCCGGTGTCTCAAGGCATGTCTGTTATCTGGGTGATATGTGATCGCTTCTCCAAGATGGTCCATTTGGTTCCTTTGCCTAAGCTGCCTTCCTCTTCCGATCTGGTTCCTGTGTTTTTCCAGAACGTGGTTCGTTTGCACGGCATCCCTGAGAATATTGTGTCAGACAGAGGATCCCAGTTCATTTCCAGATTCTGGCGATCCTTTTGTAGTAGGATGGGCATTGACTTGTCGTTTTCGTCTGCTTTCCATCCTCAGACTAATGGACAGACGGAGCGAACTAATCAGACTTTGGAGGCTTATTTGAGGTGTTTTGTCTCTGCTGATCAGGACGATTGGGTGACCTTCTTGCCGTTGGCTGAGTTTGCCCTTAATAATCGGGCTAGTTCCGCCACCTTGGTTTCGCCGTTTTTCTGCAACTCTGGTTTCCACCCTCGTTTTTCTTCGGGTCATGTGGAACCTTCTGACTGCCCTGGGGTGGATTCTGTGGTGGATAGGTTGCAGCGGATCTGGAATCTTGTGGTGGACAACTTGAAGTTGTCACAGGAGAGGGCTCAGCGCTTTGCAAACCGCCGCCGCGGTGTGGGTCCCCGACTACGTGTTGGGGATTTGGTGTGGCTTTCTTCCCGCTTTGTTCCTATGAAGGTTTCCTCTCCCAAATTTAAACCTCGTTTTATTGGTCCTTACAAGATATTGGAAATCCTTAATCCTGTATCCTTTCGCCTGGATCTTCCTGTGTCGTTTGCTATCCACAACGTGTTTCATAGGTCCTTGTTGCGGCGGTACGTTGTGCCTGTGGTTCCTTCTGCTGAGCCTCCTTCTCCGGTGTTGGTCGAGGGCGAGTTGGAGTACGTGGTGGAGAAGATCTTGGATTCTCGTCTCTCCAGGCGGAGGCTTCAGTACCTGGTCAAGTGGAAGGGCTATCGTCAGGAAGATAATTCCTGGGTGGTCGCCTCTGATGTTCATGCGGCCGATTTAGTTCGTGCCTTTCACGCCGCTCGTCCTGATCGCCCTGGTGGTCGTGGTGAGGGTTCGGTGACCCCTCACTAAGGGGGGGGGGGTACTGTTGTGATTTTGCTTTTTGCTCCCTCTAGTGGTCATTAGTGATTTGACTCTGGAGCTTCTGTCTTTTCCTATATCCTCACCTGGACCGTTAGTTCAGGGGCGTTGCTATATTAGCTCCCTGGACCTTCAGTTCTATGCCTGGCATCATTGAAATCAGAGCTAATCTGTTGTGCTCTTGTCCTATGATCCTGGTTCCTGTATTTCAAGCTAAGTCTGCTTCTTTGCTTTTTGCTTTTGTTTTGTTTGGTATTTTTGTCCAGCTTGTTCCAATCTGTATCCTGACCTTTGCTGGAAGCTCTAGGGGGCTGGTGTTCTCCCCCCGGACCGTTAGACGGTTCGGGGGTTCTTGAATATCCAGCGTGGATTTTTATAGGGTTTTTGTTGACCAGATAAGTTATCTTGCTATATTCTGCTATTAGTAAGCTGGCCTCTCTTTGCTGAACCTGGTTCATTTCTGTGTTTGTCATTTCCTCTTACCTCACCGTTATTATTTGTGGGGGGCTTGTATCTTGCTTTGGGGTCCCTTTATCTGGAGGCAAGAGAGGTCTTTGTTTTCTTCTCCTAGGGGTAGTAAGATTCTCCGGCTGGCGCGAGTCATCTAGCGATCCGTAGGCATGATCCCCGGCTACTTCTAGTGTTGGCGTTAGGAGTAGCTATTTGGTCAACCCAGTTACCACAGCCCTATGAGCTGGATTTTTGAATCTCGCAGACTTACACGTTCCTCTGAGACCCTGTCCACTGGGGTCATAACACCGGGGTCAGCAGGAGGAGGAGATGGAGCAGAGTGTAGGCCGAAGCCTGCACTGGCGGCAGCTTTGGGTCTGTTGTGCCTGCGTGGCGGTCGCAGGACACGTTGCCGGCTACACAGCAGGGGAACAGCTGGCGGTGCTGGACCCCACTGACACATTGGCTGGTGTTTTTCTCTGTGCAGCTAGCAGTACCGGGCCCCAACTGGCGGTGTTAGAGCCCGGGGTCAGCAGGAGGAGGAGATGGAGCAGAGTGTAGGCCGAAGCCTGCACTGGCGGCAGCTTTGGGTCTGTTGTGCCTGCGTGGCGGTCGCAGGACACGTTGCCGGCTACACAGCAGGGGAACAGCTGGCGGTGCTGAACCCCACTGACACATTGGCGAGGTGTTTGGCTCTGTGCAGCCAGCACTTCCGGACAGCAACTAGCGTTGTTGGAGCCCGGGCTCTGCCGGTGGAGCAGAGTGTAGGCCGAAGCCTAATTGAACCGATTTCAAAGGTAACCTTTAACCCCCCCTCAGGGGTTACAAACTAGAAGAGCCACAGCTTATGCAGCAGTAGTGCCGCACAAGTCAAAGGTTGCTCTTTTAATTTTGCTCCTTGCACACGCTGAATGAAACACGTATAACATTTAGCCCTTTATACAGTCAAACTGTGTTGGAGGCGCGAGTTCCCTTTGTAATGAGACGCAGCACAGATGTCAAGAATCCCACCTTGGTGCTGGGTGCAGCCTCCTGAGCGCTGTTATTTGCTGTACAGGAGTCTGCGCTGTCGTGTTATCCCCCGGCCTAGCGCTGTTAGCGCTGCCCATCTTCTGACCTCATTTAATGTCGGCCGGTGCGGTTCGCGATGACCATGAATCCCAGCCCCGCAGTGTCTTAACATTGTTAAAACACTGCGGGGCTGGGATTCATGGCCTGGCGCAGCACATATGTTCGCCTCTTGCACTCGGGTCCTTACACCCGCTTCAGACTGTGCGGTGTCAGCTGATCCCTTATCGCATGCCGCGGCCATGAAGCCGCACAGTCTGAAGAAGGCGGAAGGAGATGAGTGACAACAGGCGAAGATATGCACCGCTCATGCCCATCAATCACACCCTCGCAGTCCCAAGAAATAAGACACCGAGGGGCGTTGTGTGGGTCAGGGCGGCCGCAGAGGCGCAGGCAGCCAAACAATGATGCCAGAAGACGGGCAGCGCTACCAAGGGGGTTGCAGCGTGTCATTACAAAGGAAAGTCACACCACCGGGACGGTTAAATGGTCACACAGAGGACACATTTTAGACGTGTTTTCAGTTCCACATGTGCGAGGAGAATACGTTTATGAGCCACCTTGCACACATGCAGCATTACCGCTGTACAAGGTGGCCTTAAAAACGTCCAAACGCCTGAGGAAGGGGGGACAGATTCCCTTCAATTTCAGTTCTTGTGTCTGCATGGCTTTTGCAGGATACGATGCCGGCTGCACAGCAGGGGAACAGCTGGCGGTGCTGAACCCCACTGACACATTGGCTGGTGTTTTCCTCTGTGCAGCTAGCAGTACCGGGCCCCAACTGGCGGTGTTAGAGCCCGGGGTCAGCAGGAGGAGGAGCAGGAGGAGGAGCAAGGGGGAGGGGAGTGTAGGCCGAAGCCTGCACTGGCGGCAGCTTTGGGTCTGTTGTGCCTGCGTGGCGGTCGCAGGACACGTTGCCGGCTACACAGCAGGGGAACAGCTGGCGGTGCTGGACCCCACTGACACATTGGCTGGTGTTTTTCTCTGTGCAGCTAGCAGTACCGGGCCCCAACTGGCGGTGTTAGAGCCCGGGGTCAGCAGGAGGAGGAGATGGAGCAGAGTGTAGGCCGAAGCCTGCACTGGCGGCAGCTTTGGGTCTGTTGTGCCTGCGTGGCGGTCGCAGGACACGTTGCCGGCTACACAGCAGGGGAACAGCTGGCGGTGCTGAACCCCACTGACACATTGGCGAGGTGTTTGGCTCTGTGCAGCCAGCACTTCCGGACAGCAACTAGCGTTGTTGGAGCCCGGGCTCTGCCGGTGGAGCAGAGTGTAGGCCGAAGCCTAATTGAACCGATTTCAAAGGTAACCTTTAACCCCCCCTCAGGGGTTACAAACTAGAAGAGCCACAGCTTATGCAGCAGTAGTGCCGCACAAGTCAAAGGTTGCTCTTTTAATTTTGCTCCTTGCACACGCTGAATGAAACACGTATAACATTTAGCCCTTTATACAGTCAAACTGTGTTGGAGGCGCGAGTTCCCTTTGTAATGAGACGCAGCACAGATGTCAAGAATCCCACCTTGGTGCTGGGTGCAGCCTCCTGAGCGTTGTTATTTGCTGTACAGGAGTCTGCGCTGTCGTGTTATCCCCCGGCCTAGCGCTGTTAGCGCTGCCCATCTTCTGACCTCATTTAATGTCGGCCGGTGCGGTTTGCGATGACCATGAATCCCAGCCCCGCAGTGTCTTAACATTGTTAAAACACTGCGGGGCTGGGATTCATGGCCTGGCGCAGCACATATGTTCGCCTCTCGCACTCGGGTCCTTACACCCGCTTCAGACTGTGCGGCGTCAGCTGATCCCTTATCGCATGCCGCGGCCATGAAGCCGCACAGTCTGAAGAAGGCGGAAGGAGATGAGTGACAACAGGCGAAGATATGCACCGCTCATGCCCATCAATCACACCCTCGCAGTCCCAAGAAATAAGACACCGAGGGGCGTTGTGTGGGTCAGGGCGGCCGCAGAGGCGCAGGCAGCCAAACAATGATGCCAGAAGACGGGCAGCGCTACCAAGGGGGTTGCAGCGTGTCATTACAAAGGAAAGTCACACCACCGGGACGGTTAAATGGTCACACAGAGGACACATTTTAGACGTGTTTTCAGTTCCACATGTGCGAGGAGAATACGTTTATGAGCCACCTTGCACACATGCAGCATTACCGCTGTACAAGGTGGCCTTAAAAACGTACAAACGCCTGGGGGAGGGGGGACAGGTTCCCTTCAATTTCAGTTCTTGTGTCTGCGTGGCTTTTGCAGGACACGATGCCGGCTGCACAGCAGGGGAACAGCTGGCGGTGCTGAACCCCACTGACACATTGGCTGGTGTTTTCCTCTGTGCAGCTAGCAGTACCGGGCCCCAACTGGCAGTGTTAGAGCCCGGGGTCAGCAGGAGGAGGAGCAGGAGGAGGAGCAAGGGGGAGGGGAGTGTAGGCCGAAGCCTGCACTGGCGGCAGCTTTGGGTCTGTTGTGCCTGCGTGGCGGTCGCAGGACACGTTGCCGGCTACACAGCAGGGGAACAGCTGGCGGTGCTGGACCCCACTGACACATTGGCTGGTGTTTTTCTCTGTGCAGCTAGCAGTACCGGGCCCCAACTGGCGGTGTTAGAGCCCGGGGTCAGCAGGAGGAGGAGATGGAGCAGAGTGTAGGCCGAAGCCTGCACTGGCGGCAGCTTTGGGTCTGTTGTGCCTGCGTGGCGGTCGCAGGACACGTTGCCGGCTACACAGCAGGGGAACAGCTGGCGGTGCTGAACCCCACTGACACATTGGCGAGGTGTTTGGCTCTGTGCAGCCAGCACTTCCGGACAGCAACTAGCGTTGTTGGAGCCCGGGCTCTGCCGGTGGAGCAGAGTGTAGGCCGAAGCCTAATTGAACCGATTTCAAAGGTAACCTTTAACCCCCCCTCAGGGGTTACAAACTAGAAGAGCCACAGCTTATGCAGCAGTAGTGCCGCACAAGTCAAAGGTTGCTCTTTTAATTTTGCTCCTTGCACACGCTGAATGAAACACGTATAACATTTAGCCCTTTATACAGTCAAACTGTGTTGGAGGCGCGAGTTCCCTTTGTAATGAGACGCAGCACAGATGTCAAGAATCCCACCTTGGTGCTGGGTGCAGCCTCCTGAGCGTTGTTATTTGCTGTACAGGAGTCTGCGCTGTCGTGTTATCCCCCGGCCTAGCGCTGTTAGCGCTGCCCATCTTCTGACCTCATTTAATGTCGGCCGGTGCGGTTCGCGATGACCATGAATCCCAGCCCCGCAGTGTCTTAACATTGTTAAAACACTGCGGGGCTGGGATTCATGGCCTGGCGCAGCACATATGTTCGCCTCTCGCACTCGGGTCCTTACACCCGCTTCAGACTGTGCGGCATCAGCTGATCCCTTATCGCATGCCGCGGCCATGAAGCCGCACAGTCTGAAGAAGGCGGAAGGAGATGAGTGACAACAGGCGAAGATATGCATCGCTCATGCCCATCAATCACACCCTCGCAGTCCCAAGAAATAAGACACCGAGGGGCGTTGTGTGGGTCAGGGCGGCCGCAGAGGCGCAGGCAGCCAAACAATGATGCCAGAAGACGGGCAGCGCTACCAAGGGGGTTGCAGCGTGTCATTACAAAGGAAAGTCACACCACCGGGACGGTTAAATGGTCACACAGAGGACACATTTTAGACGTGTTTTCAGTTCCACATGTGCGAGGAGAATACGTTTATGAGCCACCTTGCACACATGCAGCATTACCGCTGTACAAGGTGGCCTTAAAAACGTACAAACGCCTGGGGGAGGGGGGACAGGTTCCCTTCAATTTCAGTTCTTGTGTCTGCGTGGCTTTTGCAGGACACGATGCCGGCTACACAGCAGGGGAACAGCTGGCGGTGCTGAACCCCACTGACACATTGGCTGGTGTTTTTCTCTGTGCAGCTAGCAGTACCGGGCCCTAACTGGCGGTGTTGGAGCCCAGGGTCAGCAGGAGGAGGAGAGGGAGCAGAGTGTAGGCCGAAGCCTGCACTGGAGCAAGTTGAAAGGGAAACTTTAACCCCCCCCCAGGCGTTTGTAGCTGAAAGAGCCATCGTGTACAGCACTAATGCTGGAAAAGGTAAACTTAGCTCTTTTAATTATGGTCCTTGCACATGCTGAACCTAACACTTATGAAAAGTGTCCCCTCCTACCGTGATACCGTCCGGTAGGTGGAACTTTCCTTTGTGATGTGACGCAGCACAGCCGTCATTCTTACCCCCTTGGCGCCGTGCGCCGCCTCCTCAGTGTTGTTTGAATCAGTCCCGGAGCCTGCGCTGTTAGGTTAGCCCTTGGCCATGCACACATTTTGCGCTGCCCGTCTTCTGACATCATTTGGTGTCAGGCTGGCTGCGCCTGTGCGGCCGCGCTGGCCGAGATCCCGCCTCGTACTGTCTTCTGATTTAATCCCACTGGGGGCCTGAGATCCGTGGCCATGCGCAGTGCATATCCTCGCCTCTCACTCCCCTCCCTACGGCTTCTTCAGACTATGCGGTGTCACGGCCGTGGCATGCTATTAGGGACCAGCTGACACCGCACAGTTTGAAGAAGCCGTAGGGAGATGAGTGAGAGGTGGAGGTTCAGATATGCACTGCGCATGTCCATGGATCTCAGGCCCCCAGTGGGATGAAATCAGAAGACAGTACGAGGCGGGATATCGGCCAGCGCGGCCGCACAGGCGCAGCCAGCCTGACACCAAATGATGTCAGAAGACGGGCAGCGCAAAATGTGTGCATGGCCAAGGGCTAACCTAACAGCGCAGGCTCCGGGACTGATTCAAACAACGCTGAGGAGGCGGCGCACGGCGCCAAGGGGGTAAGAATGACGGCTGTGCTGCGTCACATCACAAAGGAAAGTTCCACCTACCGGACGGTATCACGGTAGGAGGGGACACTTTTCATAAGTGTTAGGTTCAGCATGTGCAAGGAGCACCACGAAAAGAGGCACTTTTTCCCTTTGCATCATTACTGCTGCACAAGGTGGCTCCTTCAGTAACAAACGCCTGGGGGGGGGGGACAGGTTCCCTTAAATTTAACTTGTTGTGCCTGCGTGGCGGTCGCAGTACACGTTGCCGTATACACAGCAGGGGAACAGCTGACGTTACTGAACCCCACTAACACATTGGCGAGGTGTTTGGCTCTGTGCGTACAGCACTACCAGGCAACAACTAGCGGTGTTGGAGCCCAGGGACAGGTGGAGGAGGAGGAGGTGGAGGAGGTAGGAGGGATTGCCACACACACAGCAGGGGAACAGCTGACGTTACTGAACCCCAATAACGGAGGAGCGACTGTCGGGACTGTGCGGGCAGCACTTCTGGACGGCAACTAGCGGTGTTGGAGCCCAGGGACAGGTGGAGGAGGAGGAGGTGGAGGAGGTAGGAGGGATTGCCACACACACAGCAGGGGAACAGCTGACGTTACTGAACCCCAATAACAGAGGAGCGACTGTCGGGACTGTGCGGGCAGCACTTCTGGACGGCAACTAGCGGTGTTGGAGCCCAGGGACAGGTGGAGGAGGAGGAGGTGGAGGAGGTAGGAGGGATTGCCACACACACAGCAGGGGAACAGCTGACGTTACTGAACCCCAATAACAGAGGAGGGACTGTCGGGACTGTGCGGACAGCACTTCTGGACGGCAACTAGCGGTGTTGGAGCCCAGGGACAGGTGGAGGAGGAGGAGGTGGAGGAGGTAGGAGGGATTGCCACACACACAGCAGGGGAACAGCTGACGTTACTGAACCCCAATAACAGAGGAGCGACTGTCGGGACTGTGCGGGCAGCACTTCTGGATGGCAACTAGCGGTGTTGGAGCCCAGGGACAGGTGGAGGAGGAGGAGGTGGAGGAGGTAGGAGGGATTGCCACACACACAGCAGGGGAACAGCTGACGTTACTGAACCCCAATAACAGAGGAGGGACTGTCGGGACTGTGCGGACAGCACTTCTGGACGGCAACTAGCGGTGTTGGAGCCCAGGGACAGGTGGAGGAGGAGGAGGTGGAGGAGGTAGGAGGGATTGCCACACACACAGCAGGGGAACAGCTGACGTTACTGAACCCCAATAACAGAGGAGCGACTGTCGGGACTGTGCGGGCAGCACTTCTGGATGGCAACTAGCGGTGTTGGAGCCCAGGGACAGGTGGAGGAGGAGGAGGTGGAGGAGATAGGAGGGATTGCCACACACACAGCAGGGGAACAGCTGACGTTACTGAACCCCAATAACAGAGGAGGGACTGTCGGGACTGTGCGGACAGCACTTCTGGACGGCAACTAGCGGTGTTGGAGCCCAGGGACAGGTGGAGGAGGAGGAGGTGGAGGAGGTAGGAGGGATTGCCACACACACAGCAGGGGAACAGCTGACGTTACTGAACCCCAATAACAGAGGAGCGACTGTCGGGACTGTGCGGGCAGCACTTCTGGACGGCAACTAGCGGTGTTGGAGCCCAGGGACAGGTGGAGGAGGAGGAGGTGGAGGAGGTAGGAGGGATTGCCACACACACAGCAGGGGAACAGCTGACGTTACTGAACCCCAATAACAGAGGAGGGACTGTCGGGACTGTGCGGACAGCACTTCTGGACGGCAACTAGCGGTGTTGGAGCCCAGGGACAGGTGGAGGAGGAGGAGGTGGAGGAGGTAGGAGGGATTGCCACACACACAGCAGGGGAACAGCTGACGTTACTGAACCCCAATAACAGAGGAGCGACTGTCGGGACTGTGCGGGCAGCACTTCTGGACGGCAACTAGCGGTGTTGGAGCCCAGGGACAGGTGGCGGAGGAGGAGGTGGAGGAGGTAGGAGGGATTGCCACACACACAGCAGGGGAACAGCTGACGTTACTGAACCCCAATAACAGAGGAGGGACTGTCGGGACTGTGCGGACAGCACTTCTGGACGGCAACTAGCGGTGTTGGAGCCCAGGGACAGGTGGAGGAGGAGGAGGTGGAGGAGGTAGGAGGGATTGCCACACACACAGCAGGGGAACAGCTGATGTTACTGAACCCCAATAACAGAGGAGGGACTGTCGGGACTGTGCGGGCAGCACTTCTGGACGGCAACTAGCGGTGTTGGAGCCCAGGGACAGGTGGAGGAGGAGGAGGTGGAGGAGGTAGGAGGGATTGCCACACACACAGCAGGGGAACAGCTGACGTTACTGAACCCCAATAACAGAGGAGGGACTGTCGGGACTGTGCGGGCAGCACTTCTGGACGGCAACTAGCGGTGTTGGAGCCCAGGGACAGGTGGAGGAGGAGGAGGTGGAGGAGGTAGGAGGGATTGCCACACACACAGCAGGGGAACAGCTGACGTTACTGAACCCCAATAACAGAGGAGGGACTGTCGGGACTGTGCGGACAGCACTTCTGGACGGCAACTAGCGGTGTTGGAGCCCAGGGACAGGTGGAAAAGCAGAGGAACACAATGTAGGCCGAAGCCTGAGAAAGTCGAAAGGGAACCTTTAACCCCCCCCCAAGGCGTTTGTAGCTGAAAGAGCCAGCTTGTGCAGCACAAAAGATGCAAAAGGAAAAGGTGGCTCTTTTCATCATGCTCCTTGCAAACACAGAACTAAACACTTATAAAATGTGTCCCCTGAAACCGTGAAACCGTCCCGGAGGTAGGACTTTCCTTCGTAATATGACGCAGCACAGCCGTCATTCCTCCCCCCCGGGCGCCGCGCCCCGGCTCCTCAGCGTAGTTTGATTCCGTCCCGGAGCCTGTGCTGTTATGTTATCCCTTGGCCAGGCACACTTAGCGCTGCCCATCTTCTGACATCATTTGGTGTCAGGCTGGCTGCGCCTGTGCGGCCGCGCTGGCCGAGAGCCCGCTTCGCAGTGTCTTCTGATTTTATCCCACTGGGGGCCTGGGATCCATGGCCATGCGCAGTGCATATCCACGCCTCTCACTCCCCTCCCTACGGCTTCTTAAGACTGTGCGGTGTCACGGCCGTGGCATGCTATTAGGGACCAGCTGACACCGAACAGTCTGAAGAAGCCGTAGGGAGATGAGTGAGAGGTGGAGGTTCAGATATGCACTGCGCATGTCCATGGATCCCAGGCCCCCAGTGGGATTAAATCAGAAGACACTGCGAGGCGGGCCCTCGGCCAGCGCGGCCGCACAGGCGCAGCCATCCTGACACCAAATGATGCCAGAAGACGGGCAGCGCTAAGTGTGCCTGGCCACGGGATAACATAACAGCGCAGGCTCCGGGACGGAATCAAACAACGCTGAGGAGCCGGGGCGCGGCGCCGGGGGGGGAGGAATGACGGCTGTGCTGCGTCATATTACGAAGGAAAGTCCCACCTCCGGGACGGTTTTACGGTATCAGTGGACACATTTTATAAGTGTTAAGTTCTGCGTGTGCAAGGAGCTAAACCAAAATAGCTACCTTTTCCTTGTGCAGCATTACTGCTGCACAAGGAGGCTCTTTCAGTAACAAACGCCTTGGGGAGGGGGAAAGATTCCCTTACATTTCAGTTGTTGTGTCAGCGTGGCGGTCGCATGACACATTGCCGGCTACACAGCTGGGGATCAGCTGACGTTACTGAAACCCAATAACACTGGGTCGTATGTTTTGACTGTGCAGACGGCACTTCTGAGCCTCAACTGGCGGTGTTGGAGCCCGGGAATTTAAGTTCGGGTGGTAGAAAGATGAACACAACAGGAGACCTGGATAACGTATACAGTGACCTAATTATTTAATCAGGAGGAGGAGTGGCAAATTCCTGCGAGATCCAGGCCTTGTTCATTTTCAGGAAAGTAAGCCGGTCAACGTTATCGGAGGATAGTCGCATGCGACGGTCAGTTAGTACACCACCTGCAGCACTAAAGACACGTTCCGATAATACACTGGCCGCAGGGCAAGACAGCACCTCCAATGCATACTGGCTTAGCTCTGGCCATGTATCCAGCTTTGAGACCCAAAACTTGAAAGGGGAAGAGCCGTCTGGGAGTACAGCAAGAGGGCAAGACATGTAGTCTGTCACCATCTGACGGAACCGTTGCCTCCTGCTGACTGGAGCCGTCTGTGATGGTGTAGACTTTTGTGGGGGGCACAGAAAACTGTGCCACAGTTGGGCCATACTGGTCTTGCCTTGGGCAGAGGCACTGCTTCTGCTCCCTCTTTGTGCAGAGCCTCCACCACTGCCTGGACGCACTGAGCTGCTTTGGAATGCACTAGCAGCACTTCTCTCAGTTGGAATGGAGAAGATGATGGAATTGACCAGTGTGTCTTGGTACTCCCGCATTTTTCGCTCCCGGTTCAACGGTGTGATGAGGCTTTCTACGTTGTCCCGGTAGCGAGGATCGAGGAGGGTGAACACCCAATAATCAGACATGTTGAGAATGTGGGCGATGCGGCGGTCGTTTCTCAGGCACTGCAGCATGTAATCCACCATGTGCTGCAGACTGCCAACTGCCCAAGAAACGCTGTCCCCTGCTGGAGGCGTGATATCTGCCCGCTCGTCATCACCCCACCCTCGCTGTACACACTGAGTACTGGACAATTCGGTAACTCCCTCCTCTGGACGGATGTCTTCCTCCTCCATTGACTCCTCCTCATCCTCCTCACAAACTGTCCCCTGCCTACGCGTTTGTGAGGAACCACGTGGCGCTGACTGTCCAGAAGATGATGGAAATGGTGAATCCTCATCCTCCACCTCTTCCACAACATCATCCCTTAGCGCTTGCAGTGATTTTTCAAGCAGGCAGATAAGGGGGACAGTCATGCTGACTAGTGCATCATCTGCACTCGCCATCCGCGTGGAATAATCAAAGGGACGCAAAACCTGGCAGAAGTCATTCATAGTGGCCCACTCTGTGGTTGTGAAGTCTGTACGGCGCTGAGTGCGACTTCTTTGCGCCTGAAGCAGCTGGTACTCCATTACAGCTTGCTGCTGCTCACACAACCGCTCCAACATATGTAAAGTGGAATTCCACCTGGTAGGTAGGTCACATATGATGCGATGTTCCGGCAGGCGGTGTCGGCGCTGCAGAGCTGCAATGCGCGCTTTTGCCGTGCTGGAACGCCGCAAGTGAGCACACTCTAGGCGGACCTTGTGCAGCAGTGCATCAAGATCCGGATAGTCCCTCAAAAAGCTCTGCACGACCAAATTGAGCACATGTGCCAGACATGGCATGTGAGTGAGGTTGCCGAGGCCCAGAGCTGCCACCAGATTTCGGCCATTATCACACACTACCATGCCTGGCTGGAGATTCGCTGGCACAAACCACACATCGCTCTCCTGCTTGATGGCATTCCAGAGCTCCTGCGCTGTGTGGCTACGATTCCCCAAAAAAATTAATTTCAAGACGGCCTGTTGACGTTTGGCCACGGCTGTGCTCATGTCGGTCGTAACAGGTACACGTTCATCACGGGTCCATGTGGAGGTGGACTGTGACGGCTCCTGCAGCGATGATTCTGAGGAACTGGTGTAAGAGGAGGAGTCAATGCGTACAGAATGGATTCCTGCAATCCTTGGAGTGGGCAGGACACGTCCTGCGCCACTCGCACGGTCTGTACCCGGCTCAACGACATTAACCCAATGGGCAGTGAGGGAAAGGTATCGCCCCTGTCCATGTTGACTGGTCCACGCATCGGTGGTGAGGTGGACCTTGCTACTGACGGCGTTCAGTAGCGCGTGTTTTATGTGTCCCTCCACATGCTTGTGCAGGGCAGGGACGGCTTGCCTGCTGAAGTAAAAGCGGCTGGGCACATTGTACTGTGGGACTGCCAATGACATCAAGTCACGGAAGCTGTCAGTCTCCACCAGCCTGAATGACAGCATTTCCAGTGACAGAAGTTTGGCAATGCCTGCAGTCAGAGCCTGTGCTCGTGGGTGGTTTGACGAGAAAGGCCGCCTTTTCTCCCATGCCTGTACTACCGATGGCTGTAGACTGGGCTGGGAGTGTGTGGATGACTGGGAAAGTGGTGCTGCGGGTGGAATTACAGCGGGTCTCTGGACAACAGGGCCAGAGGTTCTTCCACGGCGATCCTGGGAGGAAGCCGAACCAGCTGCGTGTGAGCTAGAGGAAGAGGCAACACGAGCTGAAGAGGTGGTAGCTGCCGCTGTTGGTTGGCCTAGCTCTTCAGTGTGTTTTTCTAACTCTGCCGGGTGCCTGTTGCGCACATGTTTCCACATGTTGGAGGTATTGAGGTTGCTGACATTTCGACCTCTTTTGACTTTTTGATGACACACCTTGCATCTGACATAGCAAATGTCATCTGCAACTGTGTCAAAAAAGGACCAGGCACTGCAAGTCTTGGGAGCGCCCTTTTTGGCTTTTGGAAGAGACATGCTCCTAACGGGTGCCAAAGCGGAGGCTGCAGGATCCGCAGTCTTCCCCCTCCCTCTCCCTCTTTGGGCCGTACGGGGAATCTCTTCCTCAGAGCTGCTCCCACCACCTTCCTGTCCCTCACGCCAAGATGGGTCAAGGACCTCATCATCTACACTACCCTCTGCCCCCAACTGCTCCTCCTGGGTAGTCTCAGCAGCAGAGCACGCACCAGTAAGTGGCACCTGAGTGTCATCATCAGCTGATGCGGCCTGCGATGTGGTGACCGGAGCCACTGGCCCACCCGCCTCTTCAGAGGAAGAGAGAAAAAGCTGTTGGGCATCACTGCACCCTGCCTCTTCTTCCATTTCTCCAATGCTGCTTGGCTGGCCCCCTGTTTCCAAGCCAAGAGATTCAGAGAACAGAAGTAGAGACGGCTCCTGTCCTGGGCTCTCTGTCTGCCTGGGCAATTTGGCAGGTGGTGAAGAGACAGATGGCTGCTCTCCAGTGCTCTGTGTCTGAGAGGATGTGGCACTAATTGAAGTTGATGCATTAGCTGCCATCCATCCGACAACGGCTTCAATTTGGTCTTCACGCAGCAGCGGTGTACGGCGCTCTGACACAAAGCTGCGCATGAATGACTGTTGCCTGGTGAAAGTGGGTGCTGATGAGTCACCGGTGCCCGCAGCAGGCACAGAATCCCCACGTCCCCTCCCTGCTCCGCGCCCACGCCCACGTGCCTTACTCACTGCCTTCTTCATCTTGGTTGACTGATAAAGATAAGCAGAAAAGTACTAACGGCTTTGTGTGCTTATTCCTGAGCAACTCCTCCTAACAGGTATAAGAAACACTAATTTTCTAAAGTGTGGACTAGACTTTAATATGAGCTAATGTGGCCTACACAAATGTAAAGTGGTGTAACTGGTGTGTTTGGTGAACTTTATTATTTATTTATTTTTGGGGGGCTGAACTGACAACGGATAGAGCTGCAGTCACACGGAGACCGTGCAGACAGACGTAAACGGCGCTGCAAGGCCCAAAAACCCTCCTCTACGTTATCCTATGTAGTGTTTTTCCACAAGTTAGCTGGAGACGGGTGGAAAGACACTAATAGGATTTTTTTGAAAAAATGTGCAGCAGCCTGCACTACTTAAAACAAAATGAAAATTGATTTGGCGGTATGACGCAGTGAACAACCCTGAGCTGGAGACAACCAGGCTATGGCTGCTCACAGACTACAGGGCGAGCTGCAGTCACACAGAGACCGTGCAGACAGCCGTAAACGGCGCTGCAAGGCCCAAAAACCCTCCTCTACGTTATCCTATGTAGTGTTTTTCCACTAATTAGCTGGAGACGGGTGGAAAGACACTAATAGGAATTTTTGGAAAAAATGTGCAGCAGCCTGCACTACTTAAAACAAAATGAAAATTGATTTGGCGGTATGACGCAGTGAACAACCCTGAGCTGGAGACAACCAGGCTATGGCTGCTCACAGACTACAGGGCGAGCTGCAGTCACACGGAGACCGTGCAGACAGCCGTAAACGGCGCTGCAAGGCCCAAAAACCCTCCTCTACGTTATCCTATGTAGTGTTTTTCCACAAATTAGCTGGAGACGGGTGGAAAGACACTAATAGGATTTTTTTGAAAAAATGTGCAGCAGCCTGCACTACTTAAAACAAAATGAAAATTGATTTGGCGGTATGACGTAGTGAACAACCCTGAGCTGGAGACAACCAGGCTATGGCTGCTCACAGACTACAGGGCGAGCTGCAGTCACACGGAGACTGTGCAGACAGCCGTAAACGGCGCTGCAAGGCCCAAAAACCCTCCTCTACGTTATCCTATGTAGTGTTTTTCCACAAATTAGCTGGAGACGGGTGGAAAGACACTAATAGGAATTTTTGGAAAAAATGTGCAGCAGCCTGCACTACTTAAAACAAAATGAAAATTGATTTGGCGGTATGACGCAGTGAACAACCCTGAGCTGGAGACAACCAGGCTATGGCTGCTCACAGACTACAGGGCGAGCTGCAGTCACACGGAGACCGTGCAGACAGCCGTAAACGGCGCTGCAAGGCCCAAAAACCCTCCTCTACGTTATCCTATGTAGCGTTTTTCCACAAGTTAGCTGGAGACGGGTGGAAAGACACTAATAGGATTTTTTTGAAAAAATGTGCAGCAGCCTGCACTACTTAAAACAAAATGAAAATTGATTTGGCGGTATGACGCAGTGAACAACCCTGAGCTGGAGACAACCAGGCTATGGCTGCTCACAGACTACAGGGCGAGCTGCAGTCACACGGAGACCGTGCAGACAGCCGTAAACAGCGCTGCAAGGCCCAAAAACCCTCCTCTACGTTATCCTATGTAGTGTTTTTCCACAAATTAGCTGGAGACGGGTGGAAAGACACTAATAGGAATTTTTGGAAAAAATGTGCAGCAGCCTGCACTACTTAAAACAAAATGAAAATTGATTTGGCGGTATGACGCAGTGAACAACCCTGAGCTGGAGACAACCAGGCTATGGCTGCTCACAGACTACAGGGCGAGCTGCAGTCACACGGAGACCATGCAGACAGCCGTAAACGGCGCTGCAAGGCCCAAAAACCCTCCTCTACGTTATCCTATGTAGTGTTTTTCCACAAATTAGCTGGAGACGGGTGGAAAGACACTAATAGGATTTTTTTGAATAAATTAGCAGCAGACTACACTACTTGAAAAAAAAAAAAAAAAAGAACAGTATGAGGCAATGAACCACCCTCCCTGAACTGAATAAAACCAGCTATGGATGGCCTATGTGGCTGCACTCAGACTAGAGAGTGGGCTGCACTCACACACACACACACACACAGACCTTGCAGATCGCTGTGAAAACAGCGCTACAAGGCAAAAGCAAGGTGAATAGTAGGTGAACACAGCGGTTGCTAAATTAGCCTTTGGAAAGCACAAAGAAGCAAATCGCTATCTCTAAACTGTCCCTCAGTCAGCAAACAGCGTCCTGTCACTAACTGAATTCACAGCAGAGTGATCGCAAAATGGCGCCAGCGACTTTTAAGCTGCATCATGACATCATTTCAGCAGCCAATCACAGCCTTGCCAGTAGTTTCATGCCCTCCATGCTAAACAGGATGTGCCCACACTTGGAATCATTCTCATTGGCTGAATTTCTGCATTTTGAATCTTGGAACTTCCGATTCCGGTATCCGATACGCGGCAAGTATCGGAATCCCGGTATCGGAATTCCGATACCGCAAGTATCGGCCGATACCCGATACTTGCGGTATCGGAATGCTCAACACTAGTGAAGAGTAAAAAGGGTGTCATTAAGGAACTGTAACTGCAATTTATCTCAGGTCAATCAATTCACAGTGACGCTTTGGACTCCAATTTTGAGTCTGTTTCAGCACTGTAGTAGGAGTACACCACAATCTGTATATATATAATTGCTTAAGGAGTACTTCCGTCTGTCTGTCTGTCTGGAACGGAAATCCTGGGTCGCTGATTGGTCGCGGCTGGCCGTGGCCAATCAGCGAGATTGGGGCGGGAGTTAAACACCGCTTCACTTTTTACTATTGATGCTGCCTATGCAGCATCAATAGTAAAAACATAGAATGTTAAAAATAATTTTAAAAAACCCAAGCATTATATTCTCACCTTCCGAAGTCCTTCCCCGCTACTCGAGCTCCAGTCCCAAGAATGCATTTCGGCAATGACTCGAGATCACGTAGCGGTCTCGCGAGATGATGACGTAGCAGTCTCGCGAGACCATTACATGATCACAGGTTGTTGCCGAAAGGCATTACTGGGAACGGAGCATCACGATGAGCATCGGTAAAGGCCTCGGCTGGATCCGGGGGCCGATGGAAGGTGAGTATATAACTGTTTTTTACTTTAATTGTTTTTTTTTAACAGGGATATGGTGCCCACATTGCTATATACTATGTGGGCAGTGTTATATACTGCGTGGGCTGTGTTATGTACTACATGGCCTGTGTTATATACTGCGTGGCCTGTGTTATATACTGCGTAGGCTGTGCTATATACTACGTGCCTGTGCAATATAGTATGTGGCTGTGTTATATACTGTGTGGGCTGTGCTATATACTATGTGGGCTGTGTTATATACTACGTGGTTGTGCTATATACTACGTGGCTGTGCTATATACTACATGGGCTGTGCAATATACTACGTGGCTGTGCAATATACTGCGTGCCTGTGCTATATACTGCATGGCTGTGTTATATACTGCGTGGGCTGTGTTATACTGCGTGGGCTGTGCAATATACTACATGGGCTGTGCTATATACTATGTGGCCTGTGCTATATAGTATGTAGCTGTGTTATATACTGCGTGGGCTGTGTTATATACTAAGTGGGCTGTGTTATATACTACGTGGACCATGGTATATACTGCGTGGGCTGTGTTGTATACTATGTGGGCTGTGTTATATACTGCATGGGCTGTGTTATATACTACGTGGGCTGTGTTATATACTACGTGGGCTGTGTTATATACAGTGTGGGCTGTGCAATATACTATGTGGCTATGCTATATACTATGTGGCCTGTGTTATATACTACGTGCCTGTGCATTCTAGAATACCCGATGCGCTAGAATCGAGCCACCATCTAGTCACATTATATATTTGTCTATCACTAAGTGGAATAAGATGAGTGTTCTGATACCTATGCTGAAAATGCCTAAAATGGTGATACTTGGCTGGCGCTCATGTTTTATACCGGCTGTAATAGTCCACTCTGATTGGCTTGGCTAGTCCATGTGATGTGATAGCTGCAGGGCATTATGGAGATGACTGAATCACTGAGTCTGTAGCAGTGGGTGTAACGGCATGGAGCGTTATTTTTTTTGCCATCCTCGCTAATCGAATTTGTCGTCTCTAAAGATAACACATAAGAAAACTATATAGTGAAGCAAGGTAGCCTTATAGCGTCTGAAGTGGCCTTTATTTGCAGCTGACTATGCCCGTCTGTTCTCATGGTCATAGAAAATAATCTTGGATGTCATTTCATACCGAGTGTTTTCTTTAATTAAACTTATCAGACCAGAAATGAGAAAGTGCAATAGTTTTATTTAGCCTGCGAATCGATTGCACTTTACAAAGTTTAAGTGGGCTTATGCAACGCAAACACTCGGGACGTTTAACATATCAAGTTCAAATAAAAATGACACGCAGATCATTCACTTGTAAAGCTGCCTTGTGTTCACTTAATGAAGCCCTCTATCCCTGCGGTTTCCGAAATATTATAAGTATATATTCCAGATTAAACTTTCTATTTTCCTCCAGGTAGAGTTCCTTTTCACGTCTCTCAATAGCTCAGTTTGAGGCTGAAGAATCAACTCGATCAGCAAAATCAAAGATGATTATACAGTTCAGTAGTCATTTAAGATTTCTGTGGCTCAATTAGGCATGTATAGCGTGCCACAGCCACTGAGACTCTGTTTATCCAGTCAAAGTGCCCTGTAATTTATTTCAAATAATCCATCTTTAACAAATAAAGAGCCCATTGAGTTCTCCGCGCTCCAGGCGGCCATTGAACGGCAGCTTCACGATCGCATGTTATTCTGGCTTAAGGTAAATGCCTGACAAATTTGATTCAGATATTCAAGTCTTTCTTGCCGGACACATTCCCACTGTTGTCTTTGCTTTACTCCAGTAATCACTTACAAGAGTGTAACAAATCGGAAAAAAAAGAAATGATAACTATCCAGTTATCAGTGGAGAGAATGACATTCTATGTTCCAAATGTTGCCAGGGAAAGTTTGATATTGAAACAAGATCGTCTTTTGGAAAAAGTTATGAATACACAATAGAATTAGGTTGGCAAATTTCTGGTCGAATTTCTTAAATAAAAAAAAAGCCCTAAGTTATTTGTTAAGTAGTGATGAGCGAATATACTCGTTACTCGAGATTTCTCGAGCATGCTCCGGGGTCCTCCGAGTATTTTTTAGTGCTCGGAGATTTAGTTTTTCTTGCCGCAGCTGAATGAATCCCCACATGTACTTATGCTGACTAACAGATGTAAATCATTCAGCTGCGGCAAGAAAAACTAAATCTCCGAGCACTAAAAAATACTTGGAGGACCCCAGAGCGTGCTCGAGAAATCTTGAGTAACGAGTATATTCGCTCATCAGATTGTTAAGCCTCATTCATATATCAGTATCCTGGTTTTGGCTTACAAATACTGATGTAAAATACTGACCAAATAATCAACGTGTTCACACAAACATATAGTCTATGTAATGGACTGCAATGCCTGGACTGACCGCGAGTCTTCATACCTTATCATATAAAATGTTTGTGTGAACATAGTGTTACAGGCATAAATAATCATGATTAGCACAACTGTTACCCCTGTTATGCTTTTTAATGTACCTTGCACTTCTAGGATCAGGGTATACCCTGGATGGTGGAGACCATGGAATCCATAGTGTTCAAGTTGGCCATGTGGGTAATCATATGATGGCACACTCTCCTATATATAAAGGGGGAATGCAGTTTTTAAATGAAGGTCTTTATTATTGAAGGGAACCTGTCAGCCGGATTGTACTGAGTAATCTACAGACTGACAAAAAAATTGCCACCTCCAAGATGGTGCTGCCGGCTCCTGCACAGTTGCATCTATCCGATCGCTGTTGGCGCCATCTTGCTATAGAAAAAAAATGTATCTAGTAAAAAAATAGTTTCCATATAGCAGACAGACAAAGCAAAAATGCCTCCTATAGCAAGACGACACCGCCGGCGCCTGAACAGTAGCAGCTATTGGATTGCTGATAGCTGCTACTGCGAAGGCGCGGCCGGCGCCATTTTCAGACTGATTTTTTTTTCTTTTTAATTTATGTATACCAATAAAAACAATAATTAAATACACACTATGAATGGAATCATGCTGCAGCACAGGCGCCGCTGCCGCTGCCTGCCTGTAGGAGGTTAATTTAAAAACAAATATATATAATATTTATTATGTAAAGCTGTACAGATGCTGTACAGATGAATACCTAATCAGAGCACCACATGAAGACCCCCCACAGGCCACATCATAGCATGATAAGATCATTAACTCAAAACTGAAAATAAAGATTAAACAACAACTACATGGATTTCATCAACCTAGGTATCATTTTAATCAGTGCAGCGGCACAGACCTGACAGTGTATGTAGGTTAATGTGCACAAACCTGCTGACAGGTTCCCTTTAAGGGAAAAAGAAATCCAAACCTACAGGGCCCTGTGTGAAAAAGTAATTTCCCCCACCATTAAAACATAAATTAACTCATGTATCACATATTTGGGTAGCTGAGTTCAAATTCCCTAGCCACACACAGGCGTGATTACTGACACACCTATTCTCAATCATGAAATCACTTAAATAGGACCCGCATGACAAAGTGAAGTAGACCAAAGGTTCCTCAAAAGCTAGACATCATAACGCTATCCAAACAAATTCGGGAACAAATGAGAAACAAAGTTCCATTTCTATTTTCAAAACATAGACTTACATTGTAAAAGTTACTTCCGGTTCACAAATACAACATAGAGTGAGTGAGCCAGACAGTCAAAAGAGTGGCAATGTCACTCAGTAGAGGAGCAGAACGGTGCTGGATATTGGAGAAGATGAAAGTAAATGAATATATTAAAGCACACACATTGCACAATGTAAATACAGTTTATACACGGATTTTGTGAAAAAAAACAGTTCATGGCATGGCTTCTTTAAGATGAAGAAATCATGGAATAATGGAAATCACAGAATGATAGATATGCTAATGATATGCAAATGTTACGAAACGTAATCAAAATTTTCAAACATCATAATTTATTCAGTATCAAGCATGAGCATCACAGGGAGAAATACATGCACTTACTGTTAGGGTTGGCGGATTGCACTAAATAAATTAAATGAGAAAGTGCAATCGCAACCCTGGGTCCACTGTGGAGAGATGTAAACTGCAGCTAACATGAACAATGGCGGAGAACGTAGTGAACGATTGCTAGCTCGCACTGAGTTAGACGTCACTCAGTGAACAGCACACGTGGTAGTGTCACTCACACACAGTAAGGAATCTGATGCTCTGCAATAGAGCCGTGTCATTCGCACCCAGTAATGGAGCAGATGCTCAGTAATAGAGCTGTGTCACTCGCACACAGCAACAGAGCAGATGCTGTGCAATAGAGCTGTGTCACTCGCGCACAGTAACGAAAGATATGATGCTAGATATGATCCCTATTAACTTCTGTGATGCATTGATCCCTGTTACAGCTAGGGGTGCTGCATGTGCTCCTCAGGATATGCATGGAGGCATATCTGTAGTTGTAATGGTTGAAATAGCCACACACACCTCCCACCTATGGGAGTGGCTACAAGTATATAATGTGACCATGTGGGTCACATGGGGAAAAATGGATGGACCTGAGTGGTCTGTGTGCCAGGCCCTGGAGGGCCTCTGTGTTGGGAGGTTCCTAGGAGTAGGACTAGATCCCTGAAGAGCCCATGCGGGAGGCCTTGGACCTGGGGGCCTGTGTGTTGGACAGTCCCAGATGGAGATGGACGTCCTGAGTACCGCAGAGAGAGTACGCATGTGCAGAGTCCTTGATGGCACTGCGTTTGGGGAAGCTACAGCCCATCTGAGGATCTGGACTTTCAGGTGGCCTAGTGAGCAAGGCATTGCCCGGGATGGTGATCCCAGTTCGGCAGCTGTTTAAGTAGAAAAACCGTGCCTTAAGTGCTTGAATCCCATGCCAAGCGAGTGTCCCCCAATACACTCAGTACGTGCAATCTTACATATGGTGGAAAGAATGCGGGCAACGATCCAGGAAGCACGTGTGAGGTGTTTGCTGTGGCTCGGCGGGGTCACGAAGTTTGCTGTGGATCGGTGGATCCACAATGCTAACAAGCGTCTGGCTGTAACTCGGCGGGGTTACGAAGTCTTGCTGTGGATCGGAGGGTCCACGAAGTCTCTGGTGCGGAGCCATGCAGAGCTTTGTGGAGAGTAGCTGCAGTTGCAGCAAGATGTTCCGTAGCAGCAGCTTGTGAGCAGCACCCGGAGGTGCCGGCGTTTGTGGCTGCAGTAGGAGCTGTGACAGTACCAGTGGGAGCTGATGAGGTGTCGTGAGGACACTGGTGGACCAGATCGTGCAGACTCTTAAAGGGCCATTGCGACCTAAAGAGACGTTTTGTGTGTACTCTGCGAACTGGTAATTAAGAGTACCGTGGGAGTCCCCGAAGTGTCCCTAAAAGTGGGTGGTAACCCAAATAGGGATATAATTGCCCAAAAAGGGGTGGAATCCCAAAAGGGGGTGGTAACCCAAACAGGGAGAGTTGCCCAAATGGGGGCAGAGTCCTTAAAGGGAACCTGTCACCTAAATTTGGCAGGACCAGTTTTGGGTCATAAGGGCGGGGTTTTCGGGTGTTTGATTCGCCCTTTCCTTACCCGCTGGCTGCATGCTGGCTGCAATATTGGATTGAAGTTCATTCTCTGTCCTCCATAGTACACGCCTGTGTAAGGCAAGATTGCCTTGCTCTGGCGTGTACTCCGGAGGACAGAGAATGAACTTCAATCCAATATTGCGGCCAGCATGCAGCCAGCGGGTAAGGAAAGGGTGAATCAAACACCCGAAAACCCCGCCCATATGACCCAAAACTGGTCCCGCCAAATTCAGGTGACAGGTTCCCTTTAAAACGGGCGGTGACCTAAATAAGGGTGGAGTCCCAAAAGGTGACTTGGGTACCAGGTTTTGAGACCCCTGGTGTGTGACAGGTGTTCAATCCTACAAGTTTGAACAGAGGGGGGATATGTGATGCAGTGACCCCTGTTACAGCTAGGGGGCGCTGCATATGCTCCTCAGGATATGCATGGAGGCATATCTGTAGTTGTAATGGTTGAAATAGCCACACACACCTCCCACCTATGGGAGTGGCTACAAGTATATAATGTGACCATGTGGGTCACATGGGAAAAAATGGATGGACCTGAGTGGTCTGTGTGCCAGGTCCTGGAGCGCCTCTGTGTTGGGAGGTCCTGGGAGTAGGACTAGATCCCTGAAGAGCCCTAGGGGGAGGCCTTGGACCTGGGGGCCTGTGTGTGGGACGGTCCCAGATGGGGATGGACGTCCTGAATAGCGCACAGAGAGGACGCATGTGCAGAGTCCGTGATGGCACTGCATTTGGGGAAGCTACAGGCCATCTGAGGATCTGGACTGTCAGGCGGCCTGGTGAGCAAGGCATTGCCCGGGATGGTGATCCCAGTTTGGCTGCTTCCCTGAGAGAGAGAGTACTGACAGGAGTCAGGAGCTCCTAGAAGGTAACCCAGCATTTGGGGTGCTGTGCGGTCACCCACGGCAACTGGTCAGATAAGGATCAGAGTGTTTAGAGACCATGACCCAATGTCATGTGTGCTATATGACTAGGGATATTGATGAACTGTTTGACGTACGGACACCCATGGTAACTGGACGAAGTGAGAGGTCCAGCATGTTTAGTGTCCATGAGATAAAGCCAAATATGAAGTGTCTAAAGATAAAGCTGAAACTTAATGTCACCGGTTGGTGCCTATTGTGTTCTATGAAGTGTATATGATGAACTGTGCATAATCAGGTTTATGATGCCATAATAAACCATGTGGACTGTTTAAGTAGAAAAACCATGCCTAAGTGCTTGAATCCCGTGCCAAGTGAGTGTCCCCCAATACACTCAGTAAGTGCAATCTTACACTTCACAAAGGATCAAAGCTCACTAACGGAGCAGGTAGCAAAGAGTGATCAAACAGTCAGCAACTGCATCCAACACAACTCCTCTCCGGAGGTGCCGGAATTCTGGTGGGTATACACCAGCCCTAAATCCACACAAGCAAACTTCTCTATGGAGATGCTGGAATTCTAGAGGCTACACAGCCGACCCTGAGCACATTTTGACACAGACCACACAGTTGCAAAGTTCATACACACATAAACATAGGTTGACACTAGCGCACCAATGTGCACCTCTGAGAACCTTTTATACGAAAAGCTCAAGTCCAGTCAGACAGGACCTTGACCGTGGACCAATCCAGAGCTGCCACATCACCAGAGCTGCTGACTAACAACCACCAATGAGATGTTGCCACATCATGAGCATGCTCAGTAGGGTGATTTCTGGACTTAGTCTCCAGAGTGTTTGATCGTTGCTGTCTACTGCTGGTTATTAGTGATGAGCGAGTGTACTCGTTACTCAGGTTTTCCCGAGCACGCTCAGGTGACCTCCGAGTATTTGTTAGTGTTCGGAGATTTAGTTTTCATCCCAGCAACTGAATGATTTACAGCTACTAGACAGCTTGATTACATGTGGGGATTCCCTAGCAACCAGGCAACCCCCACATGTACTCATCCTGGCTAGTAGCTGTAAATCATTCAGCTGCCGCGATGAAAACTAAATCTCCGAACACTAACAAATACTTGGAGTTCATCCGAGCGTGCTCGGGAAAACCCGAGCAGCGAGTACACTCGCTCATCACTACTGGTTACCATAGGCTTGGCTGAAGAGCCAGCAGTAATCAGACGAATACCACGAGCTTGAGCAAGATTCTGGGACCGACGTCTATGCCTAGCTGCACCCGCAGCGGTCAATGCTGAATGGGAGACCTCAGATGCAGGCAAGGCTTGAGATCTACCCCGTGCAGTGGGAAAATTCCGGTGCCTACACTTACTCACCTTGGATGCTGTCAATGAGGTTAATAATGGTTGTCTGAGGAATCTTCTGTCATGCTTAATGCACTTGGGCAAATCGTAAAGGTGCTCTGATGGCAGCTTCCTTTGTAATTGCTTACCAAATACATCCCAGATATGGCTGCGCAGGCTGCTATAGTAGCATGTCGCTTAATTTTTGAGTATTGACTAGTGCCTCCTGGGACAGTTTAAAGAAATGGCTGTACCAATGGTTCTACCACTAGATTAATGTAAAGTGGAACTATTAGTATGTATGGAAGGGAGACTAGAGGGTTCTGACTACTGAACATTGTGCCACCCAACACCATAATCCAAGGGGTAGGACATGAATGATATTCTTTTGTGAAGGCCTCTTTCTGACATTGTTCATGTGATCTCCAGCTATCATTTGTTAGGCACTGGGATTCTCCCGCTGCACAGGGTAGATCCCAAGCCTCGCCTGCATCAGCAGTCTCCCATTCATCTTTGGCCACTGCGGATGCTGCTGAGCTTAGACATCGGTCTCAACGTCTTGCTCAGGCTCGTGCTGTTCGTCTGGTTACTGCTGGCTCTTCAGCCAAGCCTATGGTAGCCAGCGGTAGGCAGCGACAAGCGAACGCTCTGGAGACTAAGTCCAGGAATCACCCTACTGAGCATGCTCGTGATGTGGCGTCGTCTCATTCGTGGTCGGTCGTCAGCTGCTCTGGAGATGTGGCTGCTTCGGATTGGCCCGTGGTCAAGGTCCTGTCTGACTGGACATGAGCTGAACATATAAAAGGGTCTCAGTGGCGCATGCAGGCGAGCTAGTATCAATCACTTTACATGTGTGTATGAGACTTTGCAACAGTGTGGTCTTTGTCAGCATTTGCTCAGGGTCAATTGTATGCCGTTAGAATTCCGTTTCTCTGCATAGGAGTTTGTCTGTGTGAATTCAGGGCTGGCATCTAGCCATTAGAATTCAGACACCTATGGAGAGGAGTTGGTTGAGTGCTTTTGTTGACTGTTACCACTGTTTGCTACTTACTCCATGAGTGGGCTTCGTTCCTATGTGAGGTCAAAAGGGAGCGTATTTAGCGTCTTTTCGATTCCGTTATTGTGTGCGAGTGACACAGCTCTATAGAAGAGCATCTATCTTGTTACTGTGTGCGAGTGACACAGCTGTATAGCAGAGCATCTATTCTGTTACTATGTGCAAGTGACACAGCTCTATAGCATAGCATCTATTTCATTACTGTGTGTGAGTGACACAGCTCTATTGCAGAGCATCTATTGTGTTTCTGTGTGCGAGTGACACAGCTACATTTGCTGTTCAAAGAGTGGCATTTAACTCAATGTGTGCAAGTAATCGCTCGCTGTCACGATAATGTAAAAATGTCATAACGTTAGATTAGTTCTAGAAGGTACCATGGCAAAGACACACATGCTGCAGATTTGACCCCCCTTCTTTTCTCTGCCTGTAGTACAGTGGAATTGAAGCCACTCGTTCCCCCCCTCTCCCAAGAATATCTTTATTTGCCCTGTGAAGCCAAAAACGTAAAGAGTAGAAAGGAGGACTGCATTTCAGAACTCAGCCCACTCAGTGGTGTCAGGACAAGAGGGTTTATCTTCACCCTGCTGAGTTATAAGTGTGTCTTTTGTCCAGGGTCTAGCTGCTGTACAGATGTGATAGGCATCTTGATGTGTCTCCTGAGCACATGGGCAACCAGGAGATTAAATGATCTGAATGCTATGTAAGTGTTTTTTCAACTTTAATCCCCTTTTATTTGTAATTGTATTGTACATATGATATTTGTCGTCTTTTTATACTTTGTAAACACTGCCTACCTTTTTTTGGAGTAAAATATAAAATTACTAGCTTGACTCTCCCCGCTCTATAACGAACTGTCGCGTCCTCTGAGGTGAATTACGCTACTGATTTGGGTCAGATCCGGACCCGGTGTTAATTAGGAAATCGGAGCTGGTGGCAGCGGATTTGTACTGTGCGGTTGGGAGTCTTTGTAGCGACTGGCGGCGTTGATAATTATTGTTCACGCCTGAGTGGGAGTAGTTATATCGCTCTCGCTGCAGCGTGCTCAATAGCCAGTACATATAAAGCAGCCTTTCTGGTGACTAATTACCCTAGGTGCAGTACCCTGACTGACCTGAGGGTAAGGGGGTGCCAGAGAGCTGCAAGTTCCAATCTTGGAAGTGGTATATAGATAAATCCCCTTCAGAAGGAATCAAAGGGCAGCCAAACAACCCTGGTTCATGACAAATTGGTGTGAGTGGTGGGAATGATAAAGGTATTTTCCCCGTGAACCGTGACATATTGGTGGGATTTGTGACACTTGCTCTGTGTTCCATCATTGTTCACACTAGCTGCAGTTTTACATCTCTGCACGGTGGACCCCGGGTTGCGATTGCACTTCTCTATTAAATTTATTTAGTGCAACCCTAGCATCATTGCATTCTAGAAAAAGTTGGACTCATTGAAGAGGTTAGACCTCCATTCTTGAAATTCTACACATTCTGTTAAAATGCCAGGATTTTGCCATGTCGAAAAAAACATACCAAGTATAGTTATTTCAGACATATCCATTGAAAAATAAACTGAAATTTTTCTGGGTGGAAAAATAAAGAATTAAAATAATGTTTTTGCATAAGTGTGAACACCCTATTATAATTGGAATGGTTTCGTGTTCAGAACAGGACAATCACATTTAACCAGTTCAAGACCAGACCAGTGACTGGTTAACAGCTTTGAGAAGCACATGACAGCTGATCAGATGTCATGTGTGGGGAAACATGATGGCTCAGCAACGGAGCCCGTATCAAAGGCAGTGACACGACCTTTGACGTACCTATACATCAAAAGTCATGAAGGAGGTTCTGAAATTACTTCCTGACATCATTTTTTTTTTTACATGACAAAAGTCCGGCATTTTAAGAGGTTCATATAGACCTTTTATATTCACTGTGTATAGTGAAAATCCCAGTCTCCTTTGAAACTCAGTATATAGCAGGCTCCTGGCTGTCGTGGTAATCCGTCGGTGTCCTGCAATCGTGTTACGTGGGGCTGACAGCAGCCAGCATGAGTGAGTACTGACATGCATTTCATTTAAAAGATCTTTCAGAAATTGAAAGTGGCATTTAAATAGTTAACATCCGCTGCCAGGGCTCATCTCCGGCTCTTTGAGGCAGATCCCAGCTACCTAATATAGTTGGTAATTGCCAAGTGGCAAGAGTGCTCAGCTCCTGAGCCCTCTCCACGTGCGATCACCCGCTCAATCATGTACAGTGGGTACGGAAAGTATTCAGACCCCTTTACATTTTTCACTCTTTGTTTCATTACAGCCATTTGGTAAATTCAAAAAAGTTCATTTTTTTTCTCATTAATTTACACTCTGCACCCCATCTGTACTGAAAAATAACAGAAATTTAGTAATTTTTGTAAATTTATTAAAAAAGAAAAACTGAAATATCACATGGTCATAAGAATTCAGACCCTTTGCTCAGCATTGAGTAGAAGCACCCTTTTGAGCTGGTACAGCCCTAAGTCTTCTTTTGAATGATGAACCTTGAGTACTTCAGAAATTCTGTTGCAACCTTGGCCAGATCTGTGCCTTGTCACAATTCTGTCTCTGAGCGCCTTGGCCAGTTCCTTTGACCTCATGATTTTCATTTGGTCTGACATGCACTGTGAGCTGTGAGGTCTTATATAGACAGGTGTGCGCCTTTCCAAATCAAGTCCTATCAGTTTAGTTAAACACTGCTGGCCTCCAATGAAGGAGTAGAACTCTCTCAAGGAGGATCACAAGGAAATGGACAGCATGTGACTTAAATATGAGTGTCTGAGCAAAGGGTCTGAATACTTATGACCATGTGATATTTCAGTTTTTCTTTTTCATTAAATTTCCAAAAATTTCTACATTCCTGTTTTGTTTCAGTCAAGATGGGGTGCAGAGTGTACATTAATGTGAAAAAAATGTTTTTTTTTATTTACCAAATGGCTGCAATGAAACAAAGAATGAAAAATTTAAAGGGGTCTGAATACTTTCCGTACCCACTGTATATTTGGTGAACAAAAGCCTATGGACATATTGGAACATATTTATTAACCAAAGTGTGGTAGAATTCTAATATAATTTGCACAAAAGCTTTTTTCAGGATTTGCACCAGATGCAGTATATAACTTGTTTTAGGTACTGTACTTTTTTTTGCCTTGTCTCACAAGGGGATGTGAACTAACTGAAAAGGGACATTTTCTTGAATTGGGATGTGTTTTCATGTGTGACACTATGCGCCAAAAAGTGGGTCAAAATTTGACACAAATTTCTGGCGCAAAGTAAGTACACTAATATTTGTTTTTATAAAGGACAGCAGGGGTGTCCATAGAAATCTTGGGGCCCCATAGCAAAAGCTTTAATTGGGATACCCTCCATGTACCTCCTCACAAATATTCAACAAAGTAGGTGGGTTCACATCTCCTAACCTTTATTTACAGAGAGGGACATGTATTGTGACATGTAAACAGTAGTTATGGCTTCACTGAAGCCCAAAAGCCTCTTATTGTTTTCACCCAAATTACACCTCTTTCATGACATGTCAATGGCTGTAAACAAAGAGAAACTTGTAAATAACTCATGAAAGAATAAAGTTACATTAAAACCAAGCACACCATTGTTTTTCTTGTGAAATTCTCAATAAGTTTGATGTGTCACATGACCCTCCTCCCATTGAAAAAAATAAAGTTGGATCCAAAATGGCCGCCATGGTCACCATCCATCTTGAAAAGTTTTTCCCCTCCCATATACTAATGTGCCACAAACAAGAAGTTGATATCACCAACCATTCCCATTTTATTTAGGTATATCCATATAAATGGCCCACCCTGTAGAGTATGGAGCTCAAAAAATACCCCCACCCACAAACACAGAGTATGTTATCCCTACAGCAATTTCTCCCTCACAACTTCATCCTCTAATCCCCAAAAGTACAGTATAAAGCCCTGAAAGTGCCCCTTACATAGTATAAAAGCCTGAGAACATGATGCTCCTAAGGTGTCTTCCCTTTTGTATAATGCCCTCATAGTTCACCCTCACACATTATGATGACCCACATAGTATGATGCCTCTGCTCATTATGATAGCCCCCACTCAGTATTATATGCCCTCCCCCCACACAAGTGTAACACCCCAGGTTCCTGGTTGTCACAGTGGCATTGATTTCCTCACGGGGAGAGTGATGTCATGCTTGGAAGCGAGGAAGGATCCCTTTCATCAGGTATTCAGCACATACAACACTGTTCTGACTCCAGGCCAGAAGAGGGAGCTCTGAACCCAGTTTCAGGGGAGCTTCCCTAGATATAGATATATATTCTGGTCTGGAGGAGGAGTTAGTTAGTCTGTGAGAGGAGTGAGAAAGGAGATCTGGAGCCTTGCAGCCACGTGAAGTGCTGCAGCTCCTGGGAAGAGCAAAGAGAAAGCAGAGGAGTCTGTTAAGAGACTGAGAGGGGAAGTGAAGAGCTGGAGAGAGAAGCTGCGAATGAGCTTCCTCCATGCTGAGAGCAGATACCGGTAGCTGGAGGCCGAGGTTGTGGGGTAACTCTATGCCCCATGACAGAAACTGGCGGGATGGCTGGACTTCCAGTCACCTGCCCACCATTGACACCCGAGGACACAGTAGCAAATAGATCCCGGGTCATGATAGAGATCCTGTAAAAAGGCTCGAGTTACCTTTCGTATGAGTAGTGTCCTACCAAAAGGGGGACAGAGAGAAAATGTAAGGATCTTGTGTGAGGCCTAAGGCAGCAAGGGACTACACCACAGCGCTAGAGGGAAGGCTTCCAACACCACCTGGTAAGGGGGATTCCAGATTCGCTTCCAAGCCGGCAGGACCATACCAGTACCTGTGATCCGGTACCCTGGACTGTGGATGCCTGAACCCTTCAGTAAAGAGGTAAAGAGACTGAAACCCTGTGTCCTCCGTTTCTTTCTACACCACCTACCACCTGTCCCTACTACACCGGGAGCCCTGGGGACCCAGCTTCACCTGTGGGAAGCCATACCATCCCAGCTACCGTAGCATCACCCCAGTGAACCCCTTTAAACAGCGTCGGTCATCCCTGACTGAATACCACAGGTGGCATCACAAACAAACTTTATTCAAACCCCTTTAAAGACTGTCCCCATAATATGGGCGCCCAGAGCCACGGACCGGGTCGCTGCCACCATGACACATCCCTTTAAGTACCAGACCCGGTACCGAGTACCCCACGGCCCTGGCGGGCATTCCACAAGTATCATGGTGCCCACAGGCACTCATGTAGTATGATACTCCTACAGCCTCCACTTAGCCCTTCACTCAGTATGTTGGCCCCACAACACCCTACTAAGTGTGATGGCCCCTCAGCCCCCACTCAATATGATGATCCTCACAGCCCTCCATTCATTATTATGACTTCCACAGGGCCTCACTTAGTATGATGCCCCACAGCACACTCCCACTCAGTATGATGGCCCCACAGTCCTTTACTCATTATTTTGGCCGCCATGACATCACAGTCACTGTGGTGGCTCCCAAAGCTATTCACTCACTGTGTTGGCCTCACAGCTCTTCACTCAGTAAAATGGCCCCCAGAGTCAACCACTCAGTATAATGGCCCTCACAGCTTCACACTCATTACTATGGTCCCCATGGTACACCCCACTCATTATCATTGCCTCCAGAGCCACTCACTCAGTATAGTAGCCCCCATAGCCCCTAACTGAGAATGATGCCCTCACAGCTCCTCACTCAGTATCATGGCCCCTACAGTGCCTTCCTTAGTTTGATGGCCACCACAGCCCCTCACTTAGTATGATGACCCCACAGCACACTACTACAGCATACCCCAACTAAGTATGATTGCCCCACAGACCCTTACTCAGTATGATAGCCACCACAGCACAGCCTCCACTCAATATAATGGCCCCCACAATCCTCATGAAATATTATGGCTTTCACAGCACTTCACTTAAGGTACCTTCACACTAAACGACTTTGCAACGATAACGATAGCGATCCGTGACGTTGCAGCGTCCTGGATAGCGATATCGTTGTGTTTGACACGCAGCAGCGATCTGGATCCCGCTGTGATATCGCTGGTCGTTGCTGAAAGTCCAGAACTTTATTTGGTCGTCAGATCGGCATGTATCGTCGTGTTTGACAGCAAAAGCAACGATGCCAGCAATGTTTTACAATGGTAACCAGGGTAAATATCGGGTTACTAAGCGCAGGGCCGCGCTTAGTAACCCGATATTTACCCTGGTTACCATTGTAAAAGTGAAAAAAAAACACTACATACTCACCCTCTGATGTCTGTCACGCCCCCCGGCATCCGCGCTGCTGCTCAGAGCTTCCTGCACTGAATGTGTCAGTGCCGGCCGTAAAGCAAAGCACAGCGGTGACGTCACCGCTGTGCTCTGCCGGCCCTGACACATTCAGTGCAGGGAACTGGACGCCGGGGGACGCGACAGACACCGAAATGTAAGTATGTAGTGTTTGTTTTTTTACATTTACGCTGGTAACCAGGGTAAACATCGAGTTACTAAGCGCGGCCCTGCGCTTAGAAACCCGATGTTTACCCTGGTTACCCGGCGACTTCGGCATCGTTGGTCGCTGGAGAGCTGTCTGTGTGACAGCTCTCCAACGACCACACAGTGACGCTGCAGCGATCGGCATCGTTGTCGATATCGCTGCAGCGTCGCTTAATGTGAAGGTACCTTAAGTACTGTATGTTGGTCTCCACAACTTAGTATAAGAGTCCTCAAAGCCCCCCACTCAGTATAATAGCTGCAAAAGCCCCAATCTCGGTATGATGGTTATTATAACACCTCGCTTGGTATGATAACATACACAATTAATTTTAACCCCTTCACCCCTTTATTCTGACCACTGTCCCTTTATGAGGTTATAACTCTGGAACGCTTCTACAGATCCTGGTGATTCTGACACTGTTTTCTCATGACATATTGTACTTCATGATAGTAGTAAAATTTATTTGATATTACCTGCGTTTATTTGTGAAAAAAATGGAAATTTGGTGAAAATTTTGAAAATTTTGCAATTTTCCAACTTTGAATTTTTATGCCCTCAAATCACAGAGATATGTCACACAAAATACATAATAGGTAACATTTCCCACATATCTACTTTACATCAGCACAATTTTGGAACCAAAATTTTTTTTTGTTAGGGAGTTATAAGGGTTAAAAGTTGACCAGCAATTTCTCATTTTTACAACACCATCTTTTTTTTAGGGACCACATCTCATTTGAAGTCCTTTTGAGGGGTCTATATGATAGAAAATACCCAAGTGTGACACCATTCTAAAAACTGCACCCCTCAAGGTGCTCAAAACCACATTCAAGAAGTTTATTAACCCTTTAGGTGTTTCACAGGAATTTCTGGAATGTTTAAATAAAAATGAACATTTGTATAAAAGATAGTACACTGGCGCTACACTACTTCAAGGGACAGAGAAAGAGTTAATCTAAAACAACGCTGCTGCTGGTGATCTGACAGCGTCTGTGTAAAACCCTGCTGAATAAAATAACAAAGTGAATATAAAAGCTATCACCTGCGCTAGGAAGGTGCGTTGGTAGATGAAATATGTAAATATATGGACACAGGAAAAATAGATACTCCCAGCTCCAATAATCAGGGAGCAATGCAGCCGAACAAATACTTAGTACAAAAGCACTTACTGCGTGAATCTGTAATGGTGCCGGAGCGTAGTTGGAGCTTATCCCGGGAGGTGTCCAATGTTCGGTCCCGTAGTTAGGTGGAGCAGGGGAGAGAGGATAAAGTGGGGGCTTTCACCCGCTAAGTATCTCCTTGCTGATCACACAACCTTCTTCGTCAGGATATATAAGGATGGGTCCCACAGGGTACTGCAGCCCTGACGAAGAAGGTTGTTAGCCTTCGAAATGCGTTGGTTTGTGTCCCTGCACGCTCCCCGTCCTTACACTGGTGTGACGTCACATTCGAGCCACGCCCCTTTCACACTCCGCCACCGCTTCGGCGTCGCTTCCGGCCGGGGCACGCCAGAGGCAGGCGGTTTGGTCTAACCCCCCCCTGTGATCAGCAAGGAGATACTTAGCGGGCGAAAGCCCCCACTTTATCCTCTCTCCCCTGCTCCACCTAACTACGGGACCGAACATTGGACACCTCCCGGGATAAGCTCCAACTACGCTCCGGCACCATTACAGATTCACGCAGTAAGTGCTTTTGTACTAAGTATTTGTTCGGCTGCATTGCTCCCTGATTATTGGAGCTGGGAGTATCTATTTTTCCTGTGTCCATATATTTACATATTTCATCTACCAATGCACCTTCCTAGCGCAGGTGATAGCTTTTATATTCACTTTGTTAAAAATGAACATTTAACTTTTTTTCACAAAAAATTTACTTCAGCTCCAATTTGTTTTATTTTACCAAGAGTAACAGGAGAAAATGGACTCCAAAAGATGTTGTACAATTTGTCCTGAGTACGCCGATACCCCATATGTGGGGATAAACCACTGTTTGGGCGCATAACAGAGCTCGGAAGCGAAGGAGCACCATTTGACTTTTCAATGCAAAATTGACTGGAATTGAGATGGGACGCCATGTTGCGTTTGCAGAGCCACTGATGTGCCTAAACATTGAAACCCCCCAGAAGTGACACCATTTTGGAAAGTAGACCCCCTAAGGAACTTATCTAGAGGTGTGGTGAGCACTTTGATCCACCAAGTGCTTCACAGAAGTTTATAATGCCGAACCGTAAAAATAAAAAATTTTATTTTTTCACAAAAATTATCTTTTTGACCCCAATTTTTTATTTTCCCAAGGGTAAGAGAAGAAATTGGACCCCATAAGTTGTTGTCCAATTTGTCCTTAGTACGCTGATACCCCATATGTGGGGGGAACTACCGTTTTGGCGCATGGGAGGGCTCGGAAGGGATGGAGCGCCATTTGGAATGCAGACTTAGATGGATTGGTCTGCGGGCGTCACATTGCGTTTGCAGAGCCCCTAATGTACCTAAACAGTAGAAACCCCCCACAAGTGACCCAATATTGGAAAATAGACCCCCCAAGGAACTTATCTAGTTGTGTTGTGAGAACTTTGAACCCCCAAGTGTTTCACTACAGTTTATAACGCAGAGCAGTGAAAATAAAATAAAAAATTTCCCTAAAAAATTATTTTTTAGCCCACAGTTTTGAATTTTCCCAAGGGTAACAGGAGAAATTGGACCCTAAATTTTGTTGTCCAATTTGTCTTGAGTACGCTGATACCCCATATGTGGGGAGGAACCACCATTTGGGCGCATGGGAGGGCTCGGAAGGGAAGGAGCGCCATTTGGAATGCAGACTTAGATGGAATGGTCTGCAGGCGTCACATTGCGTTTGCAGAGCCCCTAATGTACCTAAACAGTAGAAACCCCCACAAGTGACCCAATATTGGAAACTAGACCCCCCAAGGAACTTATCTAGTTGTGTTGTGAGAACTTTGAACCCCCAAGTGTTTCACTACAGTTTATAACGCAGAGCCGTGCAAATTAAAAAAAAAAATTTTTTCCACAAAAATTATTTTTTAGCCCCCAGTTTTGTATTTTCCCAAGGGTAACAGGAGAAATTGGACCCCAAACGTTGTTCTCCGATGTGTCCTGAGTACGCTGATACCCCATATGTTGGGGTAAACCCCTGTTTGGGCGCACAGGAGAGCTCGGAGGGGAAGGAGCACTGTTTTACTTTTTGAACGCAGAATTGGCTGGAATTGAGATCGGACGCCATGTTGCGTTTGGAGAGCCCCTGATGTGCCTAAACAGTGGAAACCCCCCACTTATAACTGAAACCCTAATCCAAACACACCCCTGACCTTAATCCCAACGGTAACCCTAACCACACCCCTAACCCTGACACACCCCTAACCCTAATCCCAACCCTATTCCCAACCGTAAATGTAATCCAAACCCTAACCCTAACTTTAGCCCCAAACCTAACCCTAACTTTAGCCCCAACCCTAACTGTAGCCTTAACCCTAGCCCCAACCCTAACCCTAACCCTAGCCCTAACCCTAGCCCTAACCCTAACCCTAGCCCTAACCCTAACCCTAGCCCTAACCCTAACCCTAGCCCTAACCCTAACCCTAGCCCTAACCCTAGCCCTAACCCTAGCCCTAACCCTAGCCCTAGCCCTAACCCTAGCCCTAACCCTAGCCCTAACCCTAGCCCTAACCCTAACCCTAATGGGAAAATGGAAATAAATACATTTTTTAAATTTTTTTATTTTTCCCTAACTAAGGGGGTGATGAAGGAGGGTTTGATTTACAGTTATAGCATTTTTTTAGCGGATTTTTATGATTGGCAGCCATGACACACTGAAAGATGCTTTTTATTGCAAAAAATAATTTTTGCGTTACCACATTTTGAGAGCTATAATTTTTCCATATTTGAGTCGACAGAGTCATGTGAGGTCTTGTTTTTTGCGGGACGAGTTGACGTTTTTATTGGTAACACGTTCGGGCACGGGAGATTTTTTGATCGCTTTTTATTCCGATTTTTGTGAGGCAGAATGACCAAAAACCAGATATTCATGAATTTCTTTTGGGGGAGGCTTTTATACCGTTCCGCTTTTGGTAAAATTTCTAAAGCAGTTTTATTCTTCGGGTCAGTACGATTACAGTGATACCTCACTTATATCATTTTTTTATGTTTTGGCGCTTTTATACGATAAAAAATATTTTATAGAAAAAATAATTTTTTTGCATCGCTTTATTCTGAGGACTATAACTTTTTTATTTTTTCGCTGATGATGCTGTGTGCTGGCTCATTTTTTGCAGGACAAGATGACGTTTTCAGCGATACCATGGTTATTTTAATCCAACTTTTTGATCGCTTGTTATTCCACTTTTTGTTTGGCGGTATGAGAATAAAGCGTTGCTTTTTGCCTCGTTTTTTTTTTACGGTGTTCACTGAAGGGGTTAACTAGTGATACAGTTTTATAGGTGGGGTCGTTACGGATGCGGCGATACTAAATATGTGTACTTTTATTGTTTTATTTTTTTTTTATTTAGGTAAAGAAATGTATTTATGTGAATAATATATATTTTTTTTCTTTACTTAGGAATTTTTTATTTTTTTTTACACATATGGAATTTTTTTTTTTACTTTGTCCCAGGGGGGGACATCACAGATCGCTGATCTGACAGTTTGCACAGCACTCTGTCAGATCACCGATCTGACTTACAGCACTGCAGGCTTACCAAGCGCCTGCTCTGAGCAGGCACTTGTTAAGTCACCTCCCTCCCTGCAGGACCCGGATGCCGCAGCCATCTTGGATCCGGGCACCTGCAGCTAGGAGGAGGTAAGAGACCCTCTCAGCAACGCGTTCACATCGCGTTGCTCCGGGGGTCTCAGGGAAGCCCGCAGGGAGCCCCCTCCCTGTGCGATGCTTCCCTGTACCGCTGGCACACCACGATCATGTTTGATCGCGGTGTGCCGGGGGTTAATGTGCTGGGGGCAGTCCGTGACCGCTCCTGGCACATAGTGCCGGATGTCAGCTGCGATATGCAGCTGACACCCGGCCACGATCGGCCGCGATCCCCCCATGAGCCCGGCCGATCGTGCTGGACGTACTATTCCGTCCTTGGGAATTAGGGCCCACCCCACATGGACGGAATAGTACGTCCAATGGCAGAAAGGGGTTAATATTAGACAGTGTAGGACTGTCCCGATCAGAGTTATCTTGACGCGGTGGGATGGCTTTTGTGCTATCTATTTTTTGATCAAAAAACTCTGTTATTTAAATGCACTTTTGTATTTTTTCTTAGTTGCATCAGGGTTTTTGCTCACTTTTTCTCTTGTAGGTTTTAATATTTTGTGGCCAATGTGAACATGCATTTAACTTCTGCATGTGTACCAACTCAAGTTAAGCTCAATTTTAGTGTTTTTTTCACTCAGTATTATAGCCCGCAGAGCCTCCCACTTAGTATAATAGCCCCCAAAGCCCCCCACTCAGTATAATAGCGCCAAAGCCCTCATCTCAGTATGATGGCTATTAGAACACCTCGCTTGGTATGATAACCTACACAACCAAATTAATTAGAATGATGTCCCCAAAGCTGCTCACTCAGAATGATGGCCCCCACAGCCCCGCACTGAGTAAGATGTCCACAAAGCCACTCACTCAGTATGATGGCCAGACCGTGCCCCTCTCAGTATGATGGCCCACACAGCCCCACACTTAGTAGGAATATGATGGCCCACAACCTCTTAATCAGCATGATACTCCCCACAGCCCCTCTCAGTATGATGGCTACCACAACCCCTCACTCAGTATGATTCCCCCCACAGCCCCTCATTCAGTATTTCAGTCTCCACAGTCCATCACTTAGAATGTGGCCCCCACTTCCCCTCACTCAATATGATGGCTCCAACAGCCTCTCACTTACATAGTCTGACAGCCCCCACAGCCCCCTCTGAGTATGATGGCCCCCACAAACTCTCACTCAGTATGACTGCCCCCACAAGCCCTTACTCAGTATGACTGCCCCCACAACCCCTTGTTCAGGTTGATGGCCCCCACAAATACTGACATTTACAATAACATTACTTGCCTACTCTCATTACCCTGGCGCATTGTTCAGGTCTATACAGTGTGAGGAATATGCACAGCAGGCATGATAAACCAAAAGAAAACTCGCGATCAAAAATTCAAAATTTTTTATATATGCAAAAAATCATTTTATTAAATACACAGGTAGAGGAAAAGAAAGGGTTACACCAAATAGCACATGTGAAAAATAGGGCGCTCACAGAGACATAATATTCTGAGATTTAGTGACCAGGGAAATCAATCTAATAATGCATATAATCATCCTCTATATTGCACCTTCCCCATATCACCACATCTAGTTCCATAAAGACTCCTACAGTGGTTAAAATATTATCAAAATGCATCGATTGATGCTATTACCAAGATGAAAGCCAGGAGTGAGTCCAGGAGCATCCTCCCGGCGCGTGTTTCGGCGGTAAAGCCTTTTTCAAGGGGTGTGGAATAGAAGGGAAACACTGGTATAAAATGCCCCATCACCCAATGGGAACCGCATCCACTAATTATCTCTAGCAGTTGTCAAGACAGCGGGGGCACCAATCATTGTTCGGCACATCGCACCCATTGTCACCCATATAGATGTATGCAACATAGATCACCTGAATGTAAAAAGACCAACAATAAGGTAATTAATGTAAGTTCACATATACTTACAGATAATGATTTTTTGCATATATAAAAAACTCTTACGGAATTTTTGATTGCGGGTTTTCATTTGGTTTACCATGTTTTGGCGATTTTTCCAGTATTGTCCATTGATGCATGATCAAGTAATAACATTATTATATATTATATAATACTAGTGTTGTGATACATGTGGTTTTCATGAGGTGTTCATACAGCAGGCATGATGCAGTGACATCATTACATGTATCAGACGCACAGGCGCAGGCTTGAATGGTACATCAGGGAGCCTTAGGCTTCTTAATCTACCTTTCCTTTCAACAGTATCCGTATCCTGAAAATGTGCATACCACTCAAATTGTGTTGCTGAATTTTTTTTCTCTCAAAACTCAGAACTTTTTTATTTTTCCATCGACATAGATGTATCATGTCATAAAAACTCAAACGTTTGAAGAAAGTCTGAGACCTGCAGCCACTGATTGATTGCAGCACTCACATGGCATAACAATGTCAAACAAGCGATACCGCCAATACCACTGGAATAAAATATTATGAAAAATAGGAAACTTCATAATTCTCACTTTTATAACAATCATACATATACATTAGACTAACTCAGAAAACAATTCCAGCAAATATCACAGGTATACCAACACAAATATACAGTCTGCCAGATGTAGCTCCGCACTCACTGACACAGGATGGAAATCGTATACATAATGATATTACTTGAGCACCTGGAACAACAGGAAGCATTTACAAATACATATATAAGGGAAGCTTAACATCTGGTGAGTATGTATATGGTCATCTTCATGTTTCCTCACTAAAAATGAGTATTCCATTCAGATCTCCCAAGGGAATCCTTAAATATACATTTCTTCTTCACTGACAAAGATAATAGCCAACAACAGTAACAATTGTTGTATAGAGGAGAGGAGAGCTGGTTGAATGAAACATGTTAATCCACCATCTACAACTATATATACAGTACATATATAGTATATATGCATCTATTAGATATGAGAAGATTGATCCGTGAAGCATTGACTTTGATTCAATTTTCCCTGAAATTTTAAGGTACCTGCAAATTTGAACACTCTGCGAATAAAAAATAAAATTGAATTGCGGATATTTTGAAATTGAAACTCACCAGCTTTGCTGAATTTTCTTAAAAAATTTGATGTGAATACATTTACGCAAATACTGGAAAGCTTGTAATTGCTCAGAAAATACATGTGGCGGAGAGGAGGGAGAGAAACTCACTGGTTTACCATAAGAGCTTAGACATTCCAGGCAAGAGAGGACCTCACTGACCTGAAGAGCTTACATTCTACATGAGAGAGAGGACCCCGCTGACCATAGGAGCTTATGTAGGATGCTAGCAGGTGCGTAGGATGCAGTGACACACAGGAGGCAGAACAAGGGTTAATGGGTTCTTTATTTATAAGAACGGTAATGGTACAAGCAGGGGGGTAAGGAATGTGATTAGGGGAAAACCAAATGCAATAGAATGTAACAGGTTAACTTATCAGTCTCTGTGCGCTGGAGGAAAGTGGCTGGAAGATCCCATGGCGGCGCCTCAGGCAGCGCGAGATGTCTCCAATCTGGTCACGCAGATGAGCGATACACTTTCTCCTTGAGACGACGAATTCTCTGGGTTCTTCGGCACGGGATCTCCTGATCCGTGCACCCGGTGAGGCAGAGGTGATGGTCAGCGGCACAGAAGAGGAAGCAGAGAGTTCAGTGAGCAAGGCTGCAGAAGGAATACAAAGTCCAGTGGACACAGCCACAGGCATGGGCCGGTCTTCAGCAGGCACCGCAAGGATAGGACTAAGCGGTGCCTCCACAGTGGTGAGCGGAACGAAGGTCTATACTTTATCCCGGTCAGTACATGGTGATGAAGTCTCTCTGAGCTGAGGGTAGGGAGCGTCGGCAGTCTGGCTAGCTGGGCGTATAGGTATAGGCACAACTAGCAGGCGTGGGTCTGTGAAGAGGGAGTTAACCATCTTACTATTCACAAGCTCGGTCCCCACCAAGTGTCCTCAATTCCGGCTCAAACTGCTATTTAAGTCGGACCCGCCCCCCTCATTCAGGTGCCATGTACTGCTCTGGTCAGTAATCTCTTCCCCCTGAAACACTAGTGACAGCCCCGATGGTCCCGGCCCAGATGCGCAGGAGAGACCATCAACTTGATTCTCCTCCCTACACTTACACTCTGCAGGAGAGAGAGAACCCTGCTGACCACAAAAGCTTACACTCTACAGGAGAGAGAGAGAGAGAGGACCCTGCTGACCATAAGAGCTTTCAAATGGTCAACAATTTCAACTCAAACTTGATCTTCCAAGGATCAATTGGCTCATCTCTTCCAGGCGCAATTTCACACTCTGTTGAAGACATAGTGAGTGTGCTAATAACATCTGGCAAGTCCTGATTAGTCCTGGAAAGTGATTATGTGACCCTGACAAAGTCCCGATCTCAACATTATAGAATCTTTTTTAGATTACATGAAGAGACAGAAGGATTTGTTTCAAGCCTACAACCATAGATCTGTGGTTAGCTCCCCAAGGTGTTTGGAACAACTTCACTGCAGAGTTGCTTTAAAAACTGTGTGCAAATATCAAGAACCTAGATGAATTGATGATTTTGTCTTGTTTTGAAGACAAAGGGAGGCCATGCCAACTGTTAGTTACATTTAGGTTTATCATTTGTTAACTTTTTGAAAAGTAAACTATCAACACATATTATTGAAAGCATTCTTAATTTGCCGCATTTTTTGCATACCTTCCTAAAAGTTTTGCACAGAACTCTCTCTCTCTCTCTACAGATATATACACTAAGTCATCTAGCCACTATTTGTCATTTAACATATACAAATTGGTTTTCATTTTGCATCCGTTGTTTGAAGGGAACAAAAAGCATAACACAAGACACTTTATTCCTCAATTCAATATGGACACAAAGTGGATTGTGTATATAAGAATCAAAAATCCATCCAGTTTCACATGTCATTCACGGGGTGAGTACTGAGGACTGACTGTGCGTCCCATTGAGGAATCATAAAGAAACCCTAAATTTTAAAAAGATACAATATTTATTTCAATCTTAAAACCTACCATATGGTGGTACATTCACACCACTACGAAAAAACATACTGTGCAAAACCAAAAAACACAAAAGCAAAAACCTTGGAAATATTTCTGTTGGTATCTATATATATTGTGCACAGGACATTGAATTATGTGCCCGGCTGCTGGTATAAATATATCATTGTAGGTCAATGGTGATTTTTAAGACTTTTATCATGGTTTTTGATGATATCCACAAACAGTCCCTCATTAGCAAGGGACATATTTTTGATCTATATTTACCTTGGCCAGTGCTATTTATATTTATATATACTTTTTCTGAATGTGGAAAATCACTGAGGACAGGACACTGAACCAGGTGACCTGATTTATTAGTAACAATTTTTTTTTTAATCTAAAAAGCATTTATGGATTAATTCTATTATCTGTCTGTAATCTTTATAAGCCATCAATCTGGAGCAAGTATAGTAAACCAGTGGGGGTTGGTTGAAACTTTGTACTGTGACTTGAATAAAGAAAAATGTTTGATTTGCACTTTAAGGTTTGAAGATAGTATACCCGTACGGGTAATCGTATTTCATAGTTAGTAATTGTTTTCCACTCTTATTAAAATGGGCCCATATTGTAATATGTTTTGTTACGTAACGTTCCAGTGTCCTCACCTGCCATAAAGGGAAGCCTCAGTTTGTATTAATTTGTTTTATTGCATTTCAAAAATTTGTATGTCTTTTGCTAACGTGTAACTGTTGTTTTCTTTTCCCAGTCCGGGAGCACTGGATTTAACGGGGGGGAGAGCGGTGCCCCAGGGTCCTGGTCGTTGCAGTGGTATTGCTTTCCTCTCAGGGAGAGTGATGCTACATTTGGAGGTAAAGAAAGATAACTGCATCCAGGTAACACAAACATGCAACACATTTCACACTGCAGGCCACCAAGGGGAGCTCCTGACCCTATTTATTAGGTCACTCCCCATATACAGTACAGACCAAAAGTTTGGACACACCTTCTCATTTAAAGATTTTTCTGTATTTTCATGACTATAAAAGTTGTACATTCACACTGAAGGCATCAATATTATGAATTAACACATGTGGAATTATATACTTCACAAAAAAGTGTGAAACAACTGAAAATATGTCTTATATTCTAGGTTCTTCAAAGTAGCCACCTTTTGCTTTGATGACTGCTTTGCACACTCTTGGCATTCTCTTGATGAGCTTCAAGAGGAAGTCACCGGGAATGGTTATCACTTCACAGGTGTGCCCTGTCAGGTTTAATAAGTGGGATTTCTTGCCTTATAAATGGGGTTGGGACCTTCAGTTGTGTTGAGCAGAAGTCTGGTGGATACACAGCTGATAGTCCTACTGAATGGACTGTTAGAATTTGTATTATGTAAAGAAAAAAGCAGCTAAGTAAAGAAAAACGAGTGACCATCATTACCTTAAGAAATGAAGGTCAGTGTCAGGACTCTGAACATTTTTTACCTTTTGTGCATTACTGCCCTTTTTCAAGATGGCGTCTTTGGTCTCATGTGCAAAGTGTCTCCTGCTATAAAACTCCACCCCAGCCTTCAGTCTGTGCTAGAGCATTCTGCCTTGCATCCAGCTCCTGACCTTTGATTACTCCCTGGCTATACACCTGCTCCTGTGAACCTGTGTGGTGATCCTGCTACTCTGCTCTGAGTTCCAGTAGTGTTGTCGCGCGTGTCCAGCCTCCCGGCTTGTGATTGGTTGATCGCGGCGCAACCAATCACAAGCCGGGACGTCACGGGAGGCTGGACACGCGCCCATTTTAAAAAGCGCGCGTGTCCAGCCTCCCGTGACGTCACGGCTTGTGATTGGTTAATGGCGGCCATGTTGCCGGGACGCGGACCAATCACAGCAAGCCGTGACGTAATTTCGTCACGGCTTGCTGTGATTGGTCCGCGTCCCGGCAACATGGCGCCGTGACCAATCATAAGCCGGGACGTCACTGGAGGCTGGACACGCGCGCTTTTTAAAAAGCGCGCGTGTCCAGCCTCCCGTGACGTCACGGCTTGTGATTGGTTAATGGCGGCCATGTTGCCGGGACGCGGACCAATCACAGCAAGCCGTGACGTAATTTCGTCACGGCTTGCTGTGATTGGTCCACGTCCCGGCAACATGGCCGCCCTGACCAATCACAAGCCGGGACTTCACGTAACCAAGTAAAAGCGCGAATTTTAAACAAACAACGCTGCCGGTTCCCTCACTAAGGTCCAGGCTGCGTCGGACAGGTGAGTATAGCGATATTTTTTATTTTAATTCTTTCTTTTACACATTTATATGGATCCCAGGGCCTGAAGGAGAGTTTCCTCTCCTTCAGACCCTGGGAACCATCAGGAATACCGTCCGATACTTGAGTCCCATTGACTTGTATTGGTATCGGGTATCGGTATCGGATTGGATCCGATACTTTGCCGGTATCGGCCGATACTTTCCGATACCGATACTTTCAAGTATCGGACGGTATCGCTCAACACTAGTGACCACTCACGTGACCGCGACGTCATCGAAGGTCCTTCACTCTGCATTCTTAGGAACGGAGGCAGACGTTTGCAGCGATGACAGCCAGGGGCCATCCGAGGGTGAGTATATCCATATTTTTTATTTTTATTCTTTATTTTTTACATGAATATGGATCCCAGGGCCTGAAGGAGAGTTTCCTCTCCTTCACACCCTGGGAACCATCCAGGATCGCTCCCTATTACGTTCCGATATTTGTGTCCCATTGACTTGTATTGGTATTGGGTATCGGTATCGGCGATATCCGATATTTTTTGGATATCGGCCGATCCAATCCGATACCAATACTTTCAAATATTGGAAGGTATCGCTCAACACTATTAACCAGGCCTCCCTGGTTGAGCTAAGATATGATTTGAACTGCCTAATAAGCATATCTATCTGTGCCTGGACTAAGAAAAGGATTTATTCGTGTCAAGTATCCTCAAGAATAACTGTGCTTCATAGACTTTCTGCTTGATTGCATTTTCCTCTGAAGTTTCCTATAGACTGCTAAGCTGCGTTTATTATTTACACCAAGTGTTGTGGACTTGAGTTTCTCTCTGCACCTGTTTGAATCACCGTGTGATAATATAGACTTTACCACTTATAAAACTGTGTCCTGTAGTTGTCTTGTTCCATGCAAAGAGTCTCCTGAGTTATCCCCTATAATTATTACAGGATACTCTAGCCATAAAAAAAGGAGACTGCTGGAACAATGACTGCAGAAAGCAAATTAGAGCAGGTGTTTTCCATAATTAGATCACTGCAGAAAGATGTGGAAGGTCTGCAAAAGAAGTTTGGAAGCTTTGAACACAATCAACAAGTGTTTGGACAAACTTTGCTGGACTTGAGCAACCACATGGCAGCCCAGGAAAACAAACTTGCTGGCATAGAGTCCCAGTATGGACGGGCTTTTCAGGATATAAGCACGCAAATAGCTGCACAAGTGACTTTACCATCTGGGCAACCAACACCAGCTGGCCCACCTAAGTTGCCCCCATTCAGATTTAATGGTGATCGCGACAAATTTCGTGGCTTTGTGAATCAATGTATGCTATATTTTCATGTGCATGCTGACTGTTTTCTTACTGATAGATCCAAAGTATTGTGTGTAATAATGCTACTGACCTCACGAACGCTCGCCTGGGCGAATCCGATGATTGAGTCTCGTGACCCACGGTTAAATGACTTGGATAATTTCTTGGCCGCTATGGCATTAATGTCTGATGACCCTAATCGCCATGCAACCGCTGAATCTGCTTTGTTGTCTTTACGCCAGGCTAAACGTTCTGTTATTGAGTATGCCACTGAATTCAGGAGATTGGCGGTAGATACCAATTGAGACAGTTATGCACAATTGCCTATTTTTAAGAGGGGTCTGTCTAGTATTGTAAAAGATGAACTAGCCCACTCTGAGTCACCACAAGAGCTAGAGACATTTATACAGCATTGTGTGCGCATAGACATTCGCCTTACTGAGCGTAGGCAGGAGAAATTTGCTGCATATAACCGTGTTTCTAACTTTTCCCTTCCTTCCAAAGAGCCTGCAGGTAAAACCTCTTGGGAGGTGGAGGAGGTGCCCATGCAAATTGATTCCGTTCAGAGGCGCGAGATCAATGAGCGCCGGGAGCATCGCCTGCGTGAAAGTCTATGTTTCTACTGTGACCAGTCTGACCACTTCTTGATCAATTGTCCTAAGTGTCCTAGATGGCCTAACAAGGTGCTAGCAGCAATAGGGGAGTATGACAATTGTGATGATGAATCTGACATCTCTGAATGTAGCCTGCCTTTAAACGCTGTATTCCATTCACTTTCTATGACTTCACCCCCCAAGGAGCTGAAGGAAAAGAACTCTCACTGTTCTCTCCCTATTAAGATCCTGTGTTCAGGACAGTGGATTTCCAGTTCAGCTATGATTGACTCTGGTGCAGGTGGCAATTTCATGGATATCGCATTTGCCAAGGAACATGGTATTAAAATTCAGCAAAGAGCCTCTCCAATTACCATGGAAACAGTGGATTGGTCACCTTTAATCTCTGGGCCTGTGGATCAGGAGACCGTACCCCTTGAAATTTTGTTGGAGCCTAAGCATCAGGAGCAACTTTCTTTCTTGCTAATTTCTTCTCATTTTCCTGTGATTCTAGGCATTCCTTGGTTGCGTTCTCAGAACCCAATTATCAACTGGGAGACCAAGGAGATTATCTTCCCAACAAGGAGCAACTCAGCGTTAACAGAAGCTATCCCTGAGCCCACGACTACGGAACCACATGTACAGGTATTTTCTTTACCTCCAGCTTATAAAGAGTCCTCTGACATCTGTGACAAGAAGAATGAATGAAGAAGAATGCAGATCAGCTTCCCCCACACAGGCATTATGACTGTCCCAATGAGCTGCTTCCCGGGGCAGCCATTCCTTTTGGTAACGTATACCCTTTGGCGGCACCTGAGCTTCAAGCCTTAAAAGAGTATATTGATGAAAATCTGGCCAAATGCTTCATATGTCCTTCTTCCTCACCAGCAGGGGCACCTATCTTTTTTGTAAAGAAGAAGGATGTGACCCTGAGACCCTGTGTTGACTATCGAGAACTCAATAAGGTAACCGTATGAAACCGTTACCCTTTGCCTCTGTTTCCCGAATTACTGGAAAGAGTCCGCCATGCTAAGGTGTTCTCTAAACTGGATCTTCGTGGGGATTATAATTTGGTGCGTATTTGTCCAGGGGATGAGTGGAAGACAGCATTCAGATGCTGGTATGGACACTTTGAATCTCTTGTGATGCCCTTCGGGCTTTGTAGCGCCCCTGCAACTTTTCAACACCTTGCTAATGACATTTTCAGAGATTTGTTGGACCAGTTTGTAGTGATCTATTTGGACGATATACTAATCTTTTCTGACTTTCTACAGGAACATGAAGAACATGTCAACACTGTTTTAAGATGTCTGAAAGAGAACCATCTGTATATTAAGCCAGAGAAATGCAAGTTCCATCATTCTGAGATACAGTTCTTAGGTTATATCATCTCTCCCCAGGGGCTGAACATGGAATCTGGTAAGATTCAGGCTATCCTTGACTGGCCGGTACCCAAGAATGTTAAGAAGGTCCAACGTTTTATTGGTTTTGGAAATTTCTACAGACGCTTCATTCGAAATTTTTCTGATATTGTCTGTCCCATTACTTCCTTGACAAAGAAGGAAAAGCCCTTTAAGTGGTCATCACAGGCTCAAGAAGCTTTTGATCGGCTTAAAGTCTGTTTCACATCAGCACCGCTGTTGATACACCCAGATCCAACACTTCCTTTCATTGTGGAGGTGGACGCTTCTGATAATGCTTTGGGGGCTATTCTCTCCCAAAGAACTGTAGAGAAGGGTCTGCTACATACTTGTGCTTTCTTTTCCCGTAGACTAACCTCAGCAGAAAAGAATTACGATGTGGGAGACAAGGAATTGCTGGCTATTATTGCGGCTTTCAAAGAATGGAGGCATCATCTGCAAGAAGCTGCACAACAGATCGTAGTGCTAACTGACCATCGCAATCTAGAGTTCCTTAGATCCGCTAGATGTCTTTCTCCTCGTCAGGCTCGTTGGAACTTATTTTTAAATCAATTTAACTTTGTTATCTCGTACGTCCAGGTTCTCGTAATGGGAAGGCTGATGCTTTATCCCGAATCCATGCTGCAGATTCCATACCTGGAGTCCCGTACAAGACCATTCTATCTGATGCCAATTTCATCGGAGTTATCCACGATCAGGACTTGTGGAAGGAGTGCAGGGAGGCCTATGAAGGTGATGTATTTCTGGCCAACCCACCTGTGGATATTAATCTTGTCTTTAAGGGTGGCATGTGTGTTGTGAATTCTGCTCTTGGGCTCCCTCCGGTGGTTGTTGGTGGTAGTGCATTTGTCTTGGGGTTGTAATCCGGGCAGGTGTTTCTTCTGATTGCAGCTCTATTAGGTATTTTGGTGTGCAGGATCCATGAGTCCATGCCAGTTGTCCATTGTACTTGGAGGGATTACATCTCTCTCTGGCTCCTCATGCCCTGCTGCCATTTCAGCTAAGATAAGTGTCTGTTTTTTTGTCTCTGTGCACACATGCAGTGTGCTTTGCAATTCAGTGCAATTCATTGTGTTTTTGTCCAGCTTAGACTTTGTTTGGATTTTTCAGTCATGCTGGATTCTCAGAAGATGCATATATACTTTCTATGTCTTTAGTTAGATGTAGAATATTTGTATTATCTGCTGTGGATATTTTTAGGATTTTATACTGACCGCTTAGAATTCTGTCCTATCCTTTTCTATTTAGCTAGAAGTGCCTCTTTTGCTAAATCCTGTTTTTCTGCCTGCGTGTGTTTTTCCTCTTATACTCACAGTCAATATTTGTGGGGGGCTGCCTATCCTTTGGGGTTCTGCTCTGAGGCAAGATAGAATTCCCATTTCCATCTATAGGGGTATTTAGTCCTCCGGCTGTGTCGAGGTGTCTAGGACGTGTTAGGTACATCCCACGGCTACTTCTAGTTGTGGTGTTAGTTTAGGGGTTGCGATCAGTACAGTTACCACCTACTCCTGAGAAAGTCTCTCATGCGGCTCCAAGGTCACCGGATCATAACACATGTGGTTCAGAGATCGATGTATCTACATCCCGGAGGTCGTCCGTCTGCAGATCCTCAAGTTTGTACATGACTCCAAGTTGGCTGGTCACAGGGGGGTACAGAAGACACAAGAGTTCCTGAGCCGATTCTTCTGGTGGCCTACTTGCCTGAAGGATACCAAGGACTATGTTCTCTCTTGTGAGGTATGTGCCCGTTTCAAGACTCCTCATGTGGCACCTATGGGTCTTCTACAACCATTACCTGTTCCGTCCCGCCCTTGGGGGTCTATATCAACAGACTTTATTGTGGAGCTGCCTACATCGGGGGGCATGAATACAATCATGGTGGTAGTTGATCGCCTGACTAAAGCTGCTCATTTGTTTCCGTGCACCGGCCTCCCCTCAGCTAAAGATACAGTGAACTTGGTTATACAGAATGTCTTTTGGTTGCACGGGGTTCCGGATGAGATCATCTCTGACCGTGGAGTACAGTTCACTTCAAGATTCTGGAAGGGGTTTTGCTCTGCACTCAATATTAATGTCTGTCTCTCTTCTGCTTACCATCCCCAGACAAATGGTCAGACTAAGCGTACCAACCAGACGCTGGAACAATATCTAAGATGTTATGTCAGCCATCTCCAGGATGATTGGTTGGAGTTGTTGCCGAATTTTCATATAATAATTCTCAGAGCGCCTCCACTAAATTTATACCTTTCTTTGCCAATCTGGGTTATCATCCGTGTATTTTACCTAGGTCTCCAATTAATTCTCCGGTTCCGGCAGTGGAGGAAAGGCTGACTGCGATGAGACAGAATCTGGAGGTTCTGAAGGAATCCCTGACCACAGCTCAAGAACGTTATAAGAGATCGGCTGATAGATTCCGTAAACCTGCACCCACGTTCAAGGTAGAAGATTCCGTGTGGTTAGCAACTAAGAATCTGAAGTTAAACGTTCCTTCACAAAAACTTGGACAGAAATTCATTGGCCCTTTCAAGATCAACGGTATTGTGAGCTCTGTGGCCTGCCGGCTGAAGCTGCCTAAGACAATGAAGGTACACCCAGTTTTTCATGTATCTTTACTAAAGCCTGTATCTCCTAATACCTTCCAGGGACGTGTTGTGCCACCTCCGCAGCCTGTGGTGATTGATGGGCAAGAACAATTCGTGGTGGAGGAAATTATTGATTCCAGGATTCCCAGGAATCGGCTCCAATATCTGATAAGATGGCAGGGATATCCCCCTGAGGAAGACTCTTGGGAACCTGTGAAAAACATCAATGCCCAACAGAAGATTTCTCATTTTCTTCAGAGATTCCCTGAGAAACCAGGTCCAGGATCATCCTGAGGCCGCTTCTAAGGAGGGAGTAATGTCAGGACTCTGAACATTTTTTACCTTTTGTGCATTACTGCCCTTTTTCAAGATGGCGTCTTTGGTCTCATGTGCACTGTGTCTCCTGCTATAAATCTCCACCCCAGCCTTCAGTCTGTGCTAGAGTATTCTGCCTTGCATCCAGCTCCTGACCTCTGATTACTCCCTGGCTATACACCTGCTCCTGTGAACCTGTGTGGTGATCCTGCTACTCAGCTCTTAGTTCCTGCTGCATACACAAGTTTCCAGTAATCCTCCTTCATCTGCTGTTCGTGTTTACTTCCATCTGCATTTGCTGGTCATTAGTGTTGAGCGATACCGTCCGATACTTGAAAGTATCGGTATCGGAAAGTATCGGCCGATACCGGCAAAGTATCGGATCCAATCCGATACCGATACCCGATACCAATACAAGTCAATGGGACTCAAGTATCGGATGGTATCCCTGATGGTTCCCAGGGTCTGAAGGAGAGGAAACTCTCCTTTAGGCCCTGGGATCCATATTAATGTGTAAAAGAAAGAATTAAATAAAAAATATTGCTATACTCACCTCTCCGACGCAGCCTGCACCTCACCGAGGGAACCGGGAGCGTTCTTTGCTTAAAATTCGCGCATTTACTTCCTTACGTGAAGTCCTGGCTTGTGATTGGTCGCGTCGCCCATGTGGCCGCGACGCGACCAATCACAAGCCAGAACGTAATTTTAAAATCCTGAAGGACCTGAAATTACGTCACGGCTTGCTGTGATTGGTCGCGTCGCGGCCACATGGGCGGCACGCGACCAATCACAAGCCAGGACTTCACGTAAGGAAGTAAACGCGCGAATTTTAAGCAAAGAACGCTGCCGGTTCCCTCGGTGAGGTCCAGGCTGCGTCAGAGAGGTGAGTATAGCAATATTTTTTATTTTAATTCTCTCTTTTACACATTATATTACATTAATGTTGTTTCGATACCGATACCCGATACCACAAAAGTATCGGATCTCGGTATCGGAATTCCGATACCCGCAAGTATCGGCCGATACCCGATACTTGCGGTATCGGAATGCTCAACACTACTGGTCATGTAAGCTGTTGCTGCTTTGCAATAACCTGAGACTATTAACCAGGCCTCCCTGGTTGAGCTGAGATATGATTTGAACTGCCTAATAAGCATATCTATCTGTGCCTGGACTAAGACAAGGATTTATTTGTGTCAAGTATCCTCAAGAATAACTGTGCTTCATAGACTTTCTGCTTGATTGCATTTTCCTCTGAAGTTTCCTATAGACTGGTAAGCTGCATTTATTATTTGCACCAAGTGTTGTGGACTTGAGTTTCTCACTGCACCTGTTTACCTGTTTGAATCACCATGTGATAATATAGACAATAATATTTACCACTTATAAAACTGTGTCCTGTAGTTGTCTTGTTCTACGCAAAGAGTCTCCTGAGTTATCCCCTATAATTATTACAGTCAGTCAGTCCGAAAAATTGGGAAAACTTTGAAAGTGTCCCCAAGTGCAGTGGCAAAAACCATCAAGCGCTACAAAGAAACTGGCTCACATGAGGACCGACTCAGGAAAGGAAGACCAAGAGTCACCTCTGCTTCTGAGGATAAGTTTATCTGAGTCACCAGCCTCAGAAATCACAGGTTAACAGCAGCTCAGATTAGAGACCAAGTCAATGCCACACAGAGTTCTAGCAGCAGACACATCTCTACAACAACTGTTAAGATGAGACTTTGTGCAGCAGGCCTTCATGGTAAAATAGCTGCTAGGAAACCAATGCTAAGGACAGGCAACAAGCAGAAGAGTGTTGTGAATTCTGTTCTTGGGCTCCCTCCGGTGGTTATAAGTGGTAGCGCTGCTGTCTGTCCTTAACAGCAGTTATCAGGTGTGTCCACTCTGGACTGGGCTATTTAGTCTGGCTTCACCCTTTAGTGAGTGCCAGTTGTCCATGGTTTTCTGGAGGATTCACATCTCTTCATGGTCTCTTCTGCTTCCTGGTCTTTTCATCAAGATAAGTCCTGCTTGTTTTGCAGCCCACATTTTGTGGGCCTTACTGTTCAGTGCATTTCATGTTTTTTCTTGTCCAGCTTAATCTGTGTAAGGATTTATGCAGTCAAGCTGGAGTCTCTGGAGAGGCAGATATGCCCTCCATGTCTTTAGTTAGATGTGGCGTTTTTTGTATTTTCTGTGGTGGATATTTCCTAGTATTTTAATACTGACCGCATAGTTCTCTGTCCTATCTTTCCTATTTTAGCTAGATTGGCCTCCTTTGCTAAATCCTGTTTTCTGCCTGTGTATGTTTTTTCCTCTCCTCTCACAGTCAGTATTTGTGGGGGGATGCCTATCCTTTGGGAATTTTCTCTGAGGCGAGATAGCTTTCCCTTTTCTATCTATAGGGTTAATTAGTCCTCCGGCTGTGTCGAGGTGTCTAGGATCAGTAGGTACATCCCACGGCTACTTCTAGTTGCGGTGTTAAGTTCAGGGTCCGCGGTCAGTACAGATACCACCTTCTCCAGAGTACATCTCATGCTGCTCCTAGGCCACCAGATCATAACAGAAGAGACTTTTTTGGGCAAAAGAACACAAGGAATGGACATTAGACCAGTGGAAATATGTGCTTTGGTCTGATGAGTCCAAATGTGAGATCTTTGGTTCCAACCACCGTGTCTTTGTGCGACGCAGAAAAGTTGAACGGAATGACTCTACATGCCAGGTTCCCGCCATGAAGCATGGAGGAGGAGGTGTGATGGTGTGGGGGTGCTTTGCTGGCGACACTGATGGGGATTTATGCAAAATTGAAGGCATACTGAGCCAGCATGGCTACCACAGCATCTTGCAGCGGCATGCTATTCCATCCGGTTTGCGTTTAGTTGGACCATCATTTATTTTTCAACAGGACAATGACGCCAAACACACCTCCAGGCTGTGTAAGGGCTAGTTGACCAAGAAGGAGAGTGATGGGGTGCTACACCAGATGACCTGGCCTCCACAGTCACCATACCTGAACCCAATCGATATGGTTTGGGGTGAGCTGGACCGCAGAGTGAAGGCAAAAGGGCCAACAAGTGCTAAGCATCTCTGGGAACTCCTTCGAGATTGTTGGAAGACCATTTCCGGTGACTTCCTCTTGAAGCTCAGCAAGAGAATGCCAAGAGTGTGCAAAGCAGTCATCAAAGCAAAAGGTGGCTACTTTGAAGAACCTAGAATATAAGACATATTTTCAGTTGTTTCACACTTTTTTGTGAAGTAGATAATTCCACATGTGTTAATTCATAGTTTTGATGCCTTCAGTGTGAATGTACAATTTTCATAGTCATGAAAATACAGATAAATCTTTAAATGAGAAGGTGTGTCCAAACTTTTGGTCTTTACTGTATATATAACTGGTAGTCTGTAGGGAGAGTTAGTCAGTTCCAGACCAGAGTCTGAGGAGGACAGAGGGTCAAAGGAGCTGTGCATGCCCTCAGAGCTGCAGCTCCCAGAAAGAGACATTGAAAGGCAGAATTGTATTGCAGCGAGTGTGAAGGAAGTCGAAGCAAAGGAGAGGATACCAGAAGGGGCCCAGCCCCACTCAAGCTGTCTCCTTTTGAGGCGCAAATCCTGGTAGCCAGAACACGGAGGGAGTAAGGACCTCTATGCCTTATTTCAGAGACCGGCAGGACAGCTAATTGCAGGTTACCTGTCCGCACCTACACCCAGGAGGCATGGTGACACCTACAGAGCCAGGTTATCTAAGAGACCCTATAAACAGGCTCAAGTCACCAGTCATACGGGTATTGTCCTATCCTGTATGGGGACAGAGAGTGCGAAACATCGCATCTGTGAGACCCTTATGTGAAGCCATAGGCAGTAAGGGACTACACCACCTCAGCGCAAACGAAGGCTACTGATTTCCACCTGGATAAGGGAACTCTAGACTTGCCTCCAGCCGGCCGGATTCTGCCTGCCCTGTGATCTGGTGCCCTGGACTGTGGATGCTGAAGTCTTCAGTAAAGGCAAAGAGTCTGCAACCCTGTGTCCTCTTTCTTCACTGCACCATTCATCATTCACCATCTACACACCGGGAAGCCCTGGGATACGCTTCACCTGTGGGAAGGTATACCATCTAGATGCCATAACATCACCCCAGCGGACCCCTTAAAGCAGCATCGGACACCCTGACCGAATACCACAGGTAAACTCTATCCCTTTAAAGATCTTTCCCCTTTAATACGGATGTCCCAGGGCCACGGACCGGGTCAGCCACTGTGACATCCCCCTGTGAATCGCAGGACCCGGTACCGAGTACCCTTAGCCCGCGGGGAGACAAAAATCCATGGTGTACTTGAATGTTTTTAAACTTTACCTTGGGCTATAGGGTCCTTTTATCTGCGGGTGTGACCTATGTCTAGAGCTAGTGGTTCCCTACTGAGGGTGTGGAGGCAATATCAAGCATAGGGTGCATCCAGGAAATAACAGGGGCAGTCATGGCTGAATGGGAGTGACACAACGCTACCCCCCTAGGGTGCCAACCTCCACCGCTAGGCAGAAAAAAGCATAGGAATTTACCAGGGATCTGCAGCAAACATTTCCAAGGTTTTTGTTTTTGTGTTTTTTGGTTTTGCACAGTGTGTTTGTTCATAGTGGTGTGCACTTACCACCATATGGTGGGTTTTAACCCCTTTCTGACATCTGACGTGCTATCCCGTTGAGGTGGTATGGGCCCATATGACCACCGACGGGATAGTACGTCATCATCGATCAGCCGCGCTCACGGGGGAAGCACGGCCGATCGGACCCGGGTGTCAGCTGACTATCGCAGCTGACATCCGACACTATGTGCCAGGAGCAATCACGGACCGCTCCTGGCACATTAACCCCCGTCACACTGCGATCAAAGATGATTGCAGTGTTCCCGCGGCACAGGGCAGCATCACGCAGGGAGAGGGCTCCCTGCATGCTTCCCTGAGACCCTCGGAGCAGCACGATGTGATCGCGTTGCTCCGAAGGTCTCCTACCTCCTCCTCCCTGCAGGCCCGGATCCAAAATGACCAGCGGGGCCTTCCGGGTCCTGCGGGGAAGTGGCTTGCAAGCGCCTGCTCAGAGCAGGAGCCGGCAAGCCTCCTTCAGTGCCTGTGTGATTGCTGATCTGACACAGTGCACTGCAAAGTGTCAGATCAGCGATCTGACACTATAATGTGATGTCCCCCCTGGGGCAATGTAACAACTTTTAAAAAAAATATTTACAAGTGTTAAAAAAAACAAAACCTAAATATATAAAAAAAAATTGTTCTGTAGCGTTTCGCCTATTACGTGTCTTGGGGGACACTCGCTTAGCACGGGATTAACGCTCTCAGGCATGATTTTTCACACATAATGGTCCATTTGGTTTATTAAATACAGCATAAACCGTGTCTCGAACAGTTCTTTACATCACCATATCCGGATATCACATACGGCTTTACATAGCCTTCAGTGGTCACACTGGTATCTCTCTCCAGACACCAGATGACTGCACAGTTCCGCAACTGTCATATGTTAGCGCACAGTTCTTTTCACCATACCAGGGGTTACCTCTCAGGAGCTCCTGCTCCACGGGTTGACTCCACGTCAGTCCCAAGTCCTCCACACGGACTGTTCAGGTCGACGGTCTCTCAGTGCTTCCAGGACATCTCCACTGCTAGGAGACTCCAACACTGACCGTCCAGGTCAACGGCCTCTCAGTGCTTCCAGGACATCTCCACTGTTAGAAGACTCCAACACTGACCGTCCAGATCCACAGGTCTCTCAGATGCTTCCAGGACATCTCCACTTCCAGGTGACTCCAACACACAGACCACTCAGTGCCAAAACCCAACCATGTGCTATTCAGGAATCCTATTTCCCTGGACTTCCAACACAGGCTTCCAGGGCCTTGCACTTGGACCATTCAGATCCACACACAGGAACCCACGGAAACCATGTGACCCACACCCTGGTCACATTACATACCTGTAACCACTCCCCTGGGTGGGAGTGTGGGTGTGTGGCTAGTTTGTCCCTCCCATCTCACATAACTAGCCCTGCCAACCTCCCATTATAACTACACAATTACTTGTGGGACTACAGATACCAGAACACCACATCGCTTCAGGCTGGCAGCGCAGAGTCTCCTCCTCTGCGACACACATATCAGCCATTCACCACAATGCCAGACTTTGTCACATCACATTTATGCCTCCAAGTGCATCTTGAAGCGCACACAAAGCACCCCCTGGCTGTAACATTGGTCACTGCACCACAGTTCCAATAAATACATTTCTTTGTCTAAATAAAAAACCCCATAAAAGTACACATACTTAGTATCACTGCGTCCGTAATGACCCAACCTATAATACAGTCCCACTAGTTAAACCCCTTTAGTGATCACCGTAAAAAAAAAACCGAGGCAAAACACAACGCTTTATTATCATACCGCCAAACAAAAAGTGGAATAACACGCGATCAAAAAGAGGGATATAAAAAAACATGGTACCGCTGAAAACGTCATCTTGTCCCGCAAAAAATGAGCCACAATACAGCATCATCAGCGAAAAAATAGAAAAGTTATAGTCCTCAGAATAAAGCAATGCAAAAATAATTATTTTTCATATAAAATACCGTATTTTTCACTTTGTAAGACGCTCCAGATTATAAGACTCACCCCAAATTTTGAGGAGAAAAATAGGAAAAAACTTTTTTTAATAAATCAGGGGGCTTCTTATAATCCATGCATCTTATTGCTTACCAGGGGTTGTGGCTGCGGTGGATCAGGGTCACAGGGTTGTTGCTGGAGGCAGGAGTGGAGCATTGCTGCAGGCTAGGATGAGGGGGTCTGCAGGGGGGCTCCTGTGCTGCAAGTGGGCTCCTGTGCTGCAGGCTGGGATGAGGGGTGCTGCAGGGGGGCTCCGGTGCTGCAGGGGGGCTCCCGTGCTGCAGGGCTGTCTCCGGTGCTGCAGGGCTGTCTCCGGTGCTGCAGGGGGCTCTGGTGCTGCAGGGCTGTCTCCAGTGCTGCAGGGCTGTCTCCGGTGCTGCAGGGCTGTCTCTGGTGCTGCAGGGCTGTCTCTGGTGCTGCGGGGGGCTCTGGCGACATTTTGTGAAAGGCCAGAGCCCCGGCAATTCGTCCATGCTTTCCTGTGTGGTGGACTTCGGGAAAATGCCCGCCGGGATCTTGAGAGATGAGATTTCAGCCCTGAAATCTCATCTCCTGAGATTCTGGCGGCCATTTTCCCGGAGTCAGTCATACAGGAAAGCATGGATGAACTTCCAGGGGGCTCTGGTCTTTCACAAAATGTCGCCAGAGCCCCCGCAGCACCGGAGCCCCCAGCATCACCCGGGGCAGCAGTGGACAACCGTGGCGGGTGGCAGACAACTGCAGCAGCGATGGCGGGCAGCAGCGGTGGCAGACACCCCCTCATCCCAGCCTGTAACGGTAAGCGGTATATCCGCTTGTAAGACGCACCCCCATTTCCCCCCCAAATTTGGGGGAAATAAAGTGTGTCTTACAAAGCGAAAAATACGGTAGATTTTATCGTATAAAAGTGCCAAAACATAAAAAAAGATATAAAAGAGGTATCACTGTAATCGTACTGACCCGAAGAATAAAACTGCTTTATCAATTTTATCAAATGTGGAATGGTATAAATGCCTCCCCCAAAAGAAATTCACGAATTGCCGGTTTTTGTTCATTCTGTCTCACAAAAATTGGAATAAAAAGCGATCAAAAAATGTCACGTTCCCGAAAATGGGACCAATAAAACGTCAACTCGTCCCGCAAAAAACAAGACCTCACATGACTCTGTGGGCCAAAAAATATGGAAAAATTAAAGCTCTCAAAATGTGGAGACACAAAAACTATTTTTTGCAATAAAAAGTGTCTTTTAGTGTTTGACAGCTGCCAATCATAAAAATCAGCTAAAAACCCGCTATAAAAGTAAATCAACGCCCCCTTCATCACCCCCTTAGTTAGGGAAAAATAATAAAATTTAAAAAATGTATTTATTTCCATTTTCCCATCAGGGTTAGGGTTAGGGCTACAGTTAGGGATAGGGTTATGGCTACAGTTAGGGTTAGGGTTGGGGCTAAAGTTAGTGTTAGGGCTACAGTTAGGGTGGGGGCTACAGTTAGGATTGGGGCTACAGTTAGGGTTAGGGTTGGGTCTACAGTTAGGGTTGAGGCAACACTTGGGGTTAGGGTTGGGGCTAAAGATAGGGTTAGGATTGAGGCTAAAGTTAGGGTTGGGGCTAAAGTAAGGGTTAGGGTTGGAGCTAGAGTTAGGGTTGAGGCTAAAGTTAGGGTTAGGGCTACAGTCAGGGTTGGGGCTACAGTCAGGGTTAGGGTCGGGCTAAAGTTAGGGTTAGGGTTGGGGCTACAGTTAGGGTTGGGGCTACAGTTAGGGTTAGGGTTGGGGCTACAGTTAGGGTTAGGGTTGGGATGAAAGTTATAGTTAGGGTTGGGACTAAAGTTAGGGTTAGGGTTGGGGCTAAAGTTAGGGTTGGGGCTAAAGTTAGGGTTAAGGCTACAGTTAGGGTTGGGGATACAGTTAGGGTTAGGGTTGGGGATAAAGTTAAGGTTAGGGTTGGGGCTAAAGTTAGGGTTAGGGCTGAGGCTAAAGTTAGGGTTGGGGCTAAAGTTAGGGTTAGGGTTTCGATTACATTTACGGTTGGGATTAGGGTTAGGGTTAGGGATGTGTCAGGGTTAGGGTGTGGTTAGGGTTATGGTTAGGGTTAGGGGTGTGTTGGAGTTAGGGGTGTGGTTAGGGTTGGGATTAGGATTAGGGGTGTGTTGGGGTTAGGGATGTGGTTGGAATTAGGGTTAGGGGCATGTTCGGGTTAGAGGTGTGGTTAGGGTTATGGTTAGGGTTGGGATTAGGGTTAGGGGTGTGTTTGGATTAGGGTTTCAGTTAGTTAGTCAGTCAGTTAGTGGGGGGTTTCCACTGTTTAGGCACATCAGGGGCTCTCCAAACGCGACATGGAGTCCGATCTCAATTCCAGCCAATTCTGCTTTGAAAAAGTAAAACAGTGCTCCTTCCCTTCTGACCTCTCCCATGCACCAAAACAGGGGTTTACCCCAACATATGGGGTATCAGCATACTCAGGACAAATTGGACAACTTTTGGGGTTCAATATCTATGGTTACCCTTGAAAAAAAAAATTGGGGGGGGGCTAAAAATAATTTTTGTGGGAAAATTTTTTTTTTAATTTTTATAGCTCGGCGTTATAAACTGTAGTGAAACACTTGGGGGTTCAAAGTTCTCAAAACGCATCTAGATAAGTTCCTTGGGGAGTCTAGTTTCCAATATGGGGTCACTTGTGGGGGGTTTCTACTGTTTAGGTACATCAGAGGCTCTGCAAATGCAATGTGACACCTGCAGACCATTCCATCAAAGTCTGCATTCCGAACAGTGCTCCTTCCCTTCCGAGCTCTGCCATGCGCCCAAATGGTGGTTCCACCCACATATGGGGTATCAGCGTACTCAGGACAAATTGTACAACAACTTTCGGGGTCCAGTTTCTCCTGTTACCCTTGGGAAAATACAAAACTGGGGGCTAAAAAATAATTTTTGTTGAAAAAAAAATAATTTTTATTTTCACGGCTCTGTGTTATAAACTGTAGTGAAACACTTGGGGGTTCAAAGTTCTCTCAACACATCTAGATAAATTCCTTGGGGGGTCTAGTTTCTTATATGGGTCTCTTGGGGGTTTCTACTGTTTAGGTACCTCAGGGGCTCTGCAAACGCAACGTGACGCCTGCAGACCATTCCATCTAAGTTTGCATTCCAAACTGCGCTCCTTCCCTTCCAAGATCTGGCTTGTGCCCAAACAGTAGTTTTCTCCCACATATAGGGTATGAGCGTACTCAGGACAAATTGGACAACAACTTTTGGGGTCCAATTTCTCCTGTTACCCTTGGGAAAATACAAAACTGGGAGCTAAAAAATAATTTTTGTTGAAAAAAAAATAATTTTTATTTTCACGGCTCTGTGTTATAAACTGTAGTGAAACACTTGGGGGTTCAAAGTTCTCTCAACACATCTAGATAAATTCCTTGGGGGGTCTAGTTTCTTATATGGGTCTCTTGGGGGTTTCTACTGTTTAGGTACCTCAGGGGCTCTGCAAACGCAACGTGACGCCTGCAGACCATTCCATCTAAGTTTGCATTCCAAACTGCGCTCCTTCCCTTCCAAGATCTGGCTTGTGCCCAAACAGTAGTTTTCTCCCACATATAGGGTATGAGCGTACTCAGGACAAATTGGACAACAACTTTTGGGGTCCAATTTCTCCTGTTACCCTTGGGAAAATACAAAACTGGGGGCTAAAAAATAATTTTTGTGGAAGAAAAAGAATTTTTATTTTCACGGCTCTGCGTTATAAACTGTAGTGAAACACTTGGGAGTTCAAAGTTCTCTCCACACATCTAGATAAGTTCCTTAGGGGGTCTATTTTCCAAAATTGTGTTACTTGTGGGGGGTGTCAATGTTTAGGCACATCAGGGGCTCTCCAAACGCGACATGGTGTCCTATCTCAATTCCAGTCAATTTTGCATTGAAAAGTCAAATGGTGCTCCTTCCCTTCCGAGCTCTGCCATGCACGCAAACAGTGGTTTACCCCACATATGGGGAATCAGCGTACTCAGGACAAATTGCACAACAATTTTTGGGGTCCAATTTCTTCTGTTACCATTGGGAAAATAAAAAATTGGGGGCAAAAATATCATTTTTGTGAAAAAATATGATTTTTTATTTTTATGGCTCTACATTATAAACTTCGGTGAAGCACTTGGTGGGTCAAAGTGCTCAGCACACATCTATTTAAGTTCCTTAGGGGGTCTACGTTCCAAAATGGTGTCACTTTTGGGGGTTTCAATGTTTAGGCACATCAGGGGCTCTCCAAACGCGACATGGTGTCCTATCTCAATTCCAGTCAATTTTGCATTGAAAAGTCAAATGGTGCTCCTTCCCTTCCGAGCTCTGCCATGCGCCCAAACAGTGGTTTACCCCAACATATGGGGTATCAGCATACTCAGAATAAATTGTACAACAACTTCTGGGGTCCAATTTCTCCTGTTACTCTTGGTAAAATAAAATAAATTTTTTATGAAAAAAAAGTTAAATGTTCATTTTTTTTAAACATTCCAAAAATTCCTGTGAAACACCTGAAGGTTTAATATACTTATTGAATATGGTTTTGAGCACCTTGAGGGGTGCAGTTTTTATAATGGTGTCACACTTGGGTATTTTCTATCATATAGACCCCTCAAAGTGACTTCAAATATGATGTGGTCCCTAAAAAAAATGGTGTTGTAAAAATGAGACATTTCTGGACAACTTTTAACCCTTATAACTCCCTAACAAAAAAACTTTTGGTTCCAAAATTGTGCTGATGTAAAGTAGACATGTTGGAAATGTTACTTATTCAGTATTTTGTGTGACATAACTCTGTGATTTAAGGGCATAAAAATTCAAATTTGGAAAATTGCGAAATAGTCAAAATGTTCGCCAAATATCTGTTTTTTTTTCACAAATAAATGCAGGTAATATCAATGAAATTTTACCACTACCATGAAGTACAATATGTCACAAGAAAACATTGTCAAAATCACTGGGATCCGTAGAAGCGTTCCAGAGTTATAACCTCATAAAATGACAGTGGTCAGAATTGTAAATATTTTCCCTGTCATTAACGTTCAAACCTCCCTTGGGGGTAAAGGGGTTGAGAAATAAATAAAGATTGTATTTTTTTAAATGTAGGGTTTCTATATGATTCCTCTTCAATTGCTACCCTAGGATTAATATTTTTTCTTTAAAATTCTCCTTGTCCGTCTTGTTGCCCTAATTAAACAGCCTCTTAGGCTGTTGAGTTCAGGTCAGGAGGCCTGAGTCCAGTCGGTACATCGCAGATTATACTCAGACAGTGAACATTGGGCTTGTATAACAGACCTTATAGAAACACACGAATGATACTGCACTGTACATTGTTATAAAGTAGATTTAAGCTGAATAAAAGGAAATATAAGATGGTTGATTGGTGTTTTTTGGTATATTTATCAATTTTATCAAAGTGAATTTTAGTTTTAAGTGAGATTGCTGCACAAAAAGGTAAAAAAGTCATGAGTCAGGCAAAATAATTTTCCTGTGATTCATGAATGACAAAAAAATAAAATGTACAATGTACGCAGACAACCATTTTTATTGGTCTGAATGTCTGAGAATGTCTTACACTAAGAAAAAATAATGTCCATTTTTATTGGTTGCAGCACACAGCACGCTAAGTTTTGATCCACACAAGGGTCTTTTTCAAACATGCGTGGAAAGGTTGAGGTCTATTCAGTGGAGCCAATAAAAATGGTTATTTAACCTTGGATGCTTGTGTACTTTCAACTTTTTATAATTGGATTTCACACAGTTAAGATCACTGTGCAGAAAGGTAATGCAAACCTGAAATGTTGGTGTGACTTATAACTACCATTTTTGGTCACTTGGGTTATTTTGGGTCACTTTGGGTTTAGTAAGAAGAACTTCAATCGAAGGCTTCTTCAATCAAGATCTATGAGCTAATTTCATACAAACACCCTACATTACCATAATTGATATATTTTCTAAAATATTTTAGCACATTTTAATGCACTGCAATCATCATTTCTAAAACTGTATGGTGTTAAATATTTCTAAAATCTAGTGCAAGGCATGTACGGCAGTTTTTTGTTTTTTTTTTTAATCTCCAGTGAATTGCATCTATCACTTAAAAGTTAATATTTAAAAATTTCTCTAAAAAGGTTTTTGTGTTTCCCTAGCCTAAGAAATAACCTTCCTGAGTCTGATGATTTATTGTATTTGCAAATTGTGTACTACTGGATTAGTTTGCTCTTGCTACATAGTAATATTCATCTTCTTAGAAATGTATAGGTATCTTGAAATCTTGGATCTAACTTGAAGAATGTAGAATTTTCTTGTGCTGTGTTGAAAGTAAAACAGATTTGCAGATAAGGTCTTTATTTTGATAATTACTACAATGTAGGTGGTCATCTAGTACATCTTCTTGACCCCAATATCAAAAATAAAGAAACATCAAAAAAGTAAAACTGGAGGAATAAAGTCCGTATTGGATGGATGTTGCATACATTAATTGGATTACACCAAGTTCTCTCTCCAGTCACAATCATTTCTTTGCCATATAAAATATATTTTTCTAAGAAGAAATGTGAATATTTTATACAGTTCATGGCAGTGTGATAAGTAAATATTAAGATTTGCATATCTTCCGCTCGAATCTTGAAATTTCTTTTAAGTTCTTGGGTTAAAAAAGTAAAATGATTTCATAAATTACAAATGGGATTTATTCGTTTTGGACCATAGAATCTAATCCCATGAACTATGGAGATTTTCTTCTCATTCCTACATGATAGGCTGCTAAAGTTGGCATGTCTTACAGTGTTGTAAATGATTGTATTACACCTTTCCTCCTGACTACTGTTACCATAGCACAAGTCTTTGGCTTTGAAATACATGTCAGTAACTAATATAGGAAAGGAATACACTGGAAATAATTGCTGGGGGAATTACAGTAGTAATGGCACAGAAAAAGATTACGCGCCTTCCTGAAATATTCTATACAGAGAAATTACTTCAAAAAACCTTACAGTCATACATGCATCTTGCTATAGTGTATATGACTTCAGGAAAATGTAATAATGCAAGAATGAATCAATATCTGTGCAACGGGAGTAAGTCCAGGCAAAACTATGATATTAAGCAAAATTGAGTGGTAGAGATGAGCTGGTCGAACTGGAAAGGATCAAGTTTGCATAAAATTTATTGAAATGTGCTGTTTTACTCAAAGTCAAACATTTTGATATTTGATTTGTGATTCACAAAACAAACACTTGCCCAGCACCATTTTTAAAATTGTTGAAGAATCAGAGAGCGGGCTAGCGTCATTTTGCGTTGACGTGCTGCCTTCCTATAAATGCCCTGCAGCTAGGACAGCTAGCGGATTATCGTTCCTTGTTTATTGGTGGTCAGTACCTTGGCCATCATAGATCAGTGGTTCCCAATGGAGCACAGATTGTACTGCAGAGTAGTTTTCCATCTCCAGAGTCACTGGGTCTCTCTCCTGTAGAGTTAAGGTCTTAAGGTCAGCGGCGTCCTCTCTCACTATCTCCTGTAGAGTTTAAGCTCTTAAGGTCAGAGGAGTCCTCTCTCACTATCTCCTGTAGAGTGTAAGCTCTTATGGTCAGTGGAGCCCTCTTTATCTTCTGTAGACTGTAAACTCTTATGGTCAGTGGGGTCCTCTCTCTCTCCTGCAGAGTCTAAGCTCTTATGGACAGTGGGGTCCTCTCTTTCTATTTCCTGTAGTGTTTAAGCTTTTTTGGTTATCAAAGTCCACTCTCTCACTCTCTCTCCTGCAGAGTGTACACTCTTATCAACAACAGGGCTCTCTCTCTCTCCTCTCCCCATGTGTGTTTTCCAAGCAATTACAAGCGGAGATACAAATGTATTCTCTGCAAGTCAAATCTTTTGAGGAAAATTTGTTGAAGTCATCAAAGTTCATAAGATCCACTTATCTCTAACTAGTAGATGAGACAATATTTGGATTTGCCTGTTCTTGCGGAATTTCCCAGGGAATTTGATTTGTAGATAACTTATTCTTCATGAATTTAATGCCGCTTATTATGCTCTGGGATCTCTTCAGCCTTTCTGTTCCTCACCATCACCTGTCTGGTATTCGCCAGATTGCTCTGCACACCTTCAAGAAAGGTCACACAGTCATGACATCATGATGTAATGACATGACATTGCACCCACATGCTCAGAACTGTCCCACCTTTTTAGAGCTGGAAGTCCTGGCCTAGTGTGAGAAGCTACAAATTAAAAAAACAGACCATCACATGCAAACATAGATCAAGTGTGAACAGGTGCTGAACCTAGAGTCACCAACTTGTACACAGTCAAACAAACAAGGCAGCACACTGTGCCTCCTAGCCACAGGTGTTTTAATCGCAACATGTCCATTACCCCTCCACAGAAAGAGAGAATGTTAGTCTAAGAAGAGGTTTCACAGGTTCCCATTCAGATGAAGACGTTTATTCTCAGCGAGGAAAGGAAAGTGTAGGACCTGGTATAAGAGAGATGCCGTAAAGTGGCTACCAGTTACACGTAAATTGGCCAATTTATGCGCTAAACGCTCTCATTTTTTCATATTAGTAATGCAGTTCAATTTTCATGTTTCATGTGTGCATGTTTTGGCGCTACAGTGTGCTGCCTTGTTTGTTTGATAGTGTGAGAAGCTGTGGAATTTCAGCACTCACGGTGGCGATCAGCAAATTTGAAGAGGACCAAATCATACTTTTGGGGTAACAAAATAGAATCTATCCCTGATGTCATAGCACTCCCCTTAAATCCAAACACGGGTTGAACTGATTTCCTTAACACCCTGAATTTTTGAGAAATGTGTAAATGATTTATGAACTATTTTCCCACTGTCCCTGGGTGATTAGAAATGTTTTTATTGTGGCTTTCTACTTCGAAGGGTCTTTTTTTTCTGAAATAAACTCAGGGTTAGTTTGAGAAACAGACAATCCCTGTTAACTTTTTAGCTTGAGAGAAGCAGTTAGATATATCTCTCACCAATGAAAATGCAACAATGATTTTAAAAATCAGCATATATTTAAAAAATAAATAAATTCTGTTTTCAAATACAAGAAAATGACTGTTTCATGTTATGGGGTTTTGCAAAGAAATGTGCTAGAGTTTCACAACCTAGAATATTTCATACAATTAAATTATAAACGTCTACTTGTCTGAAGAAGCCACTAGAGAGAGTTCTGGAGCTGGCATGAGCCCACATCAACAGGAGGGAGTCCGACGACATTGGTGTACTATTTCGCCCGATGTTGGAAAGGGGTTAATATATTGCAATCATCATGCTGTACAAAACTGTGTACTTACAATTGCTCATTTTGCCTTTCTACCCAGTTAATTCTCCTCTTTTCTGTTTTCACTGCTCTATGTAGAAACAGGAAGTCTCTTTTCCCGGCATGAGTCATCTTCGACTCCTGAAAGAAACCTCTTGTTGCTATTTTGAGCTTAGAATCATTCAGCTAGTCAGTTTTTAATCACATGATGTCATAGACCTAATGGAAAAGAAAACAGCTGAGTAGAAAGGCAAAATGAGCAATTGTAAGTACACAGTGCTGTATAACATGATGACTGCAATATATTAAGAGGATGAAAATGTTGATGGTAGGAGTACTTTTTTTTAACTCCAAGTCTATGTAGAGATTGGAGCTCTGTATCAGAAAAAGGCAGCTGTGTCCACTATAAGATATATTAAGAAAGTTACACACAAATTTAGACTGAAAAATAATAAAACATGGTGTATTTTATGGTTGTGCAAATGCAGGTTTCTTATTATTAGGCATTATATCAATACAGCATAACAGAAAGGATGACAAATATGTAATATATTCATCCTTTATACAAATACTGGCAGACTTTCTAACGTTTGGCTTGTGCAACTAAATTTCAACATGTTTTTAATTCTACATAAGCAGTAGTTTAAAGTCCAGGATAGCCTATAAATGTTTGGAAAGGTTTGGTTAAGTACTACATTCTCAACACTCTGCATAAAACCTTTAAAACTTAAAAGACATTGGCTAATATTAAGTCAGACACAGATTAGAAAGAACATTTTATATTTTAGTTATTTTAAATAAAGTCGTCATAAATTCTAGAACAGAAACCTATTTTGAATAAAAACATTTCTTAAGGGCAGCGCTTGGAGCCTGCGAAGGGATATTCACCTAAAAAGTGTAGGGTTTATCATGGTTAGCTTACTTTTTTGGACTTTATAAAAAGCTAGCTGGCTCTAAACATAAAAGTTCATTCATCAATGTGCAAGCAAAATCTGCCAAGGGAAAGCCTACTCTTCCTGATCTCAAAGTGGCAACACTCCAATAGTGGCAGGAATTAAATGAATCATTTCCTGCTTTTAGTTTAATATAAATAATCAAAAAGATTGTCTAGATTATGGTCCAAATGCATTCTTGGTGTTAGAAAAATACTTGAAATAACCAAAGTACCTCTAAAATCACTTTATACAAGATTAAATTAATCAGTCAACTGTCCAGCCTTTCATTATAGGGATGTAGAAATCATTGTTAATGGGTAAAATTGCAAAATTTCTTGTAAAAACAAGCAACATTTGCTTTTTAAAAAAAATCTTCTCTGTTCTCAAAATGTTTTAATTTTATTGTTTCCTGATTGCTGCCTCGGTTCCGTTCCACCTCAATAGATTATCATCGGTGACCGGTTTGCTAGGTAAGGAGCGCAATGATTACAAGCTCTTTACTATAGAGCTTGGGAGCTTTGCTTTTAAGCTGGCTAGGCAGCTAGAATCGGCCAGCTTTAGTGGCCCTGCACTTATCGAATTCTGTAGAGGCAAAGCTGTCTCTTTTTGCTTGCAACACCACAGAGTACATAGTTTGGGCTGGTGGCATAATAATGCTGCTGGTTGGAACAGTCAATGATTTAGGCACACACCACTACCCCCTCCCCAGCAACTAGGAAGCCAGTGGGTTCTGGAGCGGTGTGTTTCTGTGGAATAACTTTTGGCATAAATTTTTGAATTTTATTCTACATTTTTGACACAAGTTCATTTCTTTGACCACATAGTTTACAGTTTCTAACATTTTCTTCCGTTGCAATTGTGATAGATATTGGTTGCAAAGTTAGATGACGCTTGCGTGAACATGTTTGACAAATAAATAATTGCTAAATCTGATGCCATGCTGTAAATTTCTGGCAAATACTATTTGGTTGGGTTTGGAGAGTAAAATTAGACTATGTATAAGAAAGGCCATCAATTCATGAAAGGTAGTGTATTGGTCCTTGTTCGTTCTGCTGGTTGGAGGACAAGAGCCTTTTTGAGTCTATCCTTGGCTGATTACGCTTTTATGATTTAGCCTCATAATTAGCCATGGTGAATGTAAAAATTTGCGATACGTTTTGTTGGAATTGATGCATTTGTATCTGTGATTGTGTCTATGATGAGGTGTTACCATTAGGAACCTCTGCTTGAACTTTGTAATGGTCAACTTTATCTGTATTTTTGATTCATGCATGCCCAACAACCAACGACAAGGTGGTCTCAGGAACTCAGACTTCAGTCTTAGAGAGGTATTCACGCTAGACACGTTAGGACAAAGCAGATTTGAGACCGCCTTGTTATTGGTTGCTTGGCATGCATGAATTGGCTAAATTATGTGCTAAGCATCTCATTTTTTCCTAGATTCCAGAAGCAGTATTGCTACTCATATTTCATATATTTCATATTGAAATGCTTTAGCAACTTTTTTTGTTTACTGTATATGGAGGTAGCTGCTTCTAGTATGCACCTGATCACATTACCTTGGAAGTGCCAGTCAGTCTTTTTGTCATTTGTATATTAGTTTTTGACCAATCACTCTGCCCTTCAACTTCTGGTGGATTTTAATTGAAACAGGGTCCTACCTACCCATAAAATCAGACTTTAAGAGAGGTTTTCACATCTACCCATGAATTCAGACTTCAGACTTAGAGAGGTATTTACACTAGACACGTTAGGACCCAGCAGATTTGAGACTGCCTTGTCGTTGGTTACTGGGCATGCATGAATTGGCCAAATTAAGTGCTCATCGTCTCATTTTTTGCTAATATCCAGAAGTAGTATTGCTATTCATTCACAGAGTGCAACTTTTTTGTTTATAGGATAAAATCTTTAGACTTAATTCTTTATAGTAAAAGTTTGCAGACATACAGTAACTAAGTGTTCTTCGTGTGTTTAGAATATTGCCAGTGTTCTTAATTGTAGTTGTAGTAGTTATCTACACTGTTACACTTCTACACTCGTAACTTCAAGGGTTTGAACTGCGTTGAATTTTTTAGAATGTTTTGAAAACAAAAAATGGAGACATACTCACCTTCCACCACCCTTGCTGATCAAACGTAGGCTGTTCAGAGGTCTGCATCGACTCCAGAAGTGATGTCTGTGCTGTGTATGGACTGTAAACGATGTATCAGTCAGGTGTCTAGAAAAGTGTATCATCAGAGAAACAACCACTGATGTGCTCTTCTAATCATTTGACCACTGCAATCAATCTCAGGTTTCAGCACTCCTGGTGACATCTGCATGGCACAGATAGACATTTATTCCTGAGCAGCCTCCATTAGATCCTTTGGGATTGATGGAATGTGTATGCCATCGTTTGTCATGTGGAAAACATCCATGGCTACTAGTGATGGGAGAGCACTAAAATGCTTGGGTGCTCGTTGCTCAGGTCGAGCAAATTGGAATACTCAGTTACTCGACCCCAGCAACGAGCCCAATGTAAGTCTATGGGAAACTCGAGCATTTTTCTGGCGGCCCCCCCGGGGTCTGCAGAGGGACTAGAAATTGGGAACAGTGCTTGAATGACATGGGAACAGCATGGGGAAGACCCCTGGATGCATTTCTGACTCCCAGGTCACTGCTGTGAACAATGTCTTGTCGCCACTTTTACAGACTTACAATAAAAGATACAAAAACAAAAACAAAATGGATTTTCCTGGGAAATATGTTAAGGAACCTCCTTTCCAGGGTAATGACTTGTATATAAGGCAAAATAAATAACCAAAAACAAAAATGTACCTCCACCACTTGGGTTATGTTCACATGTAGAGTTTTTTTTATGCGTTTTTGAGTTTTAGCATTGCTTTCAACCAATACAAATGCATTCACTGGGAAATGTCATTTTAACATTTTACAACCTTATCTGGCCATATGGTGTGTGACACATTATCAGACACATCGTGTTTCATTTATGAAGGAGGGACTCTGAAAGTCACAAAGCCTATTTTTATAGGTCCATCAGGTGGCCTTTACTATTCTTAAAGGGCCAGCAGTCGGCCCTCACTATTCTTAGAGAGCCATCACCTGGCTACGCTTTGTTGTTCCCATTATTAAACAGTGGGTCTCCTATACTGTTATTGCATATGCAACAAGTGGCAGGCCTGCCCAAAATTTAGATGCACCCCAATACCCCTTTAACGAGACATACAGGAGGGCCTCTTGAAAACAATGTTTCCATTATTAATAAGTGGGTCTCCCATACTGTTTGACTATGCAGTGAATGCAAGGCCTCCCAAAATTTAGATGCACCCCAATACTCGTTTGAAGAGACATACAAGAGGACCTCCTGAAAACAATGTTCTCATTATTAGGAAGTGGGTCTCCCATACTGTTTGCCTATGCAGCTAATGCAAGAGCAGCCAAAAATTTGACGCACCATAATACCCCTTTGAAGAGACATACAGCAGGGCCTCCTAAAAACAATGTTCTCATTATTAGGAATTGGTTCTCCCATACTGCTTGTCTATGCAGTGAATGCAAGGCCTGACAGGACCCGTAGGAGTGCAAGGGAGCGTGAAACGGCCGTCGTCCGATTTTTTTCTTCCTGTTCTACACCCCCCCTGCTGAAGATGTTTTAAATCGTCACAATAAAGATTGGATTTTAGAAACGGTGAGTGCCACCCTGTTTTCTCTTCAGTATATGGATTTATGCAATTGTTACAGGGTTTAGCACCCGTGAATCCGAAAGGGCGGTGTATTTGACGTGGTAATCACACGCAGTGGATATTTGGGCTCAGGTGTTGCAGCGGTGCAGGATTCTTTCTTCTATAGTATTGATCCTAATTAAAAAATGTTCCCATTAGAAAGAAGCGGGTCTCCTATACTTATAATACCCATGCACTAAGTGTATGGGCTGACAAATATTTACCCCTGAGGGGTATACATGAACATACTGTATACCAATTTTTTTTATGGGCATCATAAACACCCTCTTAAAAATTATGTGGATGTTGCATCACAGACCACAGTCACCCTGGTTGTATGGTGGTGGATGATGAGGATGAGAAAAAGGAGGAGGACAACTGCAAATAGCCAAAATCAGGAAGCGTATACCCTTGTGTGGGTGTGAAGAGGTGCATGGGAGTAGACCGCCCCAAAAAAGACACTGGATTTGAGTTTATGTTATGCTGCTATCATTCGGTGGTGTTGAGAAGTCTGGCCCAATCCAGCCCTTGTTCATTTTTATAAGAGTCAGTCTGTCAGCATTGTCACCTCCTTCTCTCTTCTGACCAGCCTAGGCCCCGCTGTCTGCTCACCAGTTTCTTGATGCTGTCTTCCCCATCCACAGCCCATAAGAACCCCAGTGGTGAATGCTGCTGCCTGGATTCGGAACTTGGTGATTCTGGGAAAGTAGTCGGCTCCAGACCACAGGCTTCTGCCACCTCTGTTTTTGTGCCAGCTTGGTGTAGCTCCTATACTCCTCCAGTCACTCCCTTGGGAGTCTCGAGGGATTCTGCTATCTTTGTCACTGCTAATCACATTATACTGTATGGATTACTAATTCAATCCAGAAAAAAAAATTGATCTTTTTTGGGGATGTTTATATACCATCGAAATGTACCACAAAGCACGTAATACTCTATAAATGACAAATTAAATCAAAAAACATTTTTGAATGCTTTTTTTATAGTGATATATAAAATCAAAAAGTAAAACAAGGCTTGTTATACTCAATGTATGGCAAATTCAATACAGAACCCTTTTTTGGAGTGTTATATACCACCGAAATGTAAAACCAAGGACTTAACACTCTATAGATGAGAAATTCAATGCAGAAAATTTTTTGAACGCCTTTTTGGAGTGTCATATACCACGGAAACTTAAACCAAAGTATGTAATATTCCATTCAAATGCTATCAAGAAACATTTTTGAAAGTTTTTTTGGAGTGTTATATACCACTGAAATGTAAACCAAAGCACATAATACTCTATGGATAACAAATTCAATGAAGAAAATTTTTTGAAAGTTTTGAGTGTTATGTACCATTGAAATATAAAACAGTGCATGTAATACTCTATGGATGACAAATTAAATCCAGGAAAAAAAGTAAATGCTTTTTTTTGAGTATTATATACCACCGAAAAGAAAAGCAAACTATCTATGGATGACAAATTCAATCCAGAAAAAATGTAAATCCTTTTCTGGAGTTTTATATACCACTGAAATGTAAAACAAAGCACGTAATACTCTATGGATTACTAATTAAATCCAGAAACAATTTTCAATGCTTATTTGGAGTGCTACATACCACTGAAATGTAAAACAAACAATGTGATACTCTATTGATAACTAATTGAATCCAGAAAGAATTTTCAAAAGCTTTTTTTGAGTGTTATATACCACCGAAATGTAAAACAAAGCATGCAATACTTTGTCTAAATGGGCCTCAATACAATTGCACTGACAGGGTGCAGCAGATCCAAGTAAAATGGCAACTTTAAAGGTGCAATACCAAATGAAACAGCCAGCCTTCAATCAGGGATTGGCCGTGTGGAGATTTTTCCTCTTTTTGTGGTTTTCATATTAGAGTAGGACTGGGAAACGTAAGGACCCTTGACGTGGGTTGCCAGCTTACATACTATGGCCAGAATATCAACCAATACCTTACATATATTGATATGTTTTTTGCACGTTGTATTTTTTTTGGGGTGCAGTTGGGCCCAAATGGTTCTGTACACTGTGGCCTCTGTTCACACAGGATGCATTACAGTTAGCACTGGGCAGCCCACCATAGGGCGTCATTAATAGGCTGAGAACCAGATGCTCTGCATTCCCTGTGTGAACTCGCCACATACAGAGTATATTTTTGTGCATTGGTGTACCACACCGCCAATCCCTGATTGAAGGCTGTCTGTTTCATTTGGTATTGCACCTGTGCAGTTGCCATTTTACTTGGGTCCGCTGCACCCTGGTAGTGCAATTGTATTGAGGCCCATTTAGACAGGTAAGCATCTCTGCCTGTTTTTGGTTTCTTTTCATATCAGAACTGTCCCTGAGCTGTGCAATGGCACCAGTGAGCTGAGTGTGGCAGTGTCAGTCCTTTTTATAACCTCTGATGAGGTAATGCGGCCAGCCAATTACAGTAATGCCACTGTCAAGATGGCTGTGGCATTACAGTGACTCTTAGGCAATCCCTGAATGCTTATTGGCTGTGTAATAGGCGCCAAACATGTGGGGCGGAGTGTCGAGCTTCAAATCTGAGCACCAGCCAATACTCGTCAAGTGCCGAGCACATCCAAGCACCCAGATACTCGAGTGATATCCAGTTATCACAGAGCATGTTCGCTCATCCCTTATTTTCAACTCATAAAAAAAAACAAAATAAAAAAAAATGACTCAAACCCATTTCTCCCAGAAAAATAAAGAAAAAATACAAGTAAACATAGTTGGTATTGCCATGTCCATAAAAGTTTGGGCTATGAAAATATAGCATTGTTGAAAAAAAATCAGAACTGCAGCTTTTCGGTCATCATTACTTCTTATTAAAAAAATATATAATAGAAATTCATCAAACCATCGTCTGTACCCCAAAATGGTTTTAAAAAACGGTCTTCTTGCAAAAACAAGCTCCCAAACAGCTACATTGGTAGAAACCAATATTTTACTATACAAATTTCAGAATTTTTTTCCACCACTTAATTAAAAAAATATTTTTGCAAGTTTGGCCTCACTGGAATTGTACAGATGGAAGAATCATATTTTTTGGTCATTTTTGCTGCAAACTGAACACCGTAAAAACAAAACCTCAAAAATGTGGTAAAATTGCAATTTTTTCAACATTTCATCTCACTTGGATTTTTTTCAGCATTTTTCAGTACATTTTATGTCAAAATAAATGGCATCATTCAAAGCTACAACATATCCCGTAAAAAACAAACTTTCATATGGCTATATAGATGGGGAAAAGGGAAATTAAAAAGAAAGAGCAAAAATAACAAATTGTTTGGCCAGTAAGGGGTTAAGACTTTAACTAGGTCAGATAAAAATTTCGCTATGTAGGAATACTGCTCACTCATCCTAGCTGATTATTGCCATTTCTTTCAAATCTGAAAAATTTAATATTATGCTTTTTTGTGTTCCAATCCATGACCACATTAGAAAATTCTCCATGGAAATGGACTTGTTTTTTTGGACAAAATATGATTATTAGTAGTATGTGCTACTGAATGTATTACTTTTCCCTTCTCTTTAGTCTATTATTTACTTTCTTTATTTCAGATTAATTATATAATTTTATTTGAATGTTAATAATAATAGTAATAATAATAATAATAATAATAATAATAATAATAAAAAATAATACAACTAATGACATACAATAACTGTTATGGACCTGGTGGTTAGGTGCACCTGGAATGACCTGATGGTTAAACTAGAAGACAGGACAAGCTCTGGGAAGTGGAAACTCTGCTGACCGCAAATTCTAATCCTATAACACACACACTAGAAATAGCTGTGGAGCGTACCTAACTCTCCCTAGACGCCTCTTCACAGCCTAAGAGCTAACTACCCCTAAAGATAGGAAAATAAGCCTTACCTTGCCTCAGAGAAATTCCCCAAAGATAAAGGCAGCCCCCCACATATATTAACTGTGAGTTAAGAGGAAAGTCACAAACACAGGGATGAAACAGGTTTCAGCAAAGGAGGCCAGACTTACTAAATAGAGTGAGGATAGGAAAGGGATCTATGCGGTCAGCATAAAAAACTACAAAAAGCCACGCAGAGTGTGCAGAAAGACCCCCGCACCGACTCACAGTGCGGAGGTGCCACTCTGCAACCCAGAGCTTCCAGCTAGCAAGGCAAAATCATGTTAGCAAGCTGGACTAGAACTTAGCAAGTACTAAGAAATATATTCAGTACACAATGAACAACAAATGAACTAGCAGGGACTTAGCTTTTGCTGGAGTAGACAGGTCATCAGAAAGATCCAAGAGAGATCTGAACCAGTACTGATACATTGACAGCTGGCATGGAGTAACGATCTGAGTGGAGTTAAATAGAGAAGCCAGCCTAGCCGCAAACGAGGGCAGCTGAGGAAGCAACCTCAGAACCAGCAGTTCCACTCACAGCCACCAGAGGGAGTCCACGGACAGAACTCGCCGAAGTATCATTCATGACCACAGGAGGGAGTTCGAAAACGGAATTCACAACAAATAACAGTGTGTTTTATGTCTTTCGTTTGGTTACATCTGTTTTATTTATTTGTGTAATGAAAAAAATTAAAATTTACTATTTTCTCACTGCTTCTGAATTTTGTATTTCCTGCTTAACACTGTTAATACTTGCTGGACTTTAAAGGGGAAATCTCTAATTGTTTCTTTAGTAGCTCAGAGCTATGCAGTCTCCTCGTTACCTGGTTTCTGGCTGGGCAGGTTCTTTTCCTTGAGTGACAGTTCTGATGAGTAGCATAGCTGTAGCATTAGTAGCAGAGGTTCTACTACAACATATTCAGCTATCAGTGGAGGGCAGCATGGTGGCTCAGTGGTTAGAACTGCAGCCATGCAGTGCTGGAGTCCTGGGTTCAAATCCCACCAAGGACAACATCTGCAGGAACTCCCTGTTTTGCGTAGGTTTCCTTTGGCTTCACCTCTTTCCTCCCACACTCCAAAGACATACTGATAGTGAATTTAGATTGTGAGCTCTACAATTTTGGAATTAATGACACTTTATAAGTAAGTAAAATAAATAAGTGTGCAATGCTGTCACTACTACATACATATAGAAATAACAAGGAATTTGAACAAGCACATAGTTTAGGTTCGGTGACAGCCATGATTAGCAGCACTGCACTGGGAGCTGCCGATGATGGGAGTTGTTGATTTTGCAAGAAAAATAGAAGCAGCTTGTCAGGTGCTGGGAGAGAGGGGAGGGAAGTGAACGGCTAAGGGATGCATTGAATCAATGAACTGGAGAAACTCCTGTTATGTTAGGATGTAACTTCTCTTCTTGAATTAAACTACAGCACTGCTGTGAATTCCGTTCTCAAACTCCCTCCTGTGGTCATGAATGGTACTTCGGTGAGTTCTGTCCGTGGACTCCCTCTGGTGGCTGTGAGTGGAGCTGCTGGTTCTGAGATTCCTTCTCCAGCTGCCCTCGTTTAGGGCTAGGCTGGATTCTCTATTTAACTCCACTCAGATCATTACTCCATGCCAGCTGTCAATGTTCTAGTACTGGTTCAGATCTCTCCTGGATCTTTCTGTGGACCTGTCTACTCCAGCACAAGCTAAGTTCCTGCTTGTTCATTTGATACATATGGTTTTTCTTGCTAAGTTTTAGTCCAGCTTGCTATCATGAAACTATCTGGCTAGCTGGAAGCTCTGGGGGTGCAGAGTGGCACCACCGCATCGTGAGTCGGTGCGGGGGTATTTTTTGCACACTCTGCGTGGTTTTTGTAGCTTTTTGTGTTGACCGCAAAGATCCCTTTTCTGTCCTCAATCTGTTTAGTTAGACTGGCCTCTCTTTGCTAAAACCTATTTCATCCTGTGTTTGTGATTTCCTCTTATCTCACAGTCAATACTTGTGGGGGGCTGCTTTTACCTTTGGGGAAATTTCTCTGAGGCAAGTGAGGCTTTGTTTCCTTTCTTTAGGGGAAGTTAGCTCTTAGGCTGTGAAGAGGCGTCTAGGCAGAGTCAGGCACGCTCCACGGCTATTTCTAGTTGTGTTGATAGGAGTAGGGTTTGCGGTCAGCAGAGTTCCCATTTCCCCAGAGCTCGTCCCGATTCCATGTTTAACTATCAGGTCATTTCTGGTGCACCTAACCACCAGGTCCATAACAGTACAGCTGGCCGACAAAGTGTTAATGCATCTCAATAGAGGGAAAAGAGAAGTTCTGAGACCATTTTTTTTTCTTTTTCTCTGCAGTGTGTTTTGCCTTTCTTTTCCCCTTAAACTCTGGTTGGTTCAGAACTTAGGTGTGGATATGGACATTCAAGGTCTGTCCTCTAGTGTAGATTAACTCGCTGCAAGGGTACAAAACATTCATGATTATGTAGTTCAGAATCCTATGTTGGAGCCTAGAATTCCAATTCCTGAGTTATTTTCTGGGGATAGATCTAAATTTCTGAATTTCAAAAACAATTGTAAACTGTTTCTTGCTCTGAAGCCCCGCTCTTCTGGTGACCCTATTCAGCAAGTAAGGATCATTATTTCTTTGTTGCGTGGTGATCCTCAAGACTGGGCATTCGCCCTGGCGCCAGGAGATCCTGCATTGCGTAATGTAGATGCGTTTTTTCTGGCGCTGGGTTTGCTTTATGATGAACCGAATTCTGTGGATCAGGCAGAGAAAATTTTGCTGGCTTTGTGTCAGGGTCAGGATGAAGCAGAGGTATATTGCCAGAAGTTCAGAAAGTGGTCTGTGCTTACTCAGTGGAATGAGTGTGCCCTGGCAGCAATTTTCAGAAAGGGTCTTTCTGAAGCCCTTAAGGATGTTATGGTGGGGTTCCCCACGCCTGCTGGTCTGAATGAATCAATGTCCTTGGCCATACAGATCGATCGGCGCTTACGTGAGCGCAAAACTGTGCACCATTTGGCGGTATCCTCTGAGCAGAGGCCTGAGCCTATGCAATGTGATAGGACTTTGACCAGAGCTGAACGGCAAGAACATAGACGTCAGAATGGGCTGTGTTTTTATTGTGGTGACTCCACTCATGCTATTTCATCCTGTGTTTGTGATTTCCTCTTATCTCACAGTCAATATTTGTGGGGGGCTGCTTTTACCTTTGGGGAAATTTCTCTGAGGCAAGTGAGGCTTTGTTTCCTTTCTTTAGGGGAAGTTAGCTCTTAGGCTGTGAAGAGGCGTCTAGGCAGAGTCAGGCACACTCCACGGCTATTTCTAGTTGTGTTGATAGGAGTAGGGTTTGCGGTCAGCAGAGTTCCCATTTCCCCAGAGCTCGTCCCGATTCCGTGTTTAACTATCAGGTCATTTCTGGTGCACCTAACCACCAGGTCCATAACACAGCACCACTGGACCAGGGTCTGGGCAGGCACTAGTAAAAATCTTCAGCACTGCAGATATAACACTTGAGATGAAAATGAATTGACTTTTAATTTTATTCACAGTCAAGATATGAAAACAGCAGAAAATTAATCCAATGTTCATTCCCTACTCAACTCAAGAGTGCAGGCCCCAACAATGGATCTCCATGCTGATGATCTGGCCAATTAATTCAAAGATAAAATTGACCATATCCTACAGGAAATTATCTCCCAATCCCCTCATACCATGCACTCTCCTCCCTCCTTCATTGCATCTAGCTCACACTCTGACTTTGAACCAGTCACAAAAGAAGACGTAATCAGGCTCCTTGCATCTGCTCGCCTGACCACTTGCACTAGTGACCCCATTCCGTCACATCTCCTCCAATCCCTTTCCCCTGCTGTCATCTCTCACCTAACAAAATGTTCAATCTCTCTCTCTCTTCCGGTATCTTTCCCTCCTTATTTAAGCATGCCATCATACATCCATTACTTAAAAACCATCCCTCGACCAAAACTGTGCCACTAACTGTAGACCTGTCTCTAATCTTCCCTTCATCTCTAAACTCCCCGAACGTCTGGTCCACACCAGTCTTATTCGCTATCTCTCAGATAACTATCTTCTCAACCCGCTTCAATCTGGTTTCCACTCTTTAAACTCTACTGAAACTGCCCTCGCTAAAGTCTCTAATGATCTACTAACAGCTAAATCTAATGGTCACTACTCCATGCTAATTCTCTTGGATCTCTCTGCAGCATTCAACACTGTGGATCATCAGCTCCTCCTCACTATGCTACACATTACATCAGCCTTAAAGGGAACCTGTCACCCCCCAGGCGTTTGAAACTAAAAGAGCCACTTTGTGCAGCAGTAATGCTGCATTCTGACAAGGTGGCTCTTTTAGTTATTGGTGCTGTAACTGCAGAAATAATCCATTTTGTAATTTGTCCTAAATACCTTTCTTCAGTCCTGGAGGCAGGCCTTTCCCCCCCTGCTGCAGATGCCACACAGCTGTCACTCAAGTCTTCTTGGCGCCGGGCGCCGCCTCCTCAGCGCTGTTTTGAAATGAGCCGGCGCCTGCGCTCTTTTCTCTCTAACATGAAAAAACATATCTATCTATGCACAGTAGAGAAAATAAGTATTTGATACATTGCCAATTTTGTTTTCCCACCTACAAAGAATAGAGAGGTCTGTAATTTTTTATCATGAAATAAGAATTTGATCACCTACCAACCAGCAAAAATTCTTGCCTTCACAGACATGTTAGTTTTTCTTTAAGAAGCCTTTAAGAAGTATTAATTGCACCAATTTGACCTTGCTGCCTGTATAAAAGACACCTGACCACATAATCAATCACACACCAACCTCTCCACCATGACCTAGATCAAAGAGCTGTCTTACAGCAGGGACAAATTGTAGACCTGCACAAGGTTGGGATGGACTACAGGACAATAGGCAAGCAGCTTGGTGAAAAGGCAACAACTGTTGGCACAATTATTAGAAAATGGAAGAAACACAAGATGACTGCTAATCTTCCTTGTTCTGGGGCTCCATGCAAAATCTCATCTAGTGGGGTAAGGATGATTCTGAGAAAGGTCAGGAATCATTTCAGAACTATGCAGGAGGATCTGGTCAATGACCTGAAAAGAGCTGAGACCACAGTCTCAAACATTACCGTTAGTAACAAACTATGCTGCCATGCATTAAAATCCTGCCGGGCAAGCAAGAACATGTCCAGGCCTGTTTAAAGTTCGCCAATGACCATCTGATTGATTCAGAGGAGGTATGGAAGAAGGTCTTGTAGTCAGAAGAGAGCAAAATATAACTTTTTGACATCAACTTCACTTGTCATTTTTGAAGGAAGAAGAAGGATGTGTACAACCCCAAGTATACCATCCCAACCATGAAGCATGGTAGGGTAAACATCATACTTTGGGGGTGCTTTTCTGGGGGACAGGATGACTGAATTGTATGGAAGAGAGGATGGATGGGGTCATGTATAGGTGATTTTGGCAAACAACCTCCTTCCCTCGGTAAGAGATGGGTCGTGGCTGGGTCTTCCAGGATGACAATGACCCAAAATAAACAGCCAGGGCAACTAAGGAGTTGCTCCATAAGAAGCATTTCAAGGTCCTGGAGTAATAGTAAACAGTTCAACTGGAATAAAGACATGTCATAAGGTTAATCCAAAATCAATAGTTAATAACAGCAAAAAAGCCAAAAACAAAATCAGCTGATAAGTGCATGAACATGAACTACCTGTTTATATGATGGTCGGCAGTATACAAGCCCACATGTTATCCTTTGCGGTGTAGTGTGATGTACAAGGGGCTACCACTTTATATCGGAAATTTGCGGTGATGTCACTTTTGAGATAATGTGTGCAATCTGTGAGTAGGGAGAGAAATAAGGTACAGGTGCACAAATTACTAGTGGTGCCGATGAAAGCTGAACATGAACGAAGATAGAGAGTGGGGTAAGCAAGGGCGCATGTGTACCCAACGATGAGTGCTGATCCAAGACAGGAAAAAGATGAAGCGAAAGGAGAGCAATTGCACATGTGTGGATCGTGAACACTGCCACAGGAAGATGAAAATAGACTAAGGCCCCGGACTTGAAAGTGCAATGCAAGAAA